>NC_056747.1:1008423666-1008786166 GCF_019279795.1 Protopterus annectens | reverse complement strand
TTTTTACCACAGCACAGACCCTTGGCTATACCTCCTGTTTTGGATGTTGTTCAGGATGTTTTTTCAGAGGTTTCATTTAATCCAGATTCTATGCCTCCTGCACCAGTTAAACCGGACAGGTATTATAGGGTACCTGAGGCTCATAAATATCTGTATAAGAGTCCTAGGGCGGACCCAGAAACTATTAGTCAGGGGCCTAAGGGTGTTAGAGCCTCTGTTGTAAAGAATCCAGTCCCTCTAGATAAGGAAGCTAGAGCTTTGGACAGATGGGGTAAGAAGGTGTATACCTCTTCTACTTTAGCAATGAGGGCTTTAAATTGCCAGTTTCACATGTTGAAGTATCAGAATTTCCTCCCTTTCTCAGCTAAAATCTAAAGTGGATGCTTTGGCAGAGGGCATAGAGTGTAAAGAATTGCAAGATTTGGTGCATGTATCTGAACAGGTGGGAAGCATTCTTTGCAGTGTGGTTTTGATGCCCTTACAGGCTTCTTCTAGAGTGGCTGCCACTGGTTTCTTCTTTCGGCAGCATGTGGCTTAAGGATCAGAATTTATCTGAACATGTTAAATCTAGAATTCTGGATGCCTTTTTACAGTCGGACATGTTTTTGTTCCCCCTGTGGAGTCTGTTTTGAAAAAATGGAAGACAAGTCTATGCAGACTGTTAAAGATTTTTGCAGGTACAACCTCCAAAGTTTAGTAGAAATTGGCCTACTAATTCTTCTGATTCTCAGTCTAGGGGTAGATCTAGACGGGCAGAGCTCAGAGTACTTTCAGGTCCAGAACATGGAGTTCTGCTCAATCTGCTGGTGAGGGGTAGGGCCAGTCCTTTCGTAAACAGGCCCAATGACCTGCATTTTCAGCTGCCAGATTTTTCTTGCCTGGCAGCTCCTTTGGGGGAAAACTAGCTCTCTTCAAAAAAAAAGCTTTTTATCACCCAGGGAATGGGTATTGGACATTATAAACCACCAACAAGTTAAGTTCTATTTCCATACATTGCCTCCCTTTCACCTTTCTTTATTTCCATCAAATGTCTCTACAGTCCAGTTGACTGCAAGGACAGTCCTTCAAGCCTTGGGGTTCATGGCATCTTTATTCTGGTGCTGCCATGCAATGCCAAACTGCATATGAGGGTATCTCAAAAAATGTTCAAAAACAAATGGACACAACACTGCTGTCATTCAGACACTACCATTATTCAGGGAAGGAGATGTTAGCAGTCCAATTTGCATTGATGGCTTTCAAGGATTTACTTCACCCAGGACAGGTGTTGATTCAAACAGACAACACTACTGTCATGTGGTACATCAACAAGCAAGGGGAACCCATTCATACCCTCTTTGCAGGCAAGCGATGATTTTATGGGAGACTGCTCTCAGTTTACACATCAATCTTCAGGCAAGGTTTCTACCAGGAGCACAGAACTCCTTAGCGGATGTTGAGCAGACAAATTGTGGATCCTCACGAGTGGAACTGGATCCTCATGTGTTTCAAAGTTGACAGTGTTATGGGGACTCCAGACATAGATCTGTTCACTTCTCCACTAAATTACCAGTTGCAAAGTTTTGCACAAAAAATGTTCATCCCCACACTTGGAAGGTGGATGCTCTATCATTCAGTTGGAGCAATCTTCATGTTTATGCCTTTCCACCTCTGCCTCTCATTCCCAAGGTACTCCTGAAGGCCAGAATAGACAAGCCATCCATGATTCTGATAGCTGGATTGGCCTCAACAGCACTGGGTACCCACTACTGAGAGTTTTGGTGCAGGGAGCCTCATGGCCTCTGCCTTTGATTCCACATCTTTTGTCTCAGGAGGGCAATCACTTCCTCAATGTCAAGATTCAGTCTCTGCATCTCACAGCCTGGCATATTCTGTTTTAGACCCTGCAGGGTCTCAGCTTCCACAACACGCTCTGAATGTTATTTTGGAGGCCAGAAGGCCTAGTACAAGGAAAGTTTACGCTTGATAAATGGAGGAGATTTTTTCTTTGGAGCAAGCCAAGGACTTTGATGTTTCCAAGCCTGATTTAAGTGTTTCTCTTCAATATCTTACTGAGTTATTGGACAAGGGTTTGTCTTTCTCCTCGATAAAGGTTCATGCTGCAGCCATTTCTGCTCACTATGACTGTGACCCTCCTTTATTTTCCATCCTTTGTTTAAGCAATTTCTTAGAGGGCAAAGAACATAAGACCCCCATGTGAGCCCTACTCTGCTGGGATGGGAATTTTGGTGTGGAAAAAGCTTACTACACAACCTTTTGAACCTGCAGCTACTGCCGAGTTAAAGTTTTTATCAGGGAAGACTGCTTTTTTGTTGCCATTACCTCTGCAGAAGGGTTTCTGAATTACAGGCCCTTATGGCAGTGGAACCTTTCCTGATTTTTCATAAGGGATAGGTATTGGCGCATCTCATCCTTCTTTTTTGCCTAAAAAGTGGTTTAGTGTGGCTTTGAACCAAACTATTCATTTGCTACTTTTATGCAAACCCTCAAAATAAGGGGAGAAGATTTTGCATACTTTGGATATTCACAGGCAGTTACGTTATTATTTGAGCAGAACCAAGGGGATCAGGCAGTCTCAGCAGTTGTTTGTTTCTTTTGCTTTGGGTTCTCAGGGAAAACCTGTTTCAAAACAAACTATTTCTAAATGGATTGGGTTTTGTATTTCTTTCTGTTATTCCCATCATGGTAAGGAGATTCCGAATCAGACCTCATTCCACTAGAGCTACTGCCACTTCTACTGCCTTTCTAAGGGGGGTAGCTACAAAAGATATTTTGGAAGCAGCCACTTGGAGTTCAGTACATACTTTTTCCAAACATTACCACCTTCCTCTTTATTCTAAGTCTAGGGCTGGATTTGCAACTGCAATTTTACAGGGCATTTTAGCAGCCCCTAATGCTTTATGATTTGGCCATCCTCCCTTTACCTCTGCTTTGGGATTCTACCCATATGTAAGGACTGCAGCAGTGTGAGATGAAGAACATAGTACAGTTTTGTACCTACCATAAATGTAGATGTTCGAAGATCCACATTGCTGCAGTCCAATCCCTCCTCCTTCCCCTCTGTAGTTTGGCATGGTTATATGGTTTGGGGATGGTTGTTGTTGGGCATGTTTTGGGAGGTATCCTGTTTTGGGCTGTGACCTTTCTTTTAGGGCCTTCTGACATCTGGGGCAAGAAAAGACTGAGGATATGCGGTCATGCGCTTTTATACCCCCTGGCTGATGTCAGATCTGAGCGGCTGACCGGGACCAGCCTACCTAATACTTTTTGGTTCGGGACCGAGAGGACAGCGGACTACCCATATGTAAGGACTGCAGCAATGTGGATCTTCGAACATCTACATTTATGGTAGGTACAAAACTGTACTTTTTCAACGTCAGAGAATGCTAGTTCAGTTGTTTGCAGGAGGGTGGGAATGTTTTGTGCAGCACAGATTAAGGTAGTGTCATCTGCATACTGAATTATAGATGCTAGCTGTGTGGAGGTCATTTGTGAAGACTTAATAGTAGTGATATGAGCAATGGACCATGTGGCTGCTGCACAAATATCATTGATAGAAGTTCTTGACCAAAATGCAGATGAAGTGGCCATGGATGTAGTTGAGTGGGCATTAGGCGGTCTCAGTAGAGAAATGCCTTGTTGTGAATAAATCCAAGAAATGCAATTGGTTATCCATTTAGCCAGTGTAATTGTTGATTTTGTTGACCAAGTCAATTTTTTGAGAAAGATACAAACAGCTGGTCTGATTTTCTGATTTCTTTGGTACTGTGCAGATAAAAATATAATTGTCATTGCACATCTAGGAGATGTAGCATTTATTCTCTTTTAGTTAAAAATTTTGAAAAGAAGACCAGTAAATGAATGGATTGGTAAATATTACATTCATAAACCACTTTAGGTAAAAAAGAAGGGTTTGTCCTTACAGTTGCCCTGTCTTTGTGGAAATGATATACAGAGTTTTTGATGAAAGACCCTGGAGTTCAAAAATTCTTTTAGCAGAAGTAATAGCTACTTAGAAGGCTATTTTCCATGATACAAATTTTAAATATTTTTTTTGCTGAAGGTTCAAAAGTTTTCTGAGTGAGATCTTGTAGAACCATAGTCATGTCCCAGGGAGGTGAAGGATCGTTTATTGGTAGGCGCTAAGGAGAAAAGTGCCTTTCAAGAAAGCTTTACATAACTTGGAAGAAGCCAAACAAAAATTTTTATTTCCTGTATGAAAATTTGTTATGGCTGTCAGCTGTAGTTTAATCAGAGAAAAACTAGGTCCTTCTTTGAAGAGAGCAGCCAGAAAATTAAGAACCGATACAGGGGCAGTAAAGGGGTCAACATTATTTCTTAATACTCCTGTAAACCTTCTTAGTGGAGTCTTTTTGCAAGGATAATAGAATAATATGTACTGGAGAAGAAAGCCTTGGCTGTCTGGCTCTTATTGGAACTGGAGAAACCATGTGGTTAGTTTGAGGGCTGGGATATTGGGATGACTCATTCGTGAGAGATGTGAGAGGAAATCTGGAGTTGAGTCCAGTATCCAGGGAGAATAGTGAAGGGGAACCACAACTGTTGAGGCCAGTAGAGGAAAATGAAGATGACTGACCTTTGCAACTGAACTGCTTTCTGCAGGAATTTGGGGATCAAGGGAAGTGGGGGATAAGCATAAAGGAGTCCGGATGGTCAAACATGGACTAGAGCATCTCTCTTTGACTCCCCTGAGGGGGCATCAGGGCAAAATACCTGCTGCATTTGTTGTTGTGGGGGGACGCAAAGTGGTTGCAGCAAGGCTGGCCCCAATTACGGAAAATTTTCTCTTCCACTGATTGTTTAAGAGATCACTCATAAGGCATCAGAAAGAATCTGCTTTGTTTGTCTACTAGCATGTTGGTTTTCCCCAGAATATGCAATACAGCTAGAAAGCAGTTGATGGAACTTGCCCATTATCATACTTTAATAGCCTCCCAGCAGAGAGGGTAAGATTAGGTTCCCCCTTATTTGTTGATGTACCAGACTACAGACATGTTGTTGGTCTGAATCGCAGTAGTCGCTAGAAGAAGAGCATCTTGAAATGCCTGCAGGGCTTGTAAGTCTGCTCTCATCTCTTGGACATTGATATGCAAATTGATCTCTTTGGGGGACCATGTGCCTAGGACCTTCCTTCCCATCATCGAGGAACAGACTATTGAACAGCTAGAGTCCATTGAAGAACATGCATATAGTAACATGCTAAAGAAAGTAGTACTGTTGCTGCTGCCGTAGACCCCATCACTTGAAGAATGAAAATGAATCTGGCTGGGAGAGACCGATGGGATAGAATCTGATGAACCTGAGATCCGACTGTGTCTATGCGATGAGTAGGCAAGATGTGCGCCAATAAACTCCAGACTCTGTACTAGTGTCAGATTTGACTTGACATAATAGGTTGTTATTCCAAGTGAGTGACAAGTGTGGGGCAAATAGTCCCTGGATTGTTGAAGGAGATGCATAGAGGAGATGATAACTAACCAATCGTCTATGTATGGAAACACTGAGACTTCTTTTAGTCTCAAGTGAGCTCTCACCACTACCGTACATTTGTTGAACACCCTGGGGGCTTTGGTGAGTCTGAAGGACAGGGCTCTGAATTGGTAATGACTGGCTCCTAGCAAAAAGTGTGATTATCTTTGGGAGCACCTGTTTATTTTGAAGTGATAGTATTCATCCTGAAGATCTATAGAGCACATTTAAACATCCTTGCGAAAAAATAGCAGAGTGGACTGGACCATGACCATTTGGAACTTTGACTTTTTCACATACTGGTTCAGTTTGCTTAGATCCAAAATTGGTCTCAGGTCCCCTGTCTTTCTGAGCACTAAAAAGAAGCATGAGTAAGTTCTGAATCCTGTTTGGAATGGTGGCACCTCCTGGATGACTCTTTTTTAGCAGCTTTTAAATTTTTTAGGCTGCTGCCTTCCTCTGACTAGGTGGAACATCAGGAAGCTTCTTTCCTTTGTAGATTGGGAGCTGGGAAAATGAATTGAAGTTACCTCTGGATATTATTTTTAGCACCCAGGTATTTTTTGTTGTAGCAGCCGAGGCATCTGGGTGCAAGGATAATTGTTACCCAACTGCCTGCAGAGGTGGGCAGTCAGGCAGCACTTCAGGAGTGCTGATAGGACCTATCCAGAAATAATTCACGGAAACCCTGATTTTGCAGGCCTCCTCCTCCTCTTGGGCGGCATCTACCATTAAAACTACCTCCTCTGCCTCTGAAGGAGTTGTATCTGAGTGGATTTTGGAATGGTCCCTGAGATTTTCAAAACTACATTTTTTAACACCTTTCTGATTTTTGAGGGGTAGAAAACTTGATTCCCACAGCAGATAGAGTCTTTCCTTCTTGTTTGGTTTGGGTAAGCATTTCTTTCACAGATGGACCAAACAAAGATGTTCCGTCAAAGGAAGCATTGATGAAAGATGCCTTGAAAGTCTCAGCAAACTCACATAACCATGTCCAGGCATGTCTCCTTTTGGCAATGCCTAAACTAGACACCTATGAGGTGCCTTTATCTGCATGAGGAATCAACCTCATGGACACATTGGAAATTGATAAAAGAGTGGCCAGCTGAGAAGATGATCTTTTGAAATCATCTGCAGATGTGGACTCAGAAAGAGAATTTGACAGTTCTTTGGTCAAATCTGTCTGTAGCTTTGTAAAGTGTGCCAAATAGTTAAGTGACCTCAAGGTGAATGGTGCTGAGGCAAAGACTCGCTTACCAAATCAGTCCAGCACCCTAGACTCTCTGCTTGGTGGGTGGACAGATGAGCTCTTTTTTTAGTGGCTGCTGCCACCACCATAGCATGTACAGGGACTTGTTCGCTCCAGTGAGGTTTATCTTTAGGAGGATCTAGGAATTTATCAGGTCAAAGTGGTATTGGCTCAATGGAATCTGGCACCTTCCATGCCCGGCAAGAGACCAGATCAATAAACTCATCTGCCGGGGGGGGGGGGGGGTCAGCCAAGACATAGATGTGCCAAGACAAAAAGCCTCCAGAAATACTGACTCCTCTAGAGAAGGATTATCAGAAGACCAACCACCTTTTTTGCCTAAGGGACTGGAATATGTCTCCAAAGGAGACGTGGTTTGGGGCAGGGATGTAGCTAGGATTTTCAAATTTGTACTGACAGCTCTCAAACTGCTACCCCCCTCCCCAGCCAAGCTACGGCCATTCTCGTAATTCACAGTTTGCTCTTTTAGTGTCGATGAAGAGGCATTCGCTGTAATGCCTCTTCAGTAATATAATATAAATTCACTCAAACTCGGTTCCTTGAATTGAAAATTAACCTGAAATGTCAGTTCTTTGAAAAATGCAGCATGGTAGTTGGGGTAGAGACTTTATGCTTTTGTTTTCTGTAACTAAGTTACAGGTTTTGAGCTTGAGTAAATTATTAACCACCTGCTACCACTAATTAGGATGTTTCATTCACACACACACCCCTACCTACCTCTTAGTGCAAGAAATATGGACAAAGCCTAAAATAAACAGGGACAGATGTTAAATAATGTTCTCGTGAACTTAGAAAGTTGCTAGAATAACAGGATTTGTGCTAGTATGAATTTTTCTAAAGGACATGAAGTCTGAAGCTCAAATGTCTGTCATTATTTAGCAACTTCAGCCTTCAATGATTTTCTAGAAAAATCACAAAATTTATGAGGAACAGACAAAACATATGGGGCAAAAATCTGGACATTCTGCAAAATGTGGACAGTTGAGAGATATGCTACCTACCACACACACACACACACACAACCTCTCAACCTCTTACAGCAACAAACTCATAAATAAAACTGAGGCAAAGGCCCAAAAATAAGGACATTTTTTTTCAATATTGCTCTTATAAACTTAGAAAGATAATAGAATAGTAGTAGGTCTTGCATCAGTACGAATTTTCTGAAAGGTATGAAATCTGAAACCGAAATGTCTGCATTATTTTCTAACTTCAGTCTTTAACAATTTGCCACTAATTTGCCAGAAAACTGAAATTTTATGAAAAACGGACCAAAAATGTGATGCAAAAATATAAAATTGCCAGACAATACAGCTGGGAACCTGTCAAAGGAGGGACACCATTTTAATATGAGCACAGTTAACTTAGAGCAGCTGACAAAATTAGAGAATCTACATGCATTTCTGAAATAAAAGTAATGTATAACTCTGATCATTACAGTTATTTATAAAAGTAAAGTAAACCCTCTATGTTTTCTTCCAAAATTGCTATTTTGTGGAGGGATCATTAGGGGAAGAGCAACATTTTGAGCCAAAATCAGGGACAGTTGAGGTTTAGCTATGCCTAATTCTATAAAGCAATTTATTTGCATGTACCTCTCAACCTGTTAATGCAATAAATCTGGACAAGGCCAAATATATTGAGGGAACATATAAACAGTACTAAAAATTGCTCTTTGTATAAACTGGGACGGTTGATAGAACAGGTCTTATTTTAGCATGCATTTTTCTGAAGGTTATAAAGTCTGAAACTAGTGTGTCATTATTTAGTGACTTAATTCCTAAATCATTTGCCAGAAAACCACAAATTGAGGAACAAACCAAAAATAAGAAGCAAAAAATCTATTCATTCTTTGAAAATCTGGACAGTTGGGAGGTATAGTTCAGCTGGGGCTGTCTAAGTTTGCCGCCTTCCCCTCACAAAACCATGGTCGAATGGAGCCTCCCCCTGCAGCCATTCCAATAATCCATTACTTTGCTATTTCACTCCATTTACCATAAACACTAATGTGCATACTGATTTACTTCTATGATGATTTGAACTTCATTTGAAAGTTTTATTTTGCATTTTACAGCACAAACACTAAGACATCTGCTAAACAAACTTGGCATTAAAACTTCTCTGCCCTTGAAACTCACATTCATTGAAACAACATTAAAACCCACATTCAAAGAAAAATACATTTTACCCGTGGCAGCTAAAAATTAATTCTGGGCTGCTTTTAAATCATAGGCCCCTTGCATATGAAACATACATGTACTCTTTGATACACCTTCCCATTGCTTTGAACATTTTTCCAGTAAACAATGAAACAAAACTGCCCAATTCAGAACATTTCCATCATAAAAGTCTAGTCAAACTTCTACAGTCCACCATTATCAGTAAATAATATGCACAATCTCTGAAGTAGTAAAAATAGTCATCTAAATAATTCCACGTTAAATAAATCTAACTAATGAAGAGGTTGCTGCTAGCAATCACCTTTATATTTCATGACTTCACCGAAAAATAAAGTGTCTGATGCCCCTGAGGAATAAATTGCCTAAATTACATTAATAATAAGCTAGTAATATTGCAATAGGAAATGGATGGCAAACTGATAACAGGCTCATAGTCAGTGTCTTAACTTTCAGTACAGCAGCATTCACCCCTTATGGGAGTAGAACCAACAACCTTCTGCATTAAAAGCAAGTACACAACATTTTGTGCTACTAGCAATGTGAGCCGACTTAGCATAATCAGCACTAAACTTCTCTTCCCCTGCAGCTCTCAGCTCGTTGTAAAATCTACGCAATACTCAACTACATCTCAACTTCGCAGCACAAGAAGTCTGGAAAAAGACAAATTTATTGGGGTGGGTCAAAAGGGCAAAAAACAGGAACACATTAAACATTGCTTGTATAATCTTGGAAAGCTGCTAGAATAAAATGCTGTGTTACCATCATACATTTTACTGCCAAGGTCACTGTGCAAAATAGTCAGAACAACATGCCACTATGCCAAATCGCCTGCTTTGTGAAAGAGAGGAAGACTGAAACTTAAATGGCTATCATTTAATGAATTCAGCTCTCACCATAGCTGTCAACCTCTTAGCACAAAACACCTGGACAAACCCAGCAATGAGGGAATACAGCCCTCAAACATTTTCAGTGAATTCAGTTCTTGCTATAGCTGTCAACCTTAGCACAAAAAACCTGGACAAAGCCAATAACAGGGTATTACAGTCCCAAAAATAAGGACAAATTTCAAATAGTCATAAACTTAAAAAAATTGCTATAAAAAAGGTTGTGTTACTATATATTTATTGCTAGAATAAAAAGTTGTTTTACTATGTCACAAACACAGGGATAAGATGCAGACTCCACACAGAAGGCACCCCAGCCAATAATCAAACCAGAAAGCCTATAGCTGTGAGGCAACAATACTGCCACTGCACCATCAAATATGTCAGGAAGTAAACATTCAGAAACCTGAAGTCTGAAATTTAAATGCCTGTCAATTTGTTAATCAGGACAGTCTGACTTGGAACAAAAAAAAAAAACAATTCTCAGCAGAGGCCCAGGAAAAAATAATGCAGATATGTCTTTGTAACATGGGAGGACACAAAAGCAAACCCACACAAACACAGGGAGAAGATACAGACCCCCCCACAAAGAAGGCACCCCAACCAAGAACCAAACCCAAGAACCTACAGCTGTGAGGCATCAGTGCTACATTGCTACCACTGCACCATCAAATTTCAAGCATTGCAATATTTAAAAACCACAGATATGAGGAATAGATCAGATCAAATATGAGGCAAAAATCTGCAATGTTTTTACAAATGGTGGTGGGTAGGGAATTCAGGTCTTTAACACCTGCATACAAGGTACAGGGTTCAAGCCTGAGGTATTCCCTACCACACCACCATGAGTAATCACCAGTATACACACACACACACACACACACACACACACACACACACACACACACACACACACACTCTCTCTTCATATTACTCACCAACCCTCGGTTGCAAGACCCTTCTAAATAAAGTCCTTGAAGTGAGACCAACATAACGTGTACATCCTCCCGCTCGACCAACATAACGTGTACATCCTCCCGCTCGACCAACATAACGTGTACATCCTCCCGCTCGACCAACATAACGTGTACATCCAACATAACGCTTGAATCCTCCCGCTCGAAAAGCATTTGAACTGGCGGTGAACTACATTCTGACTGGCTGCCCTGATGAGCTGACATCATCGTGCAGTAAAATGCGAAAAAAAAAAAGTGAAAATTTAAAAAGCTACCCCCCTTCTAAATAAGTTGTACTGAAATCAGTACAGTGTGTATGCCTCCCAACGTCCCTGGTTTGGGGGACCCTTCCTTGAAATCGGTATCTTCAGTGAGAGATTCCAACTGGGAATCTGTGTACCTCCTCTTGCACTTTGTCTTCCAGTGGATCTCCTCTGGGAGATGTTCAGGGGAGGTATTAGAAGAGAGGAGGAGTTCCTCTGTGTGGACTGACTGGAAGCTAGGTGGAACTGGCTGTTCCTGTGGAATAGGCCTGATGGACTCAGAGCTCAGAACCAAAGACGGAATAGGAGGTTGATCCGAAGGATGAGAAACCAGATCTCTAGAAAGAGAAAAAGCCCTTTCCACAACCTTGAAGGCAAATGGATCAGGAGAAGCTGTGGCCACCCACACTGGAGCTGAGATTTCCACTATGGGTAGATCACGACTGCAACCAGAGTCATGCCTAGAATAGGGAACTGGATCTGAGCTGTCCTGTGCCGAGGCTCCAGGAAGTAAGGATGGATCCTATAACATCAGAATAGGTCCCGGCCCCATGGATCCAACACTTTGGTTCCAGGGCCTGTTCCAATCCAAAGGAATAGGAGCAGAACTGCTGAGGGGACCCTGTCTGAGTCAAGCAGGGAATTCTCAGATCTGGCTGCGGAACTCTCATAACTGTCAGATCCTGGGGCTCAGAAACCGAAAGACATATCAGAGAAGGATATAGAACTGTGTGAGTAGTGGCTGGAAGACTCACTGTCCCAGTAGGGGACAGAACCAAGATGACCCCCATCTGGATCTGAGCTCTGTGGAATTATCACATCATCCTGTCCATGTCTGCTTCAGAAAGACTTCTGGAGGACCTAGTGGATGATGTGGTTGATGAAGCCCTAAAATACTTTTTGGAAGTTTGCATAAAAGTGGAATGGAGCCTAGAGGAGATCAGATCCAATAGAAATTCTGGTGAACGAGCAATGGGAGTGTATGATGTACTATGTTTCAGATCTGAGGGCTTGGGATTCATAACATGAATTGTAGGGCTTGCTGGTATAATAACCAGATCTGAAGTTTTAGGATCCAAGCATTTTGGTCCGGAGAACGTACTTTTGATTCCAGAGAAGTCTGATCTGATGTTTTTGAAATTTATGGTGACGGCTCCAAAGAAATCCTGGGGGACTTTGGCAGTGAACATTTCCTATGCTCTAAAGGAGTCTTGAGGTTTTACTGGGGGGTTGATAACGTGAAGAAGATGTAGTTGAGGGAGGAAGTAGACCCTTAAGTATCAGTTTTCTCTGTCTGTCAGCTAAAGCCCTTGTATTGAAGGCTGCACAGATTGAAACATTGGTGTTAAGATGGGCTGCTTCAAGACAATATATGTACTCCTTCTGGACATCCGAGTTAGGGATTTTGTGCCCAAAAGAAGTGCATTTTTTAAAACCTGTCGGCTTGTCAGCCATGACTGTAGAAGGAAACAATGATAAAAATATACAAAAAACAAGTTCTTATTTCATAGAAAGAAAGTATTACCAGCAATGGTAACTAGGAATTGCTCTGTAAAAAGGTTGGAAGGACAGAAAAAGTATATCAAGAAAAAATTTACCAACTATGGTAAATTAAGAAAATACTATAAAAGTATAGAAGCTACTGTCCTAACACAGAAAAAGGGAACCGGAAACTAAGATGGAAGTCGTAATAATAACAGAAATTTTAGGTTGGAAAATTAAACTTTCACTTAAAAAAGACTGTTAAAAACTTAACAAAATGCTGTGAGAGAATGACCGTATGTCTGAGCACAATGGAGACAAATGAGATCTAAAGTATTGAGGATGGACTGTGGCTTTATGGGTAGAGCTTGCGAGTTGGATCAAAATCTGAAGTATGTGGCTGAGTAGGTTCCAAGGAATGGATCTGTAACATTCTTTGAGGAGGAATGAAAAGCACAACCTCAGATCAAGAGTTTCTGTCTGGTTATCTTTCCCACTTTCTAATGCCTTAGGGCACAGTTCCTCTATTCCCGTTTTCTCTCAACATTTGGTCCCTCTATCTTTCCTTTTTTAATTTTACTAGAGATGGCAGAAAAAGCATCAGCTTTTAAAAAGTGTGTGGCCTGTGGCCTGATTTGGATGCTCACTTCAAGTACTATTATTGCTTAGGGGCTGCACATTTGAATTCCCAGTGCAGCATTTGTGAGGCTTTTGAGCATAGGGTGATTGTGGAATGCTGAAATAAGTTGGTTTTAAAAGGGTTTTTCCCTGACTTTGTGGTAAATGTACCCCTTTTCTTTCCTCTGGGCCTTCTGCTTTCTCAACACAGGCTAAGAAATCAGCTGATCATAGCAGACCCAAAAAGCCTAAAGAAAAGGAAGAGGAAGAGGAAAAGTTAAGGGACAAGTAGAGGTTTCTAGGACAAGTAGAGGTTTCTAGAGCATTCTCCTTCCTTGGTTCTGGCTCCAAAATTAATGAAGCCTTCAGATCTGATTTTGTCTTTGGAACTAATCCTTATCAGATCTGGTACTCCACTTTTCTCCAAGCCTCAATTTTCTCTGGAGCTGATTTCACCAAGTTTGTGGTCACAATTCTTCAATAAAGGTCCTTCCAAAGGATTCCCAGGCCTTCCTTCTCTGCTTCTTCACTCCTTTCAGCCAGGTTCTCCAGGAGTCCTACCAGAGGGACCAGGATAATTGCAGCTGCCATGGAGGATGTGGACAAGATGATGAGGAAATTCCTCTGGACTTGAATCCAGCTGGGTTTCCTCCTGGCTGCAACTTCTGCCAATTCCAGATGATTAGTTTCTTTCCCCTTACCAAGTGATAACTCCTCCGAGCCATCCACAGGTGTCGGAGCAGTTGGATCTGAGTTCATTGCAGGCTATGTCTTCATCAGAGCTGAAGACATAGTGGTCTTTGACACTGACAGTTTCTTTGATTTAGTGGGCTCCAATCTCTTTTGGGCCATCTGAATCTCTGAGCTGGAAAGTTGGCAATGACTCTTGGGGGGGGGGGGGTTGTTTGGAGACAAGGCTTTCAGATCCTTTCCTCCCTTTCAGAGCTTTGGTGTAAACAGCTGAGCTCCAAAGTCACTTTCAGTTATGACCAGAGTTATTTCTCAGGTTGAGCTTCTGCTACGAGCTATGATGAAACTCCCTGGATCCATTTTGGTCTCAGCCTTCATGGCTTTCAAAAGAGTGCTCTCCATGTGTGGAGACCAGGCTTTCCTCTCGAGCTCTGATCCTTCATTTCCCCACAGGATTTACCTAGGTCCAGAGCCTGCTTATCTTGTCTCATCAGGACAGCCAGCTTCCAAAAGCCTTCAGCCAGTTTTTCTTGAAATACCCCCATCAGCTTCTGAGTCCTGTCTGGAACCCACTGAGGAGATGAGTAGGAAGCATGAGTGTCAAAGGAGATACATTGATTTCCCCCAGAAATCACCGAAACCAGACACTAACGATGAAGGGGAAGGTTCACATAGAGCACACACCCCTTGAGGAACTCATGTTCAGAGAGATTCTAGAACTGTTCAGACAGAAAAGTGTGTGGTCCACTGAAGCATCATCCCAAGAGGAGTCATTGTTTCTTGAGGCTTTTGGATCTGGCCCATCTACTTCTTGTGTTATTCCTTCTGCAGACGAGACGGTGGACTTAATGTCTGAATGTGCATGAAAGGAGCCGGACATTGCTGAGCCCATCCTTTGTAAACCAGACAGATTTCTTGTATCCCCCAGAGATCATCCCCACTGGAGCAAGAGCCATGCCATACATTTTATGGTGGGGGTGGCAGCTGCCAAAAAGGAACTGGAGAAAGAGAGTTCCACTGTCCATCCACCTAACAGGGAGTCTCATGCGTTGGGTAGGTTTGGGAAGTGAGTTTACGCTTCAGCAACCTTTGCTGTAAGGGTTCTGAATTGTTTGGCATATGTCACTCATTTTCAGATAGATTTGACAAGAAGCTCTCCAAATCTTTGTGTCTCTGTGTCCTTATCTACTGAGCAAAGGAAATCTGTTGACTCACAGTTAGCTACCGTCTCGCCCTTATACAATGTCTCTTTGCACTTATTTCCAACACTACTAAAAGTGCTTGCAAAGTAGTGGGCACTTGCATCACCATTAGGAAACATTTCTGGATGTGGCTTTGTGATTTTGCAGAGCATTTTAAGACCTCCTTTTTTATGCCCCTTTTGATGGATCAACACCCTTTGGTCTGAAAGTCAGAGAGGCAGTCTCCAGAACTGAACCAGATGGTAAAAATCTTTCTGCTATAGGGACCAGATTTTCTACTCCTCAAAGAGCCTTGTCAAGGAATCAGAAGGGTGGAAAGAGACTTTGGTTTTGCAAGCCGCAAGCGTTCATACCCAACACTTTTGGCAGAGGGAAAACTCTACTGATGGATGTCACCCTCAGGGCAGATGTGCTCCACAGAGCCAGCCAGGGCTTAAGGAGTCCCTTCTCTGAGAGGCCCTTCCATTGCTCCTGAACACTTGCCTGACTACTGCTCTGTGAAGACAGTCGGATGGGTGCTTATACATGCATTCAACAATGTGAACTTCCATCACTGAAGATACATGGGTGCACAGGATAATAATCATTCCCTGTCCCCCTCCCGTACCCACAAAGAGACTTCCTGATGTGCTACCCTCTCAAAGGGAACCAGCCGCTTCAGAAATAAGAAGCTTCTAAAAAATTGAATCATCCAAGAGGTCCTACCAGACCAGAGATGATCTGGAATTTGCTCAAGATTCTTTTTAGCGCAAAAGAAAAAGAGGGACCAAAGGCTTATTCTGGACTTCAGCTGTCTGAACAAGTTTGTAAAGCAGACAAAATTCCAGATGGTCATGGTTCATTCTATTATGCCCTTGCTAAGGGGAAATGGCTAGATGTGCTCGATTGACTTCCAAGATACATACTACCACATTAAGGTGGAAGTTTCCTTGTTTCAGGCTTGGAGTCAGTCACCTACACTTCCAGACCTTGTCCTTTGGTCTCACCACAGCCCCCCAGCTGTTCACCAAGTGCATGGCAGTGGATGCAGCTCACCTTTAACTGGAGGCCTTCCATGTGTTCCGATATCTGGATCACTGGCTCATGCCAGGGATTCCATCTTTCCTTGAATCTGAGGATCACAGTGAATACAGCAAAGTCCTAGCTCCTGCCTATTGATCTGTGATTTGATCTAACTTGGATTAACATACAACTTGGATTATTACAAGGTTCTTTTCTTGTTTACGTTACCTTGTTGAACTTAATAAACCTGGTTTTACCACATTTAAAAGGTTGGTCTCGCTAGTGCTCTTATGTACTGATTGGTAAAGCACGGTAGCTGATTTCTAAGCCGTTCATCTGGGATACACTTGTGGAACCTCCCACTTGTAAAAATCTGCTATAAAAGCAGGTTCTGTATTACTTAAAGTTTAGTTAAGTAGTAGTTTACTTGTTTCCAGAGTTATTCTGTTGTTTCCAGAGTAGTTGTTCCAGTCGCTGAGGACAGACAACAGCCTGGAGTATGGGCATAATTCCTCATCCTGCCTTGCAGAAGTAAGTGTATAATCTTGCCTTGCTGCGTTATTTAGACTATAGACAGTTAATTTTCAGATAGTCAGGGAACTACAGCTAGTTAATTAGAGATTTTCTAAAATCAGTGTGAAATCTATTCTACAGTGTTGTTTTCATATTTCCTGTGTGTGAAACATTATTTATTTGAATCAGTTATTCAGTATTTACATGTTTTAAATCCTTTTATTTATTATTACATATTTTACTACCTCTTTTTGTGGCTGGTTATTTAGTGAGCACTTTTAATAACTTGAGAGTGTTTATGCTTATTGTGATAACATCAGGGCCACTATGAAAAGCCTTGCTGCTTGGGTTACATGCTACCATTTTTATCAATAACTATTTTACACAATATAATTGAAAGCCCCTTTTGAAGGGTATTGTGGTATCTGACTGGTGGTAGAAGTTACCTTGTAATTTGGGAAAAGGAACACAGCAAGTACATCTCTGCCAGTCTTTCCCAAGTGTGTGTGAATATGTGAATATCAAACATTTAAGAGTGAGTGTGTCAGATAACTAGAACTGGAACAGAGTGCTCTGAAGTGGTTAGTGTGGAGACTTATTTGGGGACCTGGAGTGAAGCATATAGTCCAGTCCCAGGTTTGGAGCCTGTTCCTGGTGTACTCTTAGGGGAAATTGTGTATTTTTATCCCTACTTTTAGTGTCGCTCACTTACCAGAGACAGCGGTGAGGATTGAGGCTCCTTAGTTACTGCCCCAGGGTAAAGAGAGCTCACCACAGTGCTTCCTGCTGTTTTCCTGGTGTGGTCTCCCAGAGGAAAAAAAAAAACAAAAAACAAAAGAGTTAGAATTTTTTCTTCTGTTAAGGCAAATAAGGAGGATTGGCTAGGTTTTGCTTAAGGTGTACTTAAAGCCTTTCAGTCACTAATTCCAGAGTCTTCCCTTCCTTTGAAAAAGAAAATGTTTTCCTCTTTCTCAGATTTTGATTTCAACCTGAAGGCAAGGATTTGGACTTGGACTGTGTCTCTGTAGTTACTATTCCATAGAATGGGTAATCTAAATCTGAAGAAGGTACATACACACAAACACACACACACACACACACACACACATATATATATATATATATATATATATATATATATATATATATATATATATATATATATATATATAATATAGCTATATAAATATATATGGATCTGCCTGATAAGATTGAAAACCCACATAGCCGAAAATGATAACACTGAGACAAAAACACCTAATCTTCAGTTAAACGAATCCTCACATAACCGACAAGTTACCCAGAGAAAGGAGGCAATTGGCCAAGATTTAGGAGTTTGCCCTTTTCCCCATTATAGTGAGATCTCAGAGTTAGGGGAGTTTGGTGGGTGTGGGGGTTCAAAGAGCTTTTGAGTGGTTTCTTGTGCTTGTTAGCTGACAGGTTACTTTCCCTTGGTAAATTCTTGCTGTTCTGAGGAGTCGGCTAAGTGATGATTCGGCGTTTTTGTCTTAGTGTTATCGTTTTTGCCTATGAGAGTTTTCGATCTTATCAAGTAGAGCCATATGTGTGTGTATGTATATATATATATATATATATATATATATATATATATATATATATATATATATATGTGTGTGTGTGTGTATGTATGCATGTATATATGGTTGTACTTAGAAATATCAGAGTACAAATACATTGAGCAGCAAAATATCAAGCCAAAAGGGTTGAATATCCAAAAAAAAAAAATCATGCTGCACCCCCACATCCCATGCTAATTTTATATGCCAAACTCTAAGATTGCGTAACAGGAGAAAGGGAAAAATTCCTACTCCTTCCTGTTCACGACCTTCCACAAGCTGACGCTTAACAGATGTGATCACATGAGTTTTGATTAGTTCTGACAGCTGCAAAAACATTTGTTATTATGTTTGATTATATGAAGAGAGAGAGGGGGGTGTAGTGCATTTTATGTACAACATATTTTATCTACAAATAACTGAATCACATTTGATGGAAAAGTATGTAAGATTACAGAAGATAACTGCTGGTGTGATTTTTGGTCATACATACTGCAATGCAAATTAGTGTTGCTCAGTATTTGTGCCTTGCTGATGTTCACTATTATGTTGAATCTATGTCTCTAGAAGTTTATGTTTGTTCACCTGCAGTGATACTTCGTGTGAGAAGTTTTCTCTCTTCTCCACAGTAATATAACCGTGGAGTTAGAATATTTAATTAGGCGTATGGGGGCAAAGGGAGCTCGACCCTCTGCAAAAAAGAAGTTTTGTAGAAGTGTTTGCTGTATATGAAGTTTTAGATCTGTTGTGGTTTAACTAAGTGTATTTTAGATTAAAGGTGTACTGGATGAATTTTCAGAAGATTTCTGATTAGCTGAAAAGTGTCTTTGATACAATCATTGTAATCTCAAATATTTCTATATAGAAGAGAGAGAGATCAGATATAGATCTATAACTGTATAGGTCTGTATCTAGCCATGCGTGTGTGTGTGTGTGTGTGTGTGTGTGTGTGTGTGTGTGTGTGTGTGTGTGTGTGTGTGTATATATATATATATATATAGGTATATACATATATATATATATATATATATATATATATATATATAAAATGTTTATATGTAGAGGTATATATACAGTGGATATAAAAAGTGTACACACCCCTGTTAAAATGCCAGGTTTTTGTGATATCAAAAATGAGACCCAAATAAATCATTTCAAAACTTTTCTCACCTTTAATGTGACCTATAACCTGTACAATTCAATTGAAAAACAAACAAATCTGTTAGGGGAAAATGTAAAAAATAAAAAAAGTACAATAAGCTGGTTGCATAAGTCTGCACACCCTTAAACTAATACTTTGTTGAAGCACCTTTTGATTTAATTACAGCATTCAGTCTTCTTAGGTAGGAGTCTATCAGCATGCCACATCTTGACTTGGCAATATTTGCCCACTCTTCCTTGCAAAAGCCCTCCAAATCTGTCATATTGAGAGGGCATCTCTTGTGCACAGCCCTCTTCAGTTCACCCCATAGATTTTCTATTGGATTAAGGTCTGGGCTCTGGCTGGGCCATTCTAAAACTTTAATTTCCTTCGGGTGAAGCCATTCTTTTGCTGATTTGGATGTATGCTTGGGGTCATTGTCGTGTTGAAAGGTGAAATTCCTCTTCATCTTCAGCTTTCTAACAGACGCCTAAAGGTTTTGGGCCAAAAGTGACTGGTATTTGGAACTGTTCATAATTCCCTCCTCCTAGAAGAAAAGGCTTCCGTCTTGCAACCCTACCCCATAGGCCAGACATATGGAGAATATGGGAGATTGCTGTCACATGTAGTACACAACCAGTACTTGCTAGAAATTCCTGCAGCTCTTTCAGTGTTGCTGTAGGTCTCTTGGCAGCCTCCCTGACCAGTTTTCATCTTGTCTTTTCATCAGTTTTGGAGAGACATCCAGTTCTTTGCAACATCACTGTTGTCCCATATTTTCTCCACTTTTTGATGACTGTCTTCACTGTGTTCCATGGTATATCCAATGCTGTGGACATTTTTTGTACCCTTCTGCTGACTGATACCTCTCAACAATGAGATCCCTTTGATGCTTTATAAGCTCACTACGAATCATGGCTGTTGCTGTAGCAGGCAACTTAGTAAATGTCAGGAAAATCCTACTAAGACAGCTGAACTTTATGTGGGGCTGTTAATCAGAGTCTCTTTAATTGATGGCAGGTGTGTACCCAAGAAGACTGAATGCTGTAATTAAAGCAAAAGGTACTTCAACAAAGTATTAGTTTAAGGGTGTGTACACTTATGCAACCAGCTTATTGTACGTTTTTTATTTTTTTATATTTTTTTCTCCTAACAGATGTTTGTTTTCCAGTTGAATTGTACAGGTTATAGGTCACATTAAAGGTTGGAAAAGTTTTGAAATGATTTATTGTGGTCTCATTTTTATATCACAAAAACCTGGCATTTTAACAGGGATGTGTACATTTTTTATATCCACTGTACGTTATAAATGCATATTCACATATTACCCTCTGCAAGAAATGGTGTTAACTAACAGTAAAAAACATGGTGAACAACTATACTTCATTGGGCCATGAAGCATTTATTTTCTCCAAAATTTTACATTAAGTTCTTCTTGCCTTCTTTATGTGGTATACATGGTGTACTGGTTTATTGTCATCCTCTGAACTGCCCGTTTCCTTTTTATGCCCTTGCAGTGATAAGATCTCTACTGCACAGAATGCTAGCAAATAGGGTCTTAAGGTCTATATAAGGATATAAAAAGATAAAAAAAAAAATTCTTTCTTTTACCTCTTTCTAGATATCCCACTACTTTGTCTAACTTCCATGATGCTGTCTTACATGGCTTGGATACGTTTTGAACGTCAGTTGTAACTGTTCAAGGTCCTGTCACACTTATTAACACTACAGCTTTACTTCAAGTTGTGCTCACCTACCTTTCGTTATAACTTCTGGATGTGTTATTTTGTATGTTTTGTATTGAATTTAAACTTTCATCACTTTTATCTTGACAGTATTGATCTGACTTCTTAAGCTTTCCGCAGTGAATAACTTTGAACTTCCAGGTTCTGCTCTTCACAGCACTTTTTTTGAATTTCATCTCACTTTTGCATTCAGATATTCACTCATCACCTAACAATACATGCTTTGGTATCATGTGCTGAACTGGGACAGTATGCCTTGTGCATTCTGTTTTTTTTTTTGCCTGTTGCAAAGCTGGCTGACAAGACTAACATTAATTCTGGAAAGATTCCAGTGTTCAGTACTCGAGAAGATGAAACATTCCTTCCTGCCAGGATTATCACTTTCATTGTCTATAATATATGGGCCAGAGGCACAACATGAAACATTAACATAGGTTCCATAGCTTCAGCCTAATCACTTGCAGAATTAAAAATAAATAAATAAATAAAAAGAGCCTGATTCTGGAGACCTATCTCTAAATTGTAATTCATGAAAAAGAAGTTTAGCCCAGGGCTCAATAGGTGAATCCTTCGCTTAATCCCATACTGAGACCTGGAGCACTGTCAGAAGGCACTGAATTGCATTCCTGAATTGCTAACACCCCCTCCCCCCCATATCCTAACTCTGTCTGAAACCTGGTTGAAACCTCATATCCTAAGCACAGAAATCTTACCTCCAGGCTGTAACATCTTCTGCTCTGACAGAACCAATCGAAGGGGTGGAGGTGTTGCTATCCTCTACTCTGAACATGTCAGTCTCTCTCCTCTCCTCATTTCTATACCTAGCTTTGAGCCTGCAGAACTCCTCTTTGTAAATTGTCAAATAAACCCACATAAAAAATTGCCATAACCTCTATCTGCATACCTCCTGGGAATAATATTCCTATCCTAGAGAATATTCTGTTCTGGCTAACCCAAAATGTTCCATGTGAAACCATTATCCTTGGTGATGTTAACATTGATTGGACTAAACTCTTAACTACATCCACTAGTTCTAGTCTCAGCCTTCATGGCTTCCACCAACTCATATCCTCACCTACTCAAACTAACAAAAACTCCACTTCTGGACCTATACTAGACTGGATTTTTACCTCAGATCCCAACGTTTATCATAACCCTGGCACTCTCCCTAACTCTCTTAGTGACCACTCCCCTACATATATCCATAGATTCTCCAAACATACTCCCAAAGACAGCCTCTACAGGGAATGTCGCAAACTCACCCATTACAATCTTGATATTTCTAACTCCATATTGTCACTTATAAAATGGTCCTTCCTTCAACACCTCCCTCTCAACGAGGCTGTAACATCTGACAGTAAGATATTCATAGACATTCTTAACGCCATGGCACCCATCTAACTCTGCTCCCGGATATACTACATATACCCACTCTATAATGTATCAAAGAGACAGTGTCTTGAAAGCCTTGGTTAAACGTAAGTCTCCCACTCTATTTCAAAGATACAAAGAGCTTAGAAACCTGAGCAAAAAACTTGTTAATAACTATAAGAAAAATTTCTTCAACTCCCACCAAGGCAGCCCACATAATAATACAAAGAAATTCTGGACTTCCATTAATCACCTTCACTATCCCAGCAATCCTTCAACTCCCAACCCTTTCCCACAACATACAGCAACTGAAACTGCATCTCTCCTGAACAACTACTTCATAGAAACAAGTCAAAATCTTACATAAAACAGTAATTCTTCCCTTACCTCTACCCCGCCTTCACCCCCCCAAAATAACACTCTTCAATACTCTCTCTTTCAAACCTGTTCCACCTCCTTCATCAAATCTCTCCTCTCCAAAGTTAAACCCTGCTCCCCCTCTGCTGATAAACTACCTTCCTGCTTTCTTAAAATTGCTGCAGAATCTATTGCCTACCCAGTCTCAATACTTATTAATTGTTCCATTACCGAATCCTGTGTCCCAGATATTTGGAAATTCTTTTATACAGTTCCTCTTCACAAGGGCGGAAACTCTACTGATCCCTCTAATTTTAGGGCCATATCCATCCTGTTTCCTATCTCCAAAATTCTGGAAAAGTGTATACACACCCAGTTACTCAAAGACCTGCTTGATAATAATCTACTAACTTCCATCCGACATGGCTTTAGACCTCACCACAGCACATCCACTGCACTACTTTCATCGAAACAGTAGCAGAGGCCCAAGACAACAACATGTTAGTCTCCTGTCTATTCATTGATCTCTCTAAGGCATTTGACACTGTCTCTCACCCTAAACTTCTAACTAAACTATACAACCTCTGTCTCACTGACTCCTCCATAAACTGGTTCTCAAGTTACTTCTCCAGCTATTCATTCACTGATAAACTCTCTTCTCCCATTTCCTTCCACAAGGAATTATTTTAGGTCCCCTCTTGTTCAATAGTTTTACTAATAATATTCATTCTGCTGTAACCCCTCAACACTTGATATGCTGATGATTCTTCTCTTCTTTCCACTGCTCATAGCACTTCTGATCTCTTATCTCTTACTCAGGACACTTTTTCTTCAGTTGAAACATGGCTCTCTGAAACTCAACTTGTACTTAACCCCAAAAAACTAAACTCCTTCTCTTTGTTCCTAAAACACTGGCACATCATAGAGCCTCCTTTTGCATCACCTCCCTCATCAATTAAACCCGAACCCCATACCAAACTACTGGGTGTCATTATTGATGATGAACTGAAATATGACATACACATCCAACAATGTATATAAAAAAAAAACACCAGAAACTCGGTCTACTCTATCGTAATCAGAAATTCTTTACACCTTCCTCCAAACTCACTTTTGCTCAGTCTCTTCTATTACCCTGTCTTCTGTATGCAGCCCCTATTCTTACAAACATTCAATCTTCTCTACTCTCCAAACCTGAGCAAGCATACAGTAAAGTAGCTAGATTTGCCACTAATCTCCCTTATAATCCCATCACTGACTCGCACTTAAAACAGTTCAATGGCTTGAACTCCATTATCAACTACTACATCCTCAATTACATATTACTCACTCCATCTTGAATGACCCCTCTTCCTGCCTGTCTATCTAACTTAGTATCCTACTACAGCCCCAGCCATCACCTTTGTACAGCCGACAACCTTCTCCTTGATATCTGGAAACCAAACAAGAATATTGGAAAGTCCCTTTGTAAATACTCAGTTGCTCATTCGTGGAACTCACTTCCCCTCCACATATGAAACATTTCCCAAAAGCACCTGTTTAAATGTAAACTCAAACACTACCTACAAACAGTCTGGTCCTGCCCATGTCAATCCCCAACGTGACAAATATCTCATTCACTTTTCTTTTATTCTATTTTTTTGTTTATTCACCTCGTTTTCCTCCTCTTCTCTCTGGTAAGTAATCTTGCATTGTTCTTCCTGTAAAAAAAAAAAAAAAAAAAAAAAAAAACAACACACACTAGTTATTTCAACAACATATCACTTTTGTCAAGTCCTGGAACAGACCTCATGTATGGTATACTACCTGTAATAATATTGTTCCTTTTTTAATTTGCATTCCAGAATGTAATGATGTGATTTGTTACTAATATACCCCTTGTAATGTGTTTTTACAGTGGATCACTTTATGTTGTTATCTTTTTATAAGTCTGTAATTCATCTGGAGGTTTTTCTCTTCGAATCTCCACTGAAAATGGGCCTCTGGCTCAGTTGGACTAACCCAGTTAACAAATGTCAAATAAATAAATAAATAAATAGATAATAAAATCTAAGTCCAGACAGTGGTAATTTTCTCTTCTTATAAAGTCAACCGATATGGTAGTTTCACTTTTCTTCCACGTTGTTAAGTTCACCCTCATCTAGCTGGAATGAAGCTTATATCTACTGTTGACTGACTTTGATAGGTACATTGTCGCAACCATCTTTTAGGTTGCATTCTGGTGTGCCTGCACCACCTGTCTCACTGTTGCAAGTCTGAAGCATACCCATATCCATTCTAATCCTGTGATGTACTTTTTTGTCCCTTGATACTAGCTTAATAGTTGAACTTAAGACCCAAGTAGTCATCTGTTGTGGTTTCCCACTCCATAACCATGGCATAGGATACTTTTGTGAGACTTACTTAAACCTTCATGGCCTAGTGAGTCAGACTAGACATTAGACGTGCATGAACTGTTTGATGTCTTAAGGGCCTGTGCTAGCAGATGCAGAACACATCCTTAGAGAGCAATGTATTATACCAATACTAGGCCTAGTGTACAGTGGGGCCCAGTTACCTGATATCCACTGCTTATACACTGCACACATACTAACTTCTGAAGTTAGAGTGAGGGGTTCTCCCTTTCCTTCAGTGTCCTGGGAGGGGACTTTACAAATGAAGTGAGCTTTGTTTCAGATAACAGTGAGACCTCTTCTCCCTGTAACATCCCACCAGGTACCTTTACGTTTCCTGTCAGACTGATGACACACATGATGGACTTGATTGCATACCTCTCAGCCGAATAAATTTTCACAGAATGTTCAGATTTGTGCCTCATATTTTTGTCCATTTTTCATAAAATTGTGTTTTTTTTTTGGCAAATTAGTGGCAAACCATTAAAGAATGAAGTTAAAAAATAATGACAGACATTTAAGTTTCAGACTTCATTCCCTTCAAAAAATTCATGTTAATGCAAAACCTGTTATTCTATCAACTTTCTAAGTGTATAAGAACAATATTTAAAAATTGCCCCTAGTTTTGGACCTGTGTCCCCATTTTATTTATGGCTTTGTCCAGATTTTTTGCTGTAAGAGGTTGAGAGTTATGTGTTGATTGTGACTCCTCTACCTTTTCCCCAGCAGCATGCTAATCAGCATCTGTGTGAAAAGGATGAGAGATCTTTGGTCAGCCTATCTGTAATATTCAAGTATATCTACAGTCTTCTCAAGGGTTCAAAATGTGTATCGTGCAGTCTGTATGTTGTATCTATTGTACAATCTTCCTGAAGTATATGCTGATAAATCTGGCCAGTTGTAATTAATGTCCCTCTCTTGTTTAAGCCATCTTCAACATTAAATGTTTTATGATGTCAAAAGTAATCAGAAATTAGTCATATTCAGGTATATGTTATTGAGGTACACAAATTTATTGTTACAACTTTAATTTGTTTGTGTCTTTCGGCTTTTCCCGGTTAGGGGTCGCCACAGCAGAACTCCGGTCCGCTAATGATTGGCAGTAGATTTTTATGTGCCGAGTTGCCGGCCCTGACACACAACCTTCAATGAAGGTACACCCATTCATGCATGTCTCCACACAGAAGACGCTCTAGCTGAGAATCAAACAGGACAACGTCTTACTGTGAGGCGACAATGCTACCGCAGCACCACCACCGCAGTCTATTGTTACAACTTTAATAAAAGCAATAAAATCTAAATCAGACCCAACATTATTGATCTTTTATGGTAATTATATCTTGCTTCTTATTTTATTTATCATTACCAGTCCAGGTAAAAGATATTTATTGTGTTTGCATCCCTGGTGATACATAACAGTTCAAAATGGTCCCTTGAATTTGCTGGCACAACATTCCTATATTTAGGAACAAAAGATCTGCCTTAACATTGTTTGTCTCACATAATTGTATAATCTGTATTCTGCTGTTATGTTAACTAAATTCTCCTTTGATTCATTATCACTTCAGCAGCAATCTTCCTTATCTTCTGTGCCAGTCCTCTTGGACCATACATTTCCTCTGTACAGCACAGACTTGTATGTCATATAAACAGTTGTCCAAGACTTGTTTCTAATGTTTGTGAGATGGTCTATATCATTCAGTTTACACAATAGCACAGTGTAAAATCTTAAGTAATTATTAACTTAATTTCTTCTGTCAGTTTATGTTATGAATCAGTTTCCTAATGTAAAAAACACACCTCTGACTCTGTTTTATTACTTTCTCCAAATACGTTTTCATATATCCAAAGCTATAAACATTCTGAATTATCCTAATGTGTTCACTGTGGTCTTTCTGTTATATATTAATATCTGCTTCCAAACTTATGTAATCACCTTTGTCTAGTCTGTGCACTCAAATAGCATTTCCTCATTTGGTATGGCCACTTTTTTTCTTATGGACAGATGCAGAAATAAAGGAGGTAGTTTTAAGGCTTTCCTTAAATTTCTGTGTACAAGACAAGTCATTTCATTGTTAGTTTGAGAAATGGTTCAGCTGTAGACACCTAACTCATTAGATTAATTTTATCTGAGAACTGAAATATGTTCTTTGTATTTTCACTGTTGCAATTCTAAATTGTGAGATTTCCTGCAGTGGAATTCCTTGGCTGGCCTGACTACCAAAGAAACCCCTCCTCCCAGAGCCAGCAGACACTGATGTCACTTTGCTTGGGTATAAGGGGAATCAGCTGGCACCATAACCTCAGTTCTTTCCTGCCATCAGAGACCAAAGCAGAGTGTCCATCTGTGTGTTGGTCAGTCCACACCAGAGAAAGAATACTCTGAAAAGCTATGTACCCCATTGGGGAACATTTTGTGTTTCATTTGACTTATGTTAGAGAAAATTAATAATTGTCTCCACTGTGGTAAACAGATTCCACATTAGGAGGTCCACTCTTTTTGTGTGACTTTCTTGGGCCTGGAACACATTTTTCCCAACTGTTGTTTTTGTGCCCAATTTAATAGCACGACCATTAGGTGCAGGGCTGAGATTCTAGCTAGACACCTTAGTGAGTTGTCAGGCTGTTTACGTTCTGTGGCATCTGCCAATTGATCCAAAGTAGTTATCTCTAAGTGAAAAAGGGATCAGGAAAAATACCCCAGGCTTAGGGCCTTGGACAACACCCACTCGCCATTGGCCAGTCCTCCTAAGCTTGTTATCTCTGAAGAAGGTAAGGCACTTTCGCAGCTCCTTTCTGCAACCAAGGTGGTGGTGCAGACCTCTAATGAGACCCGTTCAGAGTTCAGTATGCCTTCTGGTTCCTCAACATCTTTTCAAGTCATAAGACTTAGTTCGTCGGATGGACCGCTTTACAGGCCCCAGCTTCCATCGACCTTGCTAAGATCGACGATGGTCTTTCGAGTTGCCAGGACATTGCAACAACTTTAAATACATGGGAATCAGCCGTCCATTCTGCATTTGATGTCGGCATCAGACCGAAGCATAAGGCCACTAATAAAAAAGTGGCTACTTCCCAACCCCAACCTAGGCCTAACAGCTCCCATTCCCAGGCTTACCAACCAGATCTTGTAATATTGGCTGGAAACCTAATCTCTCTGGTTATATCCAGACAGCCTCCCTGAGTTTTCCCCAGGAAAAAAAAAGGGACCCCCCCCCTTCAGAAGACCTATGTGATCTCTTTGAGTCAGATAATGATTCTAACCAGGGGGACTCAAACTTTGAAGAAGGTGTTTCCATTGCCTCGTCTGGGGATTCAGACTCGGAGGAGAACCTGGCATCAGCCTTCCCTCCTGAGGATATTTCCTTTGGGAAGACCCTGCACACCTTGAGGGAACACTTCCAGTGTGAAGCTCAAGACTACCCTCAGTCAAAAAAAAAAAAAAAAAAAAGAATCAGGGAATTTCTTAACCTCCCTGATCACAAACTCCTCGCCATACCTCCTGTTTTAGAGGTGGTGGACAATGTTATTAAGAACTCTCCTTTTAAACCAGACTCCCTGCCTCCTGCTCCTAGAAAGCCTGACTGTTTTTATAGGGTTCTGAATTCGCACAAACATTTTTTTCAAGAACCCTGTTGAAGACCTCGAGGTTGTAACCCCTGGCCCTAAGGGACCAAAAGCTATGTCTTCCAAATACCCCTTGCCTACAGATAAAGAAAATGGGGCCTTAGACAGATTTGGCAAAAAGATTTGCACATCTGTTACCCTCACTATGAGGGCTTTGAATTGCCAATTTCATATGGTTCAACACCAAGAAACTATTCTGGATCAGATGGAAGCAGAAACTAATGGGTGTAAAGTCCTTCAGAGTCCTTTGATACGATACTTATGATGCTAATTTAAAGAATAGAGTTAAAGACTGTAAATTTGAAGAGGTACATGATTCATTGGTTTGAGACTGAATTGTGTGCAGCACCAGAAATCATACAAGTGACAGATTACTGAGAAAATCAGATTCAACATTAAGTAAAGTGAAAGTACTTCATTGTAGTTAAAAGAACCTGCAGAAAGATCTGGTTTCTGTAGTGACTTGTGAGATGAAAAGCTGAAAACAGTTAAAAACAGAGTAAAAATGATTCAAGAAGTTCCTGGCAAGGGAGAGAAGCTGGGAAGACAAGGAACAAAGAAAAACTCATAACAGAGGTAGATGTAACTATAAATATTAAAAGACAAATGTTTTTTGATTAATCAAGAATGTAGAAGTTATGGAAAATAATTCACTAACGAAAATGTGAAAAGTGAACTTGATTTTCAGTCAAAAACATTGTCTATGCTGAAACAGTGAACTTGATTTTCAGTCAAAAATATTGTCTATCTTTCAACAAACTCATAAAATGAGTTGTATATGAACATAAGTTCTGTTACGAACCCACATAGGTTCATACGTTGGTACTAGGCTATCGGCCCTAGGGCCTCTACAAGCCTAGCCATAACAATTCCCTGGATATTTCTTCCCACAATATTTACTTCCCTAGACCCCTGTCTAGCAGGGTGACTGACGTGATCCCCGGGGTGAATTTCCTATCTCCCATCCAATTGTCAAGGTTCCTTTTGAAGAGGTCCAAGGTGGCGCTCTGCTTGACATGTATGGGCAGTCTATTCCAGAGTATTGGGAGACTCTGGATCAGGAACCTATCCCTCCAGCTTGTTTTGTTCATTGTGATGACAGGGTTTAGATCCCTGGAGCGTGTGGCTCTGAGGGATTGGGATTTCTTTAAGTGGAGCATGTCCAACAGCTCAGGGTTTGACATGACCTTGTATGTTGAGCAGAGATCGGCTCTGAATAGACGATATGCCACAGAATGTAGCTGGAGTTTTTTTTAGATGGTCAGCATGGGGCATCTGCTTTAGGCCTGTGATTCTTTTAGTGAGGTATTTCTGCGGCCTTTCCAGCTGTTGCAGATGTCTTGTGTGGTACATACCAAACAGGGTGTTGCACTCTATAATGGGTCTAATGAGGGATGAGTACGGTGGGACAATGACCTCCTTTTTTTCTGGATGAAAAGCCCTTAATGATGAGGTGTGCCACATACAAGGATTTCCTGACTGTTGTGGCGATGTGGTTATCGAAGGTGAGACCACTGTCCACCTGAGTCCCTAAGTCTCTCATCACACTTTTGGTGTTTAGTGTACTGTCACCTATGTGGTAATTCATGGGTACATGTTTTTTCCCAAAGGGGATAACTATACATTTCTTGGCATTAAGCCTGAGCCCATGGCTCTGGCACCAAGCATCTGTTTCTGTAAGGCCCTTTTGTAGAATATCCACATAATTTGGGGATTCAATAATGGCTCCCAGTTTGCAGTCATCTAAACCCCTCCTGGAAGCTGTAAGTGCAGAGAAACCATAGCCAAAAACTAGGTTGGAAGTCTAGTTAGGAAAGCATGCAATTGATAATCTATGTTTGATGTAATCCAGACACCAGCAGAGAGTTTAATGTAATATGTGCTTAAATATTCAAATTACTATAACTGAGTCCACATTCTGAAATGGTTGTCTAACCTGATTACTATATTCTGGTCATTATCGAAAGTCAAAGGGTCAGAAAATGTACATGTTTGAGTGTAAGAATAAGAAATACGTGATTCAGTTCCAGAAATCTGGAAAGCAGATGCTTCTTTGATTTTGGATTGTTTGACTTATCAAACAGGCTTGGCATAGAAAAAGAATTAATAGTGTGAATGCACTTTTACACTGTGGATTAGAAAATGTTCTGTCAGATGAATTACTTAAAACGTATTCATTTACTGGCTTGGGTTATTTACCATGCATGAATCACAGACAGACAGATCCTGCAGTGTTACCAGTGTGCATGATCCAAGCAAGGTTCCAGTAGCTTTATATAGCAGAATCAAAAAGTTGTTAAAGTGCAAGGAGAAAATCATTGTTATTAATAAAAAGATTTAGCCCATTTAATTGATCAGCAACACTATGTACTATTACTGTTTTGAAGCTGTATAAAATGTGTATCTCCACAAGACAATAAAGCTATATAAGAAGGAGGGAGTACTGACAAGCATTATCTGCTTGAACATTTCATGCAGTAGTATCTGCCATGCCTAGAGCAAAGTGTTTATTGTGCATAATGCAAATCAAAGATTTTGTCACATAAGGCTTGAAGATAAAAAAGTCCTAAGTTACTTACTTTTATTCCACCAGTAGGAATGTATAGCTTTAGGAGACTCCCATTTGGTATTTATTTTAATACTTATCTGTCTTAGTTTATTCCAGAATTGTTAGATGAGTGCTTGCTATTAACAAAATAGTTGTAACATGATATGGACTGATACTGGTGCATTGAACTGGAAAAGAGTATTGAAATACTTAAACAGTTAGTAGGTGAAGCGTCTGACTCTGTGATCAAAGTTTAGCATGAGTGATCAGCATTCTTAACTGCAGTCACTAAGTATCAACAGACAGTGAAATACTGGTGATTAAAACATGGGGTTTCACTCTTAAAGCATTTTTGCACAAAGGGTGTCCATACACCCACATACCAGATCCTGGCCATTTTAGTGCCACTTAGGCCTCCCCGTACTAGTGTTGATTGGCCAACCAGAAGCCAACTCACCTACTCATTCATACACTCCCCTGCCCAGTACATGGTTGCAAAAAATTCAAGGACATGTTTATGAAAAAACAGTGTTTGTTGGAACAGATCCTGTAACAACAGTCTCTGCACAAGGCACAACTATGATTACAGAGAATGCTATTGAGACTGCAGAAGTATGATTTAATTATATAATATAAACCAGGAAAGAGATGCATACGTAAGATATTTTAAGTATTTTTTTTTTACAACACCACAAAGAAATTTACTTTGAGTGGAACTAGAAGTATTTGACTTAAAACTGAGAATCCAGTCAGTTTTCACTCCATAAATGCAGGGACTGAATGGCATGCATCAGTACCACTTGTACCTCTTGTTGTAGCACTTCCCAGAGGACATTCCAAGGTATTTAATTACTGCTTTCTCCAGTTCTGCAAACACATGTAGATAGCACTGGTAAGATCTGTTAATCCCTTCAGTATTTGTGCAAGGGCAAAGAGTTGACTGGCTGATGTTCTTTATATTGATCACTGCAGCAGTAGAGTAAGCTGTGTAGGTTATATATTGAATAGGATGTAATAGCCAGATAGCTACCAATGTTTCTGAACATCTCTCATGTGTCCCAACCATTAGTCAGCTTAAGCTGAGCTGGCTAAAATGTCAGATTTGGGTGCCAACCCTTTCAGAACCTTCCTCCTGCCAAGAAGAGCACTTCTCTGTGGGCTTTTGAGGATTGACAGTTGGCTAATGCCATTCCATTACTGGGCAGATAGGTTCCATTTGGAGAAAAAAACTTCCACATTATATTTGAAGTTGTTTAAACTAATTTTTTTGTGAGAAATAAGTATTTTTAAGCTACAAAATATATTTTTCTTGACTGCCTTATGATTTTATGTACTTTAAGTAGGAGTGCACGTTTTACTTTTCTGTTAAAACGTTAACAGTTATTTCAAACTAATTTTTCTTGGAGAAACAATGTCTGTTTTACTTTTTATGGCTGACAAAAGTGTTTGAAGTGTTTTTCATTATTTTTTTTGGAAAAGGTTACCTTATTCTACTACATTTCTGATTTACTTAGTTTTGTTGCTAAGCTTCCCTGGGGAAACATGCACCTTTTTGGCTTGATCATGGAACAAACTATCGATTCCTCATTTGGGCTTTCTTCTAACCACCAAAAAAAAAAAAAGAAAGAAAGAAAGAAAGAAAAAAAAAGTAATTTGCCACAGCCACAGATGGGAGACTCTGCTGTGACCAAAGCTGGTTCCCAAGAACACTTATTGTTTTTTTTTTTGTTTTCCTGTGGCAGCCACCATGGGCCAGGGATTAGCCATGTCCTTTGCATATGTTAGGATCTCCTCAGTAGCTGAGGGAGAGTCACTCTTGTCTGTCTTGGAAGAAGGGGCTTGGAATGTGCCCCTGCTTAGCCAGAATCTTGTGTGCTTCCATGATTAAGCTCTTGATGGCAACACTGGTTCTGTTTCTGCTACTTTTCCTGTAAGAAAGAGAAAGAAAATTAGCTTCTCCTGTGTCAGTTTCTCTGGAGAGAAGTAATTTATTGGATTTGGCTCAAGTTCTTGAGCAGGCTATTGACTCTTCTTCTGAGGTGGTTTCTGGTAAAGAAGAGGGATTCCTCTTTCCCTGAAGAGGTTTAGGAATTGGAATCTGTAAGGGAATATGAAGGAACAGATGCAGTATTTTCTGGTCAGGTTTCTAATTGAGATTCTGAGGAGAGAGTGTGGTATCTTCATCTTCCTATGAAGGATTCTCTTTCTCTGAGCCTATTTCCAGGATGACCCATTGTTCTTAGTGGGAGAACACAGAAGTTTCTCAGTCCCTTAGAAAATAATATGATGTGCTACAACTGCATTTCCAGAACTCTCACCCATCTCCCCAGTGCTGTCAGCATTGGAGGATGTGTTTGTCATAAAGTGGTTTCCCTGACAGCCAACTGCTTTCCCTAAGAAAGCAAATAGAATGTGTAAAGTTCCTCATTCTTTCAAGTTTTTGTTTGAAGAGGGGCAGTGATGAGATTAGTGTTATGTCACTGGGTAGTAGATTCCAGTTCCTTCCTACTGTACTAGAAAAAAGAGAGTCACCAGCTGAGTTATTGGACTTTGTTAATCTAGCCATAGGTTTCCTAGAAGAACGAAGGGAGTTAAGATTATTGTATGGGATTAAAAGATCTGAGAGTATAGGGGTGTTTGAAGGCTGGTGAAGTATTTTGTGGGCAATGTTCAGTTGGGGGATGAGCAGAAGGTTTTGGAATTCCAGCCAGCCTAGTTGTTTCAGGTTAATACAGTGGTGGATTCTGAAGGAGTTGCCAGTGGCGAAGCGGGCAATGTTATTATAGCATGTAGCCAGTTTGTTAAGGTTGGCTTTCTTAAGGTTGGTAAATATAGGTGAAGCGTAGAGAAGTGTTGACAATAGATGGGAGTGGGCAATCTTGGCTCTAGCAGATTCAGTTAGGAAGGGTTTAATTCGATATAAGGATCCTATTTTTCTGTTGACTGATTTAATGGTGTTATTAATGCATTGATCAAAAGAGAGATTATTGTCGATGGTTATTCCTAACAGTTTTGTTGTAGGATCGGGTGTGATAACCGTGGCATTATTAGAGGAAATGGTGAAGTGTAAGGAGGGGGATCAGGTGGTGGGAGTAAAGAGAAGAAGTTTAGTTTTTTTGGCATTTAGTAGGAGGGAACGTTTATAGAACCATGTTTCAACTGAGTTGAAGATCTTTTGAGTAAGTGAACAAAGTTCAGTAGGAGAAGAAGCAGAGCAGATAAGGGTAGAGTCGTCTGCATATTGGATGCAGGTAGCCTGAGGGATAGCAGAATGGAGATCATTAATGAAAAGGGAGAATAGAAGTGGCCCAAGAATGGAGCCCTGAGGGACACCAATGTTAATGGGTAGGAGAGAAGAGATTTGATTTCCCCTTAGAACTGCTTGTCTATTGCTAAGGTAAGATTTAAACCATTTAGTGGCTAGGTTGTCAAAGGAGAGGGATTCAAGTATGTTAATTAAGGTGGAGTGGTTGACCATGTCGAATGCTTTGGAGAGGTCGATAAAGAGAGCAGAAGAGAGAAGGTTATTATTACGGTTCTTATTGATGGTTTCTACAAAAGATAAGAGAGCAGTGGTAGTACTATGATGAGGTCTAAAACCATGTTGACAGTTTGCTATTATGTTGTGCAGAGTGAGATGTTGTAGAAGTTGCCGGTGAATACATCTTTCCATAATTTTTGCTAATGGAGAAAGGAGAGCAATTGGTCTGTAGTTGGAGTAATCGATAGAGTTACCCCTTTATGTAATGGAATAATATGGGAAACTTTCCAGATATCAGGGATGGTTCCTTCTTGGATTGTCCTATTTATGAGTATGGATATAGGGTATGCAATCACTTTGGCAGCCCTTTGGAGATAGAGAGATGGGAGCTTGTCAGCTGAAGGGGTACAAGGTTTAAGTTTGTTAATAAGTCTATGGATAAAAGATGTGGGGATAGGTTGTAGTGTAAAGTTATAGGATGGGTCCATAAGGTTACTTGGAGGGGAGACATTGTTGATGTTCATTTGTCTGGCTAGGGTTTGGATAGAGCCAATAAAGAAAGAGTTAAAAGCATTAGCAGTTTGGTGGGGGTTGTCTGGGTCAGCATTAAGAGGGGTGGGAGTTTTGGTTGTTCCTGGGGAAAGGAGTTTATTGATTGAAGACCAGAACTGTTTGGGGTTGTTATGGTTTGTTTGTTGGAGTCTACAGTAAAAGTTTTTTGTGTCAGTAATAATTGCTTTTTTTGTCAGATTTCTAAGCTGACGGAAGTGAAAAAGATCAGGGTTATTTCTATGGCGTCTCCATAAAGCCCAGACTTTATTTCTGGAGAGAATTAAGTTTTTTGTTTCCTTAGAGAGCCATGGGGCAATGTTAGGTTTCATTCTGATAGTACGTTCGGGGGCATGTTTATCAAGAATGGATAAGAAGGTAGTATTAAAGTATAATACTGCATTTTCAAGAGGAAGTGTTTTTAAGCGGTTCCAGTTACATGAGTTCAGTTCAGCTTGAAATAAATCTATGTTAAACTGTTTGGTAGAGCGTATTTTTCTAATGTTTGGGAGGTTAGGAAATTCAATCTTGTCTCTTGTAATATAAGTCAGAGAGTGGTCACTGACATCATCTGGCAGGGTTCCTACATCATATAATTGTTTGTCTTTGCTTATAAGTATCCAGTCAAGAATACTGTCTTTATTATTAGGCTTATTGATTCTTGTAGTTGAGGTCAGGGTTTGGGTGAAACCATGGAGATTAATGTGAGAAGTAGGATTTTCAGCATTAATACTTTTCCAGTCTATATTAAAGTCACCAAGAATTACAGTTTCTTGGGGGTAAGTTGTAGATACCCAGTTGAGAAAGGCTTCTAAAGTGGGTATATTGTTACCAGGAGGTAAGTACATACAAATTATGTAAAGGGATTTCCTAGAATTCAATTGAAGTTTTGTAATAATGGCTTCTGCTTTGCTATCCTGTGTTGGGTCTACTGGCAGGGTGGAGATATTTAAATGATTCTTAAAGAGGATTGCAACTCCACCACCTTTATGTTTTGAACGGTCAAGTCTAGCTATATTATAGCCGTGTGGTAAAATGGCAATATGTTTGGTGTCAGGTTTTAGCCAGGAATCTGAGAGGCAGAGGATGTCAAAAGAGTGGGTATCTAGGAGTGCATGGAGGTGTGATACTTTGTTATTTAAACTTTGAATGTTAAGATGACCTATTAGGAGAGTATTATTAGTTTTTGGTCTAGAAATTTGGAATGAGGGGTCTGTTGGGCCTGGGTTAGGATGGATGTCTCCATCTTGTAAGGTGAGATTAATAAGTTTAGTTAGTGAGTTGTTTATTAGGTGGATTTGAAGGTTCAATTTTTTATCAGTGGTTAGGACATAATTAATATGGGAGAGTCTATGGTATTTGGATAGAAGGTATCTGGGGGTGCAGGAAATGATGGGGTATGAATTGAGTGTAGTAGAAGGGCAAGTTAAGGTTTGTTTTTGTGTGTAAGTAGGATGGACAAAAAGTTGATTTTCAAAGAAGGTAAGAAGGTAGGCTGAGAGCATGATACTAGTTAAGAGTAAGTGAGAGTATAGGTATAGTAAAAGAGTTGGTAGCCATGATAGAAGAAAGGTTAAGGTAGAGGCAAACAAGGTTAAACAGTTAATAGCAAGTTTCAGGAAGTGAAATATGAAAGAAGTAGAGTAGGGAGTGTATAAAAAAGGACTGTGGAATATTTGAGGGCAAAAAGTAGAGGGAAATAATAGGTTGGATTAATAAGGGAGGGTAAATGGACAGAGAGAGATATTGAGAGAAAAGGGGGAGAGGTGAGGGGTGGGGTATAAAAAAGAGAGTGAAAAGAGACTAAAGCTGATAGGAAGGTTGAGGTAGGGGGTGTGTCTAGAGAGGTTTAAGTGTAGGACCCCTGGGGGTAGGGAGGGGAGCGGAGTGAGCCCGCAGGGCGAACAGAGCGGGTAGAAACAACTGAAGGAGAGATAGGAAAGTAGACAATCAGTAAAAGAAGGTGAGTATGGTAAGATAGGTGTAAGATTGAAGGAGTAAAGACTAAGTACACCAGAGAAAGAAAGTAGATTAGTGGAAGGTAGAATAAGAGTATAAGCAGACAGTGCAGAATGGAGAAGGAGCAGGTCCAAGTATAGAAGTAAAAATAGGCAAGTTACAGGGATAAGAACAGAACAGTATGAAGGGAGATAGGCAGTAAGTCAGGTAGGATAAAGTAGATGATGAGTGTGGAAATAGCAAAAGGAGAAGCAGAGGTAGAAAAACAAAGCTAAAACAAAGCAGAAGAGGAGAGTACCACCTAGCAGATAGCACAGGTACAGTAGAGGGAGAGTGGGGAAACTACCGAAGGTAAAGAGAAGAAGTACAAAGGACTAAAAACTGTGAGCAGGGAAGGAGTAGGGGCAATAGGGGTAGGGGAGAGACTGAGAAGGTAAGGTACTGGCTGCTAGCGACACAGGCTCAGGCAAACTATAAGACCCTGGTCGGAGTATCAGACAGGAGCCTTTCACAGCAAAGGGACTATGCCCATAACCTACTTTATTTTTCTTGATAGAGGGTACAAGATAAGACCAGCACTTTCAGTCGCAGGAGGATTGGCTAGGTTCTTGACACACCAAAAGGAATTTGGCGGGGGCAGGAGTCTGTAGAGTAGAGCTAGATACTTGGGGGTGAAAGGGAGGCAAGAGAAAGGAGGGAAAAAAAAGAGATAAGGGTTAGCACAGTTATTAGGTTAGAGAATATTATAAAGTCAAACAGTAACATTCAGTGGAAAAGAAGCAGAATATTACCCCAACTAAATTCCCTTAACAGTTAAAGTCAGGGTAGTGTATTTATTAGCTTTAGAATGAACAAAAGAGCAATTTCCTTAAATTAAAAAAATTCAAGCAATAACACTTATAGAGGGCAGTTGTAATAGGTAAACTGGATGCTATATATGCAGAGTCAAAAGCAGAAGTTATTAAAGTGTCCTTAAACCACAATAAAACGCTCTAACTACAAGATATGATTAAGCAAAGAAAAGAGCATGCAGTTATTAATACAAATTACATCAGTGCATTCTAAATAGAACTACATAAAACAGCACGAGCATAGTATAATAACATTGCAAGAAGTAAGGACTTCTATTTTGACTAAGGGGTATTCCAATACAAATGAGGCAGGTACAACGGCAATTACACAATGCCAGCCTAGGGATATAGGGCGCTTCAGCTGCAGCGTTTAATTAAAACAGCTAGATTCAAATAATATACAATTCAAATGAGGCAGGTACAACGGCAATTTAAAAATACCAGCCTCGGAATATCAGGCGCTTCAGCTGCAGCGTTTAATTAAAGCAACTAGAATACAAATAATATACAACAGCAAGGGTCCCAGCGCAGTTAATCAATCACTGCTACATAGGAAGTTTAAGATAAATAAAAACAGTAAAAGAACGCCATAAAAACTACTGCTGCGTTTAGGCGCGTATGAGTAGTAGGCAATTCAGATTCCGATAGGGAGACTTGACAAAATGAGGCGATTAAGAGAGGTTAATATCATCTAGAGAAAAAAATATATCACTATAAAGCGGAATTAAGTAAGCACTTACATAGAAATCCCTGCAAGTGTGGGGTCTAGGTTAGTACACAAGATTGCTATAAGAGACGCCAGCTGAGTACATGGACAAGCTCCACGTGGGTGGCGCAGTAACATGTAACCAGAGGGCAACAGGACCTATTACTAAGCTCAAAATAAGGGAAAAATAACACAGGTCAACAGAAAAGAAGGCACTACATTAAGCAAATAGAACAGAGCTATTTTACAGATAAAGGCGCTACACAGCAGAGGTGCCCCAAAAAACAGACGGCGGACCTAAAAGTTATAATGCTACAATTAACATGAGCAGACCCTTTTTGAAAAAGAAATAGGCAGCAGGTTAAAAACAACATTCAATAAGCACAAGTATAAGAAAGCAACGAGTAGTTAACACAAGAAACACAACCATTGCAAATTCTGTATTAACATCACTGAGATAAGGAATAATATTTCAATTTGCAGAACTAGCGTTAAAGCGTGGAGTAAGTAAGTAATTGCATGTACTCCACTAGAAATACAGTCGCTTAATACAAGTATTCAAGGCAACAGCAAACATCCACAAAATACAGACTAAAGACTCCACTCAGTTCACCTACCAAAGTTAGTAAGCCAGGGCAAGAGCGGACAGCAGCCAGGGACTTGCAAGGGAAGGATGCAGTAAAAGGAGTGGCGCAATTACAAGGTGGGGTATAAATAAACTCCCAAAGGAAGAGGGGTGGGACAGAAGGAGAGAAGGAGAGTCGCAGGAGAGGGTGGGCGGGGCTAGAGGAAGGGAAGAGGTGGGATTATTTGGGAGAGGTAAAAGTGGTAGTCAGGAAGACAAAGGTGGATATAAATAATACAGGTGGGAGAGATGAACAACAGAAATAGAACAGGAGAAGCGTAACAAAGGTAAAGAGATAGGCAAACAACTGAAGGAGAGATAGGAAAGTAGACAATCAGTAAAAGAAGGTGAGTATGGTAAGATAGGTGTAAGATTGAAGGAGTAAAGACTAAGTACACCTGAGAAAGAAAGTAGATTAGAGGAAGGTAGAATAAGAGTATAAGCAGACAGTGCAGAATGGAGAAGGAGCAGGTCCAAGTATAGAAGTAAAAATAGGCAAGTTACAGGGATAAGAACAGAACAGTATGAAGGGAGATAGGCAGTAAGTCAGGTAGGATAAAGTAGATGATGAGTGTGGAAATAGCAAAAGGAGAAGCAGAGGTAGAAAAACAAAGCTAAAACAAAGCAGAAGAGGAGAGTACCACCTAGCAGATAGCACAGGTACAGTAGAGGGAGAGTGGGGAAACTACCGAAGGTAAAGAGAAGAAGTACAAAGGACTAAAAACTGTGAGCAGGGAAGGAGTAGGGGCAATAGGGGTAGGGGAGAGACTGAGAAGGTAAGGTACTGGCTGCTAGCGACACAGGCTCAGGCAAACTATAAGACCCTGGTCGGAGTATCAGACAGGAGCCTTTCACAGCAAAGGGACTATGCCCATAACCTACTTTATTTTTATTGATAGAGGGTACAAGATAAGACCAGCACTTTCAGTCGCAGGAGGATTGGCTAGGTTCTTGACACACCAAAAGGAATTTGGTGGGGGCAGGAGTCTGTAGAGTAGAGCTAGATATTTATTTTTCTTGATAGAAGGTACAAGATAAGACCAGCACTTTCAGTCGCAGGAGGATTGGCTAGGTTCTTGACACACCAAAAGGAATTTGGCGGGGGCAGGAGTCTGTAGAGTAGAGCTAGATATTTATTTTTCTTGATAGAGGGTACAAGATAAGACCAGCACTTTCAGTCGCAGGAGGATTGGCTAGGGTCTTGACACACCAAAAGGAATTTGTCGGGGGCAGGAGTCTGTAGAGTAGAGCTAGATATTTATTTTTCTTGATAGAGGGTACAAGATAAGACCAGCACTTTCAGTCGCAGGAGGATTGGCTAGGTTCTTGACACACCAAAAGGAATTTGGCGGGGCAGGAGTCTGTAGAGTAGAGCTAGATATTTATTGTTCTTGATAGAGGGTACAAGATAAGACCAGCACTTTCAGTCGCAGGAGGATTGGCTAGCTTCTTGACACACCAAAAGGAATTTGGCGGGGGCAGGAGTCTGTAGAGTAGAGCTAGATATTTATTTTTCTTGATAGAGGGTACAAGATAAGACCAGCACTTTCAGTCGCAGGAGGATTGGCTAGGTTCTTGACACACCAAAAGGAATTTGGCGGGGGCAGGAGTCTGTAGAGTAGAGCTAGATATTTATTTTTCTTGATAGAGGGTACAAGATAAGACCAGCACTTTCAGTCGCAGGAGGATTGGCTAGGGTCTTGACACACCAAAAGGAATTTGGCGGGGGCAGGAGTCTGTAGAGTAGAGCTAGATATTTATTTTTCTTGATAGAGGGTACAAGATAAGACCAGCACTTTCAGTCGCAGGAGGATTGGCTAGGTTCTTGACACACCCAAAGGAATTTGGTGGGGGCAGGAGTCTGTAGAGTAGAGCTAGATATTTATTTTTCCTGATACAGGGTACAAGATAAGACCAGCACTTTCAGTCGCAGGATTGGCTAGGTTCTTGACACACCAAAAGGAATTTGGCGGGGGCAGGAGTCTGTAGAGTAGAGCTAGATATTTATTTTTCTTGATAGAGGGTACAAGATAAGACCAGCACTTTCAGTCGCAGGAGGATTGGCTAGGTTCTTGACACACCAAAAGGAATTTGGCGGGGGCAGGAGTCTGTAGAGTAGAGCTAGATACAAAGTTAGTAAGCCAGGGCAAGAGCGGACAGCAGCCAGGGACTTGCAAGGGAAGGATGCAGTAAAAGCTGTAGCTTTAGTTAATCCAGTTGCAGCCAAGTATTTTAATTCTTATCCTTCTCCTTCTGATAAGGATGGAAAGCTATTGATACGTTGTGGGGAATAGTGTATGCTTCTGCAATTTTTAATTTTAGAATTCCGAATTGTCAGGTTCATAAGTTAAAGTTTGTACTGACTAATTGTGAAAGTGTGAGGAATGTGTTGGCTTCAGTTTCGTCTTGTGAGTAAAAATCTGCTTTGTGTTGTTTAGTTTTTTCTTTTTCTCAGGTCACTGTTCATTATTTAAAGCGTGTTTATGACTTTGTAGATACTGCTTCCGAGGTTGTTGCCACTGGTACTGTTTTGACAAGGTTTGTCTGGCTGTGTTCTCAGAACCTACCAGAAGATGTCAAAAATGAAATTTTTAATTCTCATTTGAATAGAGATTTAGTTTTTGGACCGTCTGCTACAGAGGTTTTCAAAAAGCTTGACAATAGAGCTACCCTAAATGAGGGAATCTCTCAGATTTTTTAGCCTCCTTTTTGTCCAGTTTTGGCAAGAAACTAAATAGACAGTCTCAGCTGAATGTTGGAAAGCAGATGTTTAAAAAGCAATGAGAGAAAGATTCCAAAAATAAAGCAGGACCCCTCCATATTTAGATTTATTCCAGGGGTTTTCTACTCAGACTTCAGCCACTACAAGGGAGTGCCTCAGAATTTTGGGTCTTATGGCTTCCATGATTCTCCTGATAAGTTTTGTAGGACTCCACAAAAAATATCTATAGTCCCAGCATCAACTCCAGATTTCTTTTTATATCCCATTTCCTGGATTTGTGAAAAGGGAAATCACTTGGTGGGGACATCTAATGTCTCAGAATCCAGGTTTCCTATTTTATCCTCCTGCTCCAAAGCAGGAAGTCACAGTATCAGTTGCCTTAGACTTCGCTTGAGGAACAGTGTTAAGGGGAATAAAAGTGCAAGGTTTCTAGGACAAAAAATTCAGACCAAAGCATATAACCATAAAAGAGATGCTGCCTCCCATAAAGGCTGTCAACTGTCTGAATTATCTGTGGTTCCTGGTACCACTTCTAGTAGTTAAAGACAATGCCAGAGTAATGTGATACACAAGTGGGAACCTGATCTTACCCCCTATGGAGACTAGCTGTGTTGGCTTGGGACATAGCTTTATAGCACAGTCTTACAATATATCCATCATAGCAAAATTGGGTGGCAGACAAGCTGAGCAGGATCTTGGCAAACCCTTATGAATGGAAACTGAATCATGGGGTCTTCGAAGATTTGATCTGTCTGTGGGGAATTTCTCATTTTGATATTTTGCTTTGCCTCCTCTCTAAATAATCAACTTGCAAAATTCCTGCGACTGTGTGTAAGAAGGCGTGGATTTCCATTTTCTTTCCTTGCACAGTAATATTCCTGTATGCTTTTCCACTCTTTCCTTTGAAATCCAGGATATTTCTGAAGATTTTTAAGGATTCCCAAAAGGTCATCGTGGTGACTCCCTACTGGCTTTGGTAACATTGGAACTGAACAGGCACAATTTCCAAAATCTTCTTCACAGACTAGATTTATTCACACAAATCAGAGGTGTTTGATACATCCTAACCTCAAACATTCTGAACTGTTTGTCTGGATGATAGGGTCTCAATACCTTTTAGGTGCATTTTTTCTGAGGATGAGCAGCGGGTATTAATGGAAGCAATAAAACCTGCTATTAGAAGATGATATGTAAGCTAATGGAAAATATGTTCTAGTAGGTACCAACAAAATAATCAGCACCCATTCAGGGTTAGTGTTTCTCTGGTTTTATGGTATTTGTTTGAGTTACAGTCCTATGGCCTGTATTACTCCTCTATCAAGATTATTTTCTGTTTGTTTACATATGATTTTTTAGTAGCAGGTTTTCTTATTTTTATTAATGCCTGCTGCATATCCTAAGGAAAAAAAGGTGTCTAAAAGGTATTAAGACCCTATCATCCAGGCAAACAGTTGAGGATGTTTGAGGTCAGGTTTTATGAAACACCCCTGATTTATGTCAATAAATTTAGTCTGAGGAAGCTTGTGGTAATTGCTACTTCATCAAGTTTGGCCATGGATCTCCTCTTTCAATACAATCTTATGTGAAAACGTTTTTTTTTTTTTTTTTTTTTTTTGACATGAGGTGCTGCACTAGAGGCCTCCTGTCACCCGTTCATCTCTGTTACAAATAATAAGGTTTAGGGTTTTGTTCAGATACTTTAATATATACAAATACATCAGTATGAATAGCAGCATCTTTAAATATGAACGAACTAACAAACAGAGCTTACATACATACATGTTCAACATCTCAACAACTAACTACAAAATGTCAGTCCGGCTTGCACGTGCTCAGTATTTATACTCTAGTGCAAGCCCTTGGATAGCTTCTTAAAGGTATATACACGTGCATATTGATCTACACCTCTCAAAGACAGGTGGCTCCTTTTTTGGATTTTTAATTTTGTATTAAAGAAGCTGTCACTGACTCCAGTCAGCTCATCTGGCTAACTTGAGGTTCTTAACATGAAAAACTGTTTTGCTGATTGCTCTGCAAGACTATCTGAGATGCAAGATCTTTTTTGAATCAGAATTCTGTCTTCTTTCACAGAGACAGGGTTTCACTGAGAAATAATCCTTCTTTTATGTCTAAAGTGGTATCCAGGTTTACCTTAATGCAATCTATCCATCTCCCTGTGTTCTCTCCTGAACCTAAAAAAAGAGAGAGAAAGGATAATTCCAAAGAAAACAGCTACTGTCTTTACAGAGCATAATCTTTCAGATCTTCTGAGCAGTTGTTTGTCTTTTGTGGTGGCAAAAAAAGACAACCAGTATCAAAGCATACTATTTCCAAATGGTTGTCTAAGGCTTTTGTTATTTCTACCACAATAGAACTGTTCCAGGCAGGGGTCAAGGCTCATTTCACAACCCTTGGCTTCATCTGTGGCTTTATTTTTGGAAAGGATTGACTCTAGAAGTATTCTAGAAGCACAAACGTGGTTCTCTGTGCATACTTTTAGAAAGCACTACAAACTAGATTCCTTCCTGAGGTCTAGGTCAGGCTTTGTTAGGACCATTCTTCAGGGATTACTGGACCCTTCCCCTTCCACCTCCCAGTTGTTCTAAGCTATGGTAGTCTATCCATATTGCTTAGGCTACTGCAACTGTAATCAGTATAAAGAACATAGTATAGTTGTTTAAGTAAATTTACCATAACAGTTGATGTGCAAATGGTCACTGCTGCAATAGCCGCTACCTCCCACCTCCTCACCCACATTTTTTTTCTTAGTGTGTTTTTTCATGCAGGAGTGGGGTTGTGTATTTTTTTCTTTCCCTACCAATGACCTCTCAGGGCTTAACCTCCCTTTCTCAGTTGGCATGAAAGCTCTTTAGGGATTGGTGCCCAAACCTAACCTTTTAGTCACTTCAGCTTGAGCTAATGGTTTGAGTGCATGGAAAGTGCCCTGAAGCTTTGGAAGCTGGGTGGCTGTTTTATTTTATACAGTATAAAACCCATATAGCTCAGGTTACTTCAACAGTGATCATTCGAACATCCGTTGATGTCCTTCTATTCAGTGTTGCATTATTTTTTACATGTGGGAAGTCCTCCACCCAATCTTACCATGACCATATATGTTCCTCTCTTCTATGTTGTAGTATTCTTTACATGCAGGAAGTCCTTCACCCAAGCAACTCAATGTCTGGCCAGCATGCAACAGCTTTTAGATACTGCAAGGTAAGTGGGATGTCACATGTATGTGCCATAAAAGGACTTATGTGCGTGCAATTCGCAGAACATTTCTGCCGCCCTTCGGAATGCTTGACTCATATGTTGGTCTGATGGCTGATTCTGTTGGTTTCTACCAACTTTCAGATAAGTGCCCCGTTGGGGATTTATTTCTTTGCTACTGCTTTTTGTATTTAGTTCATGTCATCCAGGAAGGGCAAATGTAGGTGTGGGAGGCAGATTCCACATAAAGACAGCCACGATTTTCTGCTTAGACCCCAGTCATGACCACCCTTTTTGTTCCATTTGTCAGGCCTTTGTCCCTAAAACTTTACATAGCCGGCTTTCAGCTTTGAATCTTTATTAAGAGAATCAACGACTCCAGCATTATGGAGGGTTCCAGGGGTCCTTCAGCTGAGCCAATTTTGAAGAGGAAGGTTAGCGAGCCTAGGCCTGAATCCCCTTCAGCTGTGCCTCTTTCCACCGACATATCCCTTGAGGTTAGTAAAGACCCGGTATTACGTTCAGAGGTTGGGTCCGGTTCCTTGGCAGGTAACTCATCAGAAGCCATTAAGGAATCCAACTTAAGCACGTCCTCAGAGGCAGTGCAGATGTCCATTTTGGGTGGACAAGGGGAACCATTGCTCATTGTGCTAGAGAGCCCTAGGGACGTACCTACTACTCCAGTTAAGGAACAGATTCCAAAGTCGGTCGCAGACATAAGGTCTACATTGGGTTCTTCCAAATCTCCTCATGCAGAAATGCATGTTAAGAAAAAACAGAAGACTAGACACTCTCAATTCCATTCCTCTCCTCAGTATGACTAGGATACTTTCTCTCAGGGGCTGATTAAGGCTTTGGTGGCGTTGAAGCCTTCCTCTGCCGTTTCTCTTCCTTCTTTCACATCCTCTCCTGTTCAAAGAGTTAGGGAACAGGTATTTTCTGATGATGATGATGATTCTTCCTCTGATGAGGATTTCTTAACATATTCTAGAATATGCCTTTCCAGAGGAGGAGTCCAATGCGGGGATTCCCCTGGTTGAAGAGATTTCTTTTGGAGAGACAATTAACAAAAAGAGGGAATTTTTCAAATGAGACTGCTCAAAGATTTTTGAAGAGCAAAAAAGGTATTATGACCTTCTACAAATGGAAGTTCCCTCTCCTTTGGCTCTGCCTCCAGTTTTGCCAGCTTTCTTGGACACTTTCACTTCCTCTTCTAAGGCCGCTGACTGTCAGGCTCTTTCTTAAAGGCGCCCTTCATATTAAACCTCCCAGGAAACCATTTCCACCCCCTTGGGATTTGAATTATGTTTTAGAGAAGCTTACTGTGGCCCCTTTTGAACCTGCAGCCTCAGCTTCTTTAAAGTTTTGTACCTGGAAAGCAGTTATTTTGTTAGCTTTAACATCTGCTAGGAGAGTTTCTGAGATTCAAGCTTTGATTGCTTTTCCACAAGGATAGGGTCTCTATGCATACCAATTCTTCTTTTTGGACCAAGATGGTGAATGAGTTGTCTCTTAATTAATCTATTCAGTTGCCCACTTTCTTCCCCTTTCCTCAATCCTTCAATGAAAGGATCTTACACACCTTGGATGTGCATAGACAAGTCAAATTTTATTTGGATAAGACTAAGGCTATCAGAAAGTCTGATCAGCTGTTTGTTTCTTTCCATCCCAGGGCTCTTTCTTGGCTTTCTAAGGCAATCTTGTTTTGTTGTGATTTCCATGGTAAGACTCTTTTGGTTCCTGTTAAGGCACACTAGGTCTGTGGCTTCCTCAGGTGAATTCTTTAAAGGCCTGGATGCTAGCTCAATTTTATAGTTCTTCTGTACACACATTTACCAAACATTACAAGTTGGACACCATTTTTAGATCTAGAGCCAGGTTTGCTAGAGCCATTCTCCTTGGCTTTGTTGAAAGCACATCTGTTCAAAGCTTCTCTGCTCCTTCCTCCTTTCAGGGTTCCTACTAAGCTTTGGCATTTTCCCACATGTAAAGAATACTGCAACATTGAATAGAAGGACATAGAATAGTTGTGTAAAATCTTACCATAACCATAGATGTCCATGTCCTTCTCTTCTATGTTGCAGTATTCTGTCTCTTCTTCCTTCCCCCCTACATCTTGTTTCTTTCCTTGGATGGCATTTTTTTGCTCCTTAGGTCTGGTGTTCCTTCTGGGACATAACAGTTTTGAGGAACGTACCTGCATACGTCCTTTGGCTGATGTCAGCACTTAGGTGAGGTCCCACATACCTTGCAGAAGCTAAAAGCTGTTGTATGCTGACCAGACATCAGATCACTTGGGCAGAAGACTTCCCACATATAAATAATACTACAACATAGTAGAGAGGAATAGCTATGGTTATGGTAAGATTTTACACAACTATTCTTTATGGTAAGTTTACTTACACAACAATGTTTTCCACAGCCAGAATGGAAATTGCATTGCTTCTCCTGAAGCAGAAACTCAGCTGTCAGATAAGTCTTCTTTCTGGCACCATAGCATAGGCTTAGGCTTTCCAAATGTTATCTCTTTATATGTAGATCCATTCTTTTCCTGTATTTGTGAAAGCACTTAGTCAAATTTGCAGGCTATGTGGAAGCAAGAACCATTTTGTAAGAGTGTGGATGTTTTTTTTTTTATATTGCAAAAGTATGTTTCAATGTGAAATGACCAGTATGTTATTTGGGTTGCTTGTTACTAGCAACATGAAATTAATTTGTTGCAAATAATTTGCAACTCTATGGACAGTGCCGGGATGCAATGCAAAAATGCAGTGCATTGCTTAGAGAGCACAGAGAACATTCACTGGTCAGAGAAACATATTAATAATGGCAAATATCTGATATTAAAGGTGATGCTGGATCAGAATGTAATATTCTGTCAGAGTCTACATTTAAGGCACAGAAGTTTCAAGACAGTTTATGTAAATGTATACTTTATTGGTGTATTCATGACACAAAATAAAGGCTATGTGGCAAATGTTGACATGTATACAAAAGTAAGAGAAAGTTTTTTTTTTTTAAGTTGTGTCTTTGAAAATTGCAATTGACAGAATATATAGGGTTGTCTGAGATGTTTGGCTTGGTTAAACATGTTGGCATACAAATGCAGAAAAATATTTGAGCTGGCACCACCACAAATGTTTCTTGTGTTAGTATGAATGTTTCTACAAATATTATTTCTAGTAATTTACAGAAGATGATTGCTATTGCTAAAGGCAACGTTGTCATTTCAGCTTCACTTAAAGCAAATCTAGCATACTCTAAACAACAGCTAGATTAGATTAATTGTGGAACTACAGGAACTTGATGCAGGTGATGATATTTTGTAAAAGTATGCATTTTTAATTACTGAGCTTGATTATTTTCAATTTGAATACCATATTGCAGAATAACGTAGAATAACAGGTGTGCTGTACCTTTAAGAAACTTTTCTGTGTGTAGATATAAATTATAAGCACATGTTATCTTCAGTGCCATTTTGAAGGTGCAGCCAGTGTTGACATCTATGTGCATGATAGCTAGTCTGTTTATAAGTTAAAGTTGCTTAACTTCGTTTACGATGTGTTTGTATATAATAAAGTTGCTTAAACAAGAAACCGCAATGTTCGCCTGTTTCTTCCTGAACTGGTGAACGACATGGTGTCAGAACCGGGATTGTGAAGACTACTCTTCAGAGTCATGGGGTGCAGAAGTAATGACGAAGGCAAACTAAGTGAACTAAAAGCAAAAAGGGCCAGAAGCAAGCTAAAGGTGAAGAGAATACTCACAAAAAAATTATTTCTTAAAAGAGATAAAATGAAGCATTACAAGGGCACAAAACATATTACTAAGCAAACAAGTAGCACATAAATGTTTATTAATTAAAAGGGAATCATAAAAAGCTCATTAAACAAAATGTTTTAAACAAGGTCATTTGATAAAACGAGCATGTTTAAAGCATGTCTAGAGTTAAAACGAGCACAAGAAATTATAATGGGAATGGAAAGAGATTAAATGTGCAAAATGAATGTAACAAAAGGGCACATTAACAGAATAAATGAGCAAAACGAATATAACAGAAGAGGCAGAAAAGATCATGTTGAGCATAAATAAAGAAAGGCGACTGCATGTGTTTTGGCAAATTACTGTGTTTGGCATAAATTATTATTTTGCATTGACTGAAGCCTTGAATTGCATAACTAGAGTTATTTTTATTTTTATTTATTTTTATTTTACATTTGTTGACCGGGCTAGTCCAGCTGGATATATGTCCATTTTCAGTAGAGGCCCGGGGAGAAAAGCTCCACACATAACATTAGCAATACAGATAGACAAATTGTTAATAAAGACTTACACATAAAAATATACATTTAAATCAACTTGAAGTCAAAAATCAGCATACATTAAAGGAACTCAACAATTTAAACTCATACACAATGTTCTGTCGACTACAAAGCAACGTTACCTAAAGCAAAAGGTAATGTAGTAAGGCATCAGCCAAGCAGATTACAGTAATAGGAAATGGAAGGAGTATGAAGGAAAGAAAAGATAAGGCACAAGGCCAGAGTAAAAGAAAGAGAGGAGAAGAAAAAGACAGTCAAGATGAGGTGGGAGAGATAGTAGATGTAGGTCAGAGCATAAGAGGACAGCTGGGAAGGGAAGCAGGGTAGAAGTTTGATTTGAGGCAGAATGAAGGGTAAAAGGTAAGGAGAGAGTAAGGAGAGGGAAGTTAGCCTGGAGTATTACAAGAACAGAGCCAGTGGTTTTGGAAATGTAGTTTGATTTGTTGTTTGAAGAGGGGTAGGGATGAGATTAGTGTTAACTCTGTAGGCAGCAAATTCCATACTCTGCCTACAGTATTGGTGAAAAGAGAGTCACCAGCTAAGTTGTGGGCCTTTATGGGTTTGGTCATCAGTTTACAGGAGGAACAAGAGAGGTGAGATTGTTATAATGGAGTAGAAGTTGTGAAAGTATAGGGTGTTGCTAGGTTGGTACAGTAATTTGTGGGCAATTGTAAGTTGTGAAATATTAATATAGTTTTGTAGTTCCAGCCAGCCTAACTGTTTCAAATTGAGGCAGTGATGTGTTCTAAAAGGGTTACCAGTGGCTGCTGGCAATGTTATTATAGCAAGTTGCTAGTTTGTTTAGGTTAGTTTTTAAGGTTGGTGAAGATAGAGATGCATAGAAAAGAGTTGATATAAGATGGGAGTGAGCAATAGTAGCCCTAGTTGATGGGGTAAGAAATGGTTTTATACGGTATAAAGATCCAATTTTTCTGTTAACAGTTTTGATGGTGTTGTTGATGTGTTGGTCAAAAGAGAGAGATTGTTATCAATGGTAACACCAAGTAGTTTTGTTGTGGAGTCAGGAGAGATGATAGTTTTGTTATTTGAATAGATAGAGAAGTTAAGTGGAGAGGCAAGTGGTGGGGTGAAGAGGAGAAGTTTGGTTTTGGCATTGAGAAGTAGATACGTCTAGTAAACCATGTTTCTACAGTGTTGAATGTAGTTTGAGTTAGAGTGGTTAGATCAGAAGAGGTGGATGCTGAACAAATAATAGTAGTCGTCTGCATATTGAATGCAGGTAGCTTGAGGAATTACAGAGTGGAGATCATTAATGTAGAGGGAGAACAGGAGAGGGCCAAGGATAGAGCCTTGAGGGACACCTATTTCAATGGGAAGTAAGGAGGAGATATGGTTTTCCCAAAGAACGGCTTGTTGTCTGTTACTGAGGTATGATGTAAACCAGTTGATGGCAAGGCTGTCAAATGAGAGGGAGTTGAGAATGCTAATTAGAGAAGAGTGGTTGACCATGTCAAAAGCTTTAGAGAGGTCAATGAAAAGGGCAGAAGAGAGTAGGTTCTTGTTGCGATTGCTGTTAATGGTGTCTGCAAAGGAAAGGAGGGCAGTGGTAGTACTATGGTGGGGTCTAAAGCCATGCTGACAGTGAGCTGGAGTATCTCAAAGCAAAAGTTCTTACAGTGTCTGTTTATTATTGTGCATTTATTCCGAAGAGTGAAGTGCAATCAAATAAAACCATTTCGAGAAGTTTCTTGTGCATGGGTGTATCTGTTCGCAAAGTGCTGCCATTACAGAGTGTTTCTTGCACTGTACAGAGTATTTGGCAAAGTGCAGCCATTCTGGGAAATTTCAATGCGCTGTGTACTGTTATTCGCAAAGTGCAGTTATTTTGAAGTGTTTCTCACTCTGAACTTCTGCCCAGTTCATTCGCAAACTGCAGTTACTTCAAAACAGTTTTATTCACAAATTGCAATTACTTCAAAATAGTTTATTCGTAAAGTACAGTTGCTTCGAAATGTTTCTAGTCCTCATCTTCTATTGCCCAGTTTATTCGCACTATGCAGTTATTCAAAAGGTTTCTTAAAATGATGATAAATGACTTTTACAGTCAAATAATTTCAAGATAAACGGCTCGTACAGTAAAATAATTTCAAGACAAATTACTTTTACGGTAAAGTGATTTCAGTGTATTACAGTACCCAGGCGATTTATTTCATAAAGTTCAGTTACACAGATGCTTATTATGCTATTGCAAGTACTGGCATAAATTTCAAGCACGTGTATGTACGAGTGTGTTTGTTAGTGTACATTTGCAAAAGTCTTCACTAAGATATGTTAATATAGCAGACGGATTTTGCAAGCCTCCATCACTTGTATTTGATCAGAATATTGCAGAGAATTGGAGGATATTTGAGAAAGAGTATGATATATTTATACAAGCAGCTTAATCTGATAAAGATGCATGCACCAGGGCATTCATTTTCTTAACTCTAGCAGGGTCAGAGGCCATTGAAAGGGATTGTTCATTTGTATATGCACCAGCAGTGTATGAAGTTGCAAGAAAAACTCATGGTATTGTTGTGCAGGCTGAATCAAGGGAAGGCCCCGAATGTTTGAAGTGCAAATTCAGAGAAATGTGTAAACCTCAGACTAATGTTACATTAGAGAGGCATTTGTTTTACACGAGAGATCAGAAGCAAAGGTAAACTTTTGCAGCTTACATTACTGACCTAAGAAACAAACCTAAAATGTGTCAGTTTGGTGATTTAAAAGATGAGTTAATAAAGGACAGGCCCGTGTGCTATTAATAATGCTACTGTGAGAAAGATTTGTCACTTGACACTGAGCAAAGCCATTGATATTTGTCAGATCCATGAAGTTACAGAAAGGCACACAAATATGCTTGCTAGTGATAAGAGCATGGTTTCAGCAGGCTCCAGAGATAATGTAGACAACATGCAACATGTGACAGGCAAAAGCAGGTTTAAGCACATGGCAGCAGCAACCCCTATGGGACTCCCAGGTAAAACCCATGGTCTTCTAGCAAATTCTAAGACAACTTCAGTTAAAGGAGCATGCTTAGTGCAGAACAGACGCTACTCATTACAGTATAAGGGTGACTCAGCAAAACCCATATCAAGCTTTATTGTTAACTGTTGCAATTGTGGTACCAACCATGAGTCCAGAAGAGAAAAGTGCATAGCATTTGGCCAGCAATGCCACAAATGTAAGAAGTGGAACCATTTTCAGAGATTTTGTAAATCAAGTAGGCCTAACACAGTTACAAAGAAAGGTCACTCAAAAAATAAGTTGATCAAGTAAACCTGCAACAGTCCGGTTTCTATGTAGATGGTGTGTCAGTGATTGGTGAAAAGATTAATGCAGTAGGTTTATTGGCAAGAAATGAAGTGTTTTATACTGTTCGGATCAGTGGTAAATCCACCAAGCTCAAGATAGACACTGATTCAAAGTGTAATGCTATGTCTGGAGATACTTTTGGAGGGGTCAGAGCTGGTGAACAACTAAATGTGACTAGTTGTGCCAAGCTTGTTGCTTACGGAGGTGAAGAAATTCAAACTGTAGGCTCAGTAGTGCTTTCATGTTATATGGCCAACAACTGTTATAGCCTATTATTCTATGTAGTTCGAAGACCTGTGCAGTCATTATTGGGTCTCAGGGACAGTTTGAAAATGAACCTGCTTTCTTTTACCAAAGAAGTTCATCAAATAAGCACGTATCCCTGTTCCAGCTTCATTAACCCTATTTTTTCAGAGTATGTTGATGTTTTCGATGACAAGTTGGGCAAACTTCCAGTGGTATATTCTATGAAACTAGATCCAGAGATAAGTACAGTGGTCAGACCAGCAAGAAGAGTTCCCATAGCTATGCAGCATAAAGTCAAAGCTCAGATGGATAAAATGGTGCAACAAGGTGTAATTTGTCCAGTTACAGAACCTACCGAACGGGTGTCGTCCATGGTAGCAGCTCATAAAAAAGGCTCAGATGAAATCAGAATATGTATTGACCCAAGAGATTTGAACAAAGCATTGAAGAGATCACATCATCCTAGGCATACAGTCGAAGAAGTCGCAGCCCTGATACCAAATGCTACTGTTTTTTTCTGTCTTGGATGCAAAGAGTTCATTTTGGCAAGTGATGCTTGATCACAAATCTTCACTGTTGACTACATTCAGTACCCCATTTGGAAGATATAGAGTCCTCAGGATGCCATGTGGAATAAATTCTGCAAATGAAGTCTTTCAGCGTGCAATGGAGCAAATTTTTTCGGGTTATCCTAGTGCCATAATAGTAGATGATTTATTGGTTGGAGGCAATGGTGAGGCAGAGCATGACAGAAATCTCAAGAGATTTCTAAACAGAGCACGTGAAGGGAACTTAAAGCTCAATCCTCTGATGTGCAAATTCAGATTACCTGAAGTTACATATGAAGGTCATTTATTTACAAGTATTGGCTTGAGACCAGACCCATCCAAGCAAGCAGCCATTCTTGAAATGCCAGCACCAGATAATGTGGAAGCTCTACAATGTTTTCTTGGTATGGTCAACTATTTAGGCAAGTTTATAACAGACTACATTGAATTGACAGCACCTTTGAGAGAGCTCACACGTACAATGTTACATCGTCATGGCTAGAACAGCACCAGAAAGCATTTGTAGTTCTTAAGCAGAAAATTGCTACCCCACCAACATTAAGGTACTATGATGTCAACAAACCAGTAACTCTTTCCTGCGATGCTTCAGAATTTGGTTTAGGTGCAGTTATTCTTCAAGAAGGCAGGCCAGTAGCGTATGCTTCTAGAACACATACCCATACTGAGATGCAGTATGCTCAAATTGAGAAGGAACTTTTGGCGATAATGTTTGCATGTTCCAGGTTTCATGATTATATCTATGGTCGAGATATCCAGATCGAAACTGATCATCAACCTTTGGTTACTATTTTAAAGAAGCTTATGCATTCATCTCCAATGATATTACAAAGAATGATGCTCAAATTGCAAAAGTGCACCTTCAAAATGGTATATATGAAAGGCAAACTTCTTTATCTGACTGATACCTTATCCAGATCGCCCAGTAATACAACCGAACAGCTTAACACAGAGACTTTTGACTTTGATGTCATGGAAGTGCGTAATTTTTCTACCACAAGACTTGATGAGCTAAGAGATCATACAATGACTGATCCAATTTTGCAAAAGCTCAAGTCACTACATCAGTGTTGGATGGTCATCGAAGCAATCTAGTTTACCACTTTCCTTTCCTTACAGAGATGAGTTGTTGATGGAAGATGGCATTATTTTCAAATGTCCTAGAATTGTTGCTTCCTTACAACAAGAGTATATCCAGATTTTGCATCGTGGTCACCCAAGTTCCGAATCTACTAAGAGAAGGGTGAGAGTTTGGACTTCTCTAGTGAAAGACATTGATAGAGTACTTTCTTCCTGTTCAGTATGTAATAGTACTAAATCACATTTGCAAACAGAGCCACTTCAGCTAAGTCAAATTCCTGAACTACCTTGGTCAATAGTGGCTACTGACATATTCGAGTGGAGCAGTCAACATTACTTAGTACTGGTAGACTCTTATTCAAATAGATTTGAGATCAATCTACTACCTAATGTAACTTCATCTAGAGTCATTACTAAGTTGAAATGCCATTTCTCAGTCCGTGGCAGTCCACAGAAATTACTTTCTGACAGTGATACTCAATTTACCAGTCAATTGTTTCAGAAATTTACAAGAGAATGGGACTTCAAACATGTTACTAGTAGTCCAGAGTATCCACAATCGAATGGACTTGGTGAATGTGCAGTACATAGTGCAAAGCAATTACCTGAAAAGTCGAAGCGTGATAATACTGATGTTTTTTATAATTTACTCACTCTCAGAAACATACCCCTCAATTATAAACTTGACTCACCTGCTCAGAGACTTCTATCCAGGCAAACCAGAACAACATTGCATATCAGTTGTAGTTTATTGAGGCCTAAAGCTAAAATCAACAAAGTTATTACAGCCAAGTTCGTTAAGAAGTTTTCTTTTCAAAAGTTCAGCTGTTCAAAACGAGCAGATTTCTTCATCCATTGAAAGAAGGAGAGAGAGTGAGGATACAAATAGAGAAAGGATTTGACCGGATTGGTCAAGTAACAAGTATAAGTGCAGAGCCAAGATCCTATTTTGTTAAAAACGAGGGTGTTGATTACAGGAGAAATAGCAGACATCTTCTTTCTGTACCAGAACCAACATTACAGCATTGTTCCTATGACAAAGACTCTAACTCTCAGAGCAATCCATATGATATTCCTGTCCCAGAATGTGTCTTGACTTGTGATTCTGTTCCGGCAGATGATCCCAAGGTTCCTAAGATTGAAAAGTTGGCAGAGACAATTCCAGTTGCTAAACCAGATCCCATATTTTATGTCACATGATATGGTCGCATCTCAAAGCCCAGTGTGAAATACATAGCAACTTGGACTTAATTGTATATATGTACCTAGCTTTGTATAATTGCATGATGAAAATTATTCCTGTGTATATTGCTTATTTATTAATTCCAGTAACAATGACTAGCTTATTTCTCAAGGAAGGAGGGTGTAGAATAACACGTGTGCTGTACCTTTAAGAAGCTTTTATAAGTCTCTGTGTTCATATAAATTACAAGCATGTGTTATCTTCAGTGCCATTTTGAAGGTGCAGTCAGAGTGTTAACATCTATGTGTATGATAGTTTGTTTATAAGTCAAAGACTTATCTTCATTTATGATGTGTTTGTATATAGTAAAGCTGCTTGAACAAGAACCCACAACGTTCTCCTGTTTCTTCCTGACCTGGCGAGTGACACATATCAAAATCTCTGCTTATTCGGTATCCGTAGTCATCCACTTAGCTCTAAACAACAGAAGAGAACAACAAGATCTTAATATAATGAGAAATTCTGACATTATTGTTAAATAGATACATCCAACTGAATGAATTAACAGTATGATTATGTTACGCAGCATAAAGTTAGAATCTCCATAGACTCCAAGATCTGAACATGCTGATTCATTGAGATCAGTGTGGATTGCTGGTAGTTTATTATAGACCCAAAGCCAAGTGCTTTGTTGTGTTAGGTACTAATAGGGTTTCTGACAAGTCAAGCTTGATGAAGTCTGTTCAGAGCTATGTACCTTCATTTTGCCTTTATGAGGATACTGTTTTCTCAGGCAGTCTTTTGTTGTTTTGTCTGCAGCAGAAGCATTTTATATAGCTGTGACAGGGATTATAAAATGACTGGATGGTTTTGTTAAAATTATTGACAGTTTGCCAGAATGGTGTGAAACTAAACATCACAGTTTGAGGTTTGTTAAGTTGTTGAACAAACAGAGATAATAAAGTCTGAAACTAATAGGAATAAGTGTTAGATTAGTGTGACTGATTTGAGCCATATTCTTATATCAGGGGGTCCTAAACTAATACCTTAGAAACTGAAAGCCATTATAGTTATAGTTATAACAAAATTTAAGCATCCACACTCTCTTATGAGGTTCTGAAAGTGGCTCATTATTTATTCAAGTTCACATAAAATGGAAACAATTACTGTGAATGACAAGAAGGATCACTTGCATATGAACAGTACTTTGAGTTACAGAATATGCCTGTGTATAATACACTGACTATGAAATCCTGTAATGTGTCTAAAACAAATTCTTTGCAACAAGTTATTATGGGTTAGGAACTGTACTGATACTAAAGGCAATGACTCACCAGTGGCATATGTTTTATAAGCATTGATAGATAAAAAAAGTATTTACTGATGCACAGACTAGATAATCTCAGATAGAAGAATATGTTGGATGTTGCTATGGATGTGTGAAATTCCAAACACACACACACACACACACATCTCCTTCTTATTTTTGTTGTTCCTGTTAGGGGTCGCCACAGCGGATCATCTGTTTTCATTTCTTCCTGTCCTCTGCATCTTGCTGTGTCACACCAGCCACCTGAATGTCCACTCTCACCACATCCATAAACCTCATCTTAGGCCTTCCTCTTTTCCTCTTACCTGGCAGCTCCATCCTTAGCTTTCTTTTCCCAATATACCAGCATCCCTCCTCAACACGTCCAAACCAACACAATCTCGCCTCTCTGGCTTTGTCTCCAAACTGTCCAACCTGAGCTGACCCCCTAATATACTGATTCCTAATCCTATCCATCCTCCTCATGCCCAATGCAAATCTTAACATCTTTAACTCTGCCACCTCCAGCTCTGTCTCCTGCCTTTTTGTCAATGCCACCGTCTCCAACTGTCTGTCACAAATCACTCCTGACACACTTTTCCACCCACTCCACCCTGCCTGTACTCTCTTCTTCACCTCTGTTCCACACTCACCATTACTCTGAACTGTTAATCCCAAGTATTTAAACTCATCCACCTTCACCAACTCTACTCCCTGCATCCTCACCATTCATTCATACACATATATTCTGTCTTAGTCCTGCTGACCTTCATTCCTCTCCTTTCTAGAACATATCTCCACTGCTCCAGGGTCTCCTCAACCTGTTCCCTACTCTCACTACAGATCACAATGTCTGTTTCCTACTTTTATGACAGATCACAATGTCAGTAAGGGCATCGGCTGTAAAACTTTTGCAGACAACAGTACACACACATATATATATATGTGTGTGTGTATATATATATATATATATATATATATATATATATATATATATATATATATAGTAAGCCAGTATTGGTTTAAGAGATCATATACCACAACAAATCATGTTCAATAAGCCACTGCAAAAGCACCACCTTGACTACAAATGTTGTTGTTGTTGTGTCTTTCGGCTTATCCCGGTTAGGGGTCGCCACAGCGGAACTCCGGTCCGCTAATGTTTGGTAGTGGATTTTTACGTGCCAAGTTAACCAGCCCTGACGCATAACCTTCAACGAAGGCACGCCCATTCATGCATGCCTTCACACAGAAGATGCTTTAGCTGAGAATCGAATGGGACAACGTCTTGCTGTGAGGCGACAACGCTACTGCAGCACCACTACCGCGGGTCATCACCTCGACTACAAATGATGTTGCTGAATGTGTGAACTTTTGATTTATCTGTTCAACACAGATCAGGCAAGCACAGACACACTGATAATTTCTTAAGAAACACAGGGAAAACTTTTTTTGCACAACAATTTGGAAGTCTTGTGGCTTATTTTGCTGTTACCAGTGATGCATGAGGTGTTGACAGAGCTCAAGAGATATATTCACGAAGGTAAAGAGATGTAACTACTCATGGAAGTTGCATTCAGAGGTTGGCTGGATCAAATATTAGCTGTGAATGCAAGCATGCAAGTATACTGTCCACACAGAGGTGAAATAATTTGTATCCTGTGTCTCATGTTCAGGTTTATTAAAATTATTATACTTAAACAAATGAGAGCAACCATGCTAGAGAAGATGAGAGGCCATGTATGGGGATTGTGAATTGCAACGAGAGAGTTCAGGATGTTGTCTAGTAGCCATAAATGTCAGGGCAAATAAAAAGAACAGTGCAAAGTTTCCAGACTTGCAGCAGGTTCCATAATCTTAATCATAATGCCCCCCCAAAAAGAGTCGCTGCCATATGAGACACCAGAGTTGCCATGAAACAAGGTCAGACCAGTTTTGCTTCAGTTTTGGAAATGACCATTGTCTGATTATGTTGCCTATTACTAAAAATTTCCAAGGAAGTTTAACTGAAGAACACTGTTTGTATTACTGTGACTGCATTGTTGGTAATTATTTTTGCTAAATATGGAGTTCCAAAGGCTGTCATTTCATAGAATTATAGAGCTTATAAAGCAACTGGACTATGTGGATAGTTTTTCTTTGCCAGTACCATCCCTTAGACCTTACCTCATTTTTTTAAGAAGCCATAGGGCAGTCATATCTAAGGTGATTTTCTTTGCCAGTACCTTACCTTAGATCTTACCTCATTTTTTTAAGAAGCCATAGGGCAGCCATATCTAAGGTGAGTTTATGACTGTTCATCCAGTTCTATAATTTCTTCATAAAGGAAGATAGTGTGTCACTTTGCTTGATCTGGAAAGGAAGTTTGTACCAGATAAGGGGTTGTCGTTGCTTGACAAATCTATCATCCATGATGTGTTTATTTGCTGAAGCAGGTTCAGATTTCTGGTTCTAGTGCTCACAGGACTGTTTTATTTGTGAAGAAATAATAGGTATTGGACTGCTGGATCCATAATGGCCTAGAAAGCAAGGCACAGATCTCCCTAAGAAGTATGTAGGGCACTAGATACTGGGATAAGGCCTCCAGCCACTCTTGGTAGTGCAGGTCGCAGTCATATTATCTTTTTTGTCAGGAACCTTTGGGTCTCCCCAACCTTTTTTTATGTTTAGTAAATTATATCCCAAAGGCAGAATTGTGTTCTATGATGGGCATGACCAGTGTAGAATATAGAAGAGTCAGGACCTCTTTGGACCTAGAGGAAATACCTTTTCTGATCAGCTGTGCCAGATATAAGGATTTTCTGGCCAATGTTGCAACATGATGGTCAAAGGAGAGAGTTAATTACTATGTCCCAAGGTCTCTCACAACTTTTTTGTTTTGGAGTGGGGTGCTCTGTATACTATAAGCTGGTGGAAGGTTTGTTTGTCAAATGCAGCAGTACTGTAGCTTCTACATATCAAAAAGGGATTCAAGTATAACATTCAGTTTATGATCGTCAGCAAACTTGGTTAACCAGAGTTCCTGATTTTTGAATTAGAGATCAGAGAAGTATATGTCAAATTGAAAGGTCCTAAGATGGAGCCCTGTGATAGTCCACTGGTTGCTTTCTATCACTCCAAGTCCACATCCGCCACCCTCACATTGTGCTTTCTGTCCCTCAGCTAATTAGCTGTATGTGTAAATAAATAGGGATCATTTGGGGGTATACTTAGCTTTTTTGATAATGTTATCATGTGTTATATCATTAAATTCTTTGACGAAGTCAAGATATGTTGTATGAAGAGAGACCACTATCCACAGCTTTTGTTGCTGTCTCAAATATTTACCATATTCATTAGACAGGATTTACACATAAAAAAAAAAACTACTGGGAGTCAAGTCTTATAAAGTTTTTATATCATGGTTTATCAGAATGAATGTGATGTACTTCACTTCCAGCAATGGTAGGGGTTGGCTGCCAGACCACTAAACTTATTTTGATCTTATAACTAATCCTTTTGAATCCGCAGTGGTGGTGCTGCGGTAGCATTGTCGCCTCACAGTAAGACGCTGTCCGGTTCGATTTTTAGCTAGAGCGTCTTCTGCGTGGAGACATTCGTGAATGGGTGTACCTTCGTTGAAGGTTGTGCATCAGGGCTGGCAACTCGGCACGTAAAAATCAACTGACAATCATTAGCGGACCGGAGTTCCGCTGTGGCGACCCCTAACCGGGAAAAGCCGAAAGACACAACAACAACTAATCCTTTTGAAGATATTATCCTCAAGTTAGTTTTTCTTTTGATGGATGGATGGATGGTTTGTGAACTTAGCATTCTTTACATTCTGATGGCTGTTAGTTGCAGTTTACTATTCTCATATTTGAGTCTTGTGATGGCTTGAACAGTGTGGCAGTTGAAATCAGTGCAGAGGGAGTGTGCTGTTTCAAGACTGACAGATCTTGGACCCTGTTGTACTTACAACAGTGTGGCTAGCAGTTCTTGGGATGAGTATTGTAGTAACCTGAGACTCTGAACTCATAACAGCCTAAAAATGCCTCCAGAAGTTTCTCTAGTTATAGCCAAGTAACAACTGTAGGCATCTAATATTACTTATTCGTATTTATATTAATAATTGCAACATCATGCTGCAAACAAGTTATTGAAAGATTTCATCTTAAAGGTTACAAAATCAACAATACAAATGCTCGAGTACTTGGTCTCTCTGTAGTCAGGTAAAGGGATATTAATTGTTCATATTAAATTTATTTGCATTGTCTTAAATTTCATATTTCTCAAAATATATCAGCAATCAAGTGGCAGGAACAAAACTGCTTAGTTTTGTATGAAAGCTGTCAAATGGATAATCAAAATGCTGCTTACAGTATGTGTGTAATTTGAGTAGTTGCTGAGATGTAGTAAGTTGTTTACAAAATATTGCAAATATTATAGTTAGCGTGTTTACTGTGACTTACAAAATCCAGTTTAAGACCTAGAACTTAAAGATACTTTCACTGTAAAAAATAGCTTGCACTGACAGCTTTGCCTTTTACACTTCTTTAGTAACCCCTATGGTTCCAGAGATCTGGGCATTTGTTTGAAGTGTGAGAACATAGTTTTATTTTATCAAAAAGCTTAGCCATCCACTGTTAGTTACAGTGCAAACTTCCAGAGCTGTATTGGAGGAATCGCTTCCTTCAGACTAATGCTTGTCTATGACTTTCCAAAAAACAAAAAAGTCTGGCCGCTAAATGATACTTTAGCAGCCGGACTTTTTCTATTAGTATATGCTCAAATTGCGAGCACACTGGTTGGGCTGACCAATCAGCATGCTTATATTTGAATATTAATGGCCTGTCATTGTATAATTGTAAAGCTATGGTTTGCAGAAAATAGAGAATGCTGCTGTGTCCTAGAACTTTTAATTTGCTAAGATAACAACTTTTGCCAGTAAGAAAAGAGTTTTTGGACTCTGTTGCTGAATGTGAATGTTATGCACTTCCTCATATTTACAGTATGGGTGGGACATTGTACTTGATTACTGGTTAGCAGCTTTTAGTACTGGGTTAACTTTTTTAAATTTAAGCCCAGGAAAAGTTCTTTAGGTGTAGTAGTAGTAGTAGTAGTAATAGTAGTGATTTTAACTGTATTTTTTTTTTAAAACAAGTTTATTGTTTTTAACATACAAGAAAATATCATAACAATTTTATACAAGTAATTAAAATAGATATGATTATAACATTCAACAAAACAACCAAAGTATTTACAAAGACATCCACTACAATCAGATCAATTAATTAAACTAAAATACCATGTTATTGAAGTAAGATTTGTTTAGCAAGTTTTGTAAATTATCCCATACAATATAATAAGACGTTTTTCTATTAGTTCTTAACTTCACTGTATTCAATTCCATATGGCACACTATATTCATAACATTTTTAAATTCATTGAACGAAGGAGGTGTATCTGAAATCCAATTTCTAGTTATTATTTTTCTAGCCACTGCTAGGATAGACCATAACAAGGGAAGCTTAACCTTTTTAACACTGTGAGGTACAGGTGTGTTGAATAATATAAGAGATTTAGAAATAATAAAATTATCTGTAAAAAGAGCCTGCAAAAATTCATTAATTGACTTCCAATATTCTTTCAATTTTATACAGTCATAAAACATATGAGCCCAGTCTGCATTAATTTCTACATTACATCTTTTACATAGATTATCTTTATTATTTATTTTATTCATCATCAAAGGTGTATAAAAGGATCTATGTAAAAATGTCCATGTAAAAAGTCTCCAGACAATGGAAGACGTAGTTTTATAGGCAGATTCCAATATATATTGTTTATCTTGTTGATTTGGTGGATCACCATTAATGGAAATAAAATAATTCCAGTAGGTATCTACACTGTAAAAAGTTTCTTGTCTGATAATTTTATGTATGTATGAAAGCTTACCTTTATCAGAAACTTTATGTTGTAAATTTGATATCAAGTAATCAATCAATGTTGGGACAGATTATTTAACTGTTATAGACATTAGATCTATTTTATCAATGAGATATTGTCTAAAGGTCTGAACCTCTAACCAGCAAGTTTCTCTTAGATCAAATTCTTGTTTTAAGAAGTCTAGATTTTTAACTTTATTATCAGATATCAACTGATACCAGTACTTTAGATCATTATCTGTAGTTAAATGAGTTCCTTCAGAAGAGGATGACAAAAGCATACCCCGAGTATACATAATAGGGAATATAATAAAATTCCATTCTTTATATTTAGGATGCATGAATATAAAGTTACGATAAGAAATACAAATATTTAATGGGTAACTAACTATATGTTTAGGTGTAATAGGTGAAGTACAAAATTCTTTTAGTAACCATAACATGGAGTTATTTACAATCATATTTTTATGTGTTAAAGAGATTTTCATGAAGTGAATACTAATTATCTCCCAGTAATCTTTCCATTTTGCAACATATGACTGATCTATTAATAAAGTAATAACTTTTATAATAGAAGAGATGGTATATAAATTGAAGTCTGGAAAAGAAATACCCCCTTGAGACCAACTATTAGTATGTTTTTTTAAAGCAATCCTAGGTCTATTAGGTGCCCATAGGAAATTTAACATTAGTGTATTCAATTTCTTGATAATTATTTTTGTAGGTGGAAGTATTATTGATTGTATTAAGTATAATATCTTGGGGAAAATTATCATTTTAATAACTGTAAGTCTCTATTCCATAGTAAAAAACATATTATTCCAGGTATTAAAGAGATTTTGTATATTAAGAAGACAGGCATTATAATTATTATGTATAATAGATTTAATATCTTTAGATAATATTATACCTAAATAAGTTATCTGACCTGTATTGGGTACATATTTAGTAAAATCATTAATGAGAACATTTTTTCGTGTATATATAGGTAGTATTTTAGTTTTTTCTTCATTGAATATTAAACCAGAAATACTTTTAAAATTTATCATTTTATCAAACAGAGACTGCATAGAAGAATTAGATCCTGCTGAAGTAATTAGAACATCATCTGCAAAGAGTTGAATTTTAGATGTTGTATTTTCATCTATTTCAAATCCCTCTATGTCAGTACTGTTTCTGATCAAATTAGCCCAAGGCTCCATTATTAAAGTGAATAATAGTGGAGAGAGTGGACACCCTTGTTTTGTACCTTTAAAAATTGGTATTTTTTTGCGAGACATATGTTCCTATCTTAATATAAGCCAATGTTCCTCTGTATAAATGCTCAATTAGATTTACAAATGCTTCTGAGAAGTTTATGCACTTCAGTAGGGTAAACAGGTAGTCCCAACTTACTGAATCAAATGCTGAGCTTATATCAAGACTAATAAGAGTTAAATCTTTCTTTTTCCTATTTGCAAAATCAATTAATGTTAGAGTTCTCCTTAAATTATCAAAAGTATTTCTATTTACAATGAAGCCTGTCTGATCTATATCTATAATGCCAGGGATGATTGTCTTTAATCTATCAGCAAAAATACTCATGAACATTTTATAATCAACGTTAAGTAATGAGATGGGTCGATAAGAAGTACATCTAGTTGGATCTTTATTAGGTTTTAAGATTGGCGAAATAAATGTATATTGCCAAGATGGAGGGGTTATTAATTCATTTTGGGCCAAAATAAAAACCTTATGTATTAATGAGTATGTACTTTTAGAAAGGATTTTATATATCTCTGGTATAATACCATCATTACCTGGTGCTTTGTTTGATTTAAGCTTGTTTATTTGTGTACCAACCTCTGTATATGAAATACTTTTATCCAATAGTTTAATTTGTTGTTTATTAAGTTTTTTATTCATGTTTGTGGTTATAAATTCCCTTATTTTATCTTTAGGTTCCATGTTAATGTTATTATGATTAATTTTGTGAAAGTGATTTCTAAATTCATCTAGTATTTCTGATAGACCAGAAACATTCTTCTTTTTCCTTAGAGAAAAGATTTCTTTGATATGATTTTGCTTATTTAACCTTTTTGTTTTGTTTTTAAGTCTATGTAAGTATTTGGGGCTTATTGAGTAAGACAAAAACTTATATTTCTCTAAAGTTATTTTAACTTTATGAGTTAAAATTTCTTTGTATTTCTCATTTAGTTTGTTTATTTCTTTAATGACGTTCTTATCCATAATATTTTCTTTATTATTATGTTTATAAGAATCTAGTTTACTTTGAATATCTAACAATTCCTTATCCCAAGATTTCCTTTTATTATTATACCATCTGATACTTTGTCAATATAGATATGATTTTAAAGCATCCCAAACATAAACAACGGAGACTTCAGGAGTATTATTTATATCTAGAAAATGTTGTACTTCTGAAAGTATATATTCTTTATAGTCTTTTAATTGAGTTAAGTATGCTGGTATCCTTTTGATCTGAACATTGTGAGTATTTTTTATCATGAACTCAAAAACAATTGAATTATGATCAGATATAGGACATTAAATGATTTTAGAGTTAATTAATTCTGTTACCATCTGGTTAGAAATAAAGACTCTATCTATTTTTGAATAAGTTTTGTATCTGTTAGAAAAAAATATATATGGTAATGATTTTGAATCTATCTGATTATTAATATCATTCGAATGATAAGAATTAGCAAAATCCTTTAAATGTTTTGCATTAGATGTAATTTTCCTTTTTCCTATAGTGGTAGTGTCATTTTCATGTAATATACAGTTAAAGTCACCAGCTAAAATAATATCTCCTGTGGAGAATGATATGATCTTATCAAGATGGTATTTCACTGTATTAATACCAATTCCAGGTATCCAATATATATTGATTAATGTATAAGTCTTCCCATTAATTTGTATTGTAACCATACAAAACATTCCTTTATCATCTTGATAAGACTTAATAGTTTTAGGAATGGGCATACTTTTATTCCATAAAATAGCCACTCCTCTTTTTTTCTGAGTGTGCTCTGAACTAACCAATACTGTATATTTGTTTGTGGCTAGTTTATCAATATCTTTTTTCAAGAGATGTGTTTCTTGTAGGAAGACTAAGTTGGCCTTATGTAAATTAATGTATCTTATTAGGCTTGCCCTTTTACACGGATTATTCAGTCCATTAATGTTTAAAGAAATTCCTTTTAGAGAAGTCATTTGGCAATTTTAAAACATAGAAAACTTATGATTAAAATAACAATTAACAAAATAAATAATGTTATACCTCCTCCTTTAGGTGTACCTTTAGATATAACTGTATTTATTGAGTCTCTTATGGGATTTTGTATAAGATTTAATTTTGTTTGTAGTGACAATGAGCTTACAAAGTGTATTGTGGATGTCAGAACTATATACATACAACAGTGAACAAGAAAAAATAATGTAAGGATTAAACCTTGCATCCAGCCTGGAGTTACAAACTCCAACTTAGAGTAGTACATACTACTCAAGTTAACCCCCTACCCTAAGCAGCAGTACCACAGCTGCCACCTTATCAATTTAATACTTGTTATATTTAACTTAAATTAACAACTTTCAACTAGATTATCTGGTAAGACAAAACTACACATTTGATAAAACAGCATCATATATACTAAGAGAAACCCTTTTTTTTTAAAAAAAAACTATTCATACTACTATATACATCTATTTAATATAATACATTTATATTCAAATAGCATTCAAATAAACTTGATATTAGGAACCAAGAAGAGAGAGAGAAATAAAAGACGAGAGAGAGGAAGATAGAGTGAAAGAGAGAAAAAAAAAAGGAAGGGCATATCTACACATTAATTTATTCAAAGTTTATAAAAATAAGTTCTAATGTTCAATTAAATCAATAACTTTGGCTAATATGATTCATACATTGCATATATTAAGATGTATCTGTATTCTGTCATGTAAATGCAGTTAACAGCTTCCAAGAGACTTTAAATTACTTATATCAGAGCTTTTTTCTTATACTTATTATTGTCAGTAGAATAAAATATTATATTTATAGGTATAGCTATAAATCATACTGCATAGTTAAGCAAGTTCTCAAAAACATTTGCTTTATTGTGAAGAAAGCCATCTGTATTTTGTATATCTAAGCTGCTGCTTTAAAATATGTCAGATGACAGCTTCTTCTAGAATAAAGTAATAAAGTTATTTATGCTTGTCAGTCATATAAATCAAATGGATCATAGCAGTGTATATGTTTAAATCATAAGTTTTTTACATACATTAATATGCTGCAGTCAAGTAAACTTTCAAAAACCGCCAAACGCCAGTGAACGAAGTTGAAGTGTAGGAAGCACCAAAGCAGAATCCACAATCATGAAAAGGTGTAAAATCCAAAATGGTTTATTTGCACTCGATAACGTTAAACACTAAACACTCCAAGTGTTTTTCGTCCCAGCCAATGCCGGAACTTTCAGACAACCACTTCCTGTAAACTACTACTTTTATACCAAACATTAAATATGTTAATTGAATAAATGAAAGGTGTATTGTCCTGCTGATTCTTATCAAGTAAAATTCAGACAGTGTCAGTGGTTCAACCCTTCACAGTAAACAGTATAACATGCAGTAATCAGCACCGCTTAAATCTAAAGTCATATGTTCATTAAAACACCAAGCATTAGACCGCGGGCATGATTTTCCACTCAAGGAAGTAAACCCATTAGTGAACACACACAGTAGTTGTTTTTCTACCTCACCAACTTGGCACTTGGCACATTGATGCTAAAACCAAGTGCTAAAGCTGTAAAGCTAGCAACTTGTTACAACTACTGTGTGTTCACTAATGGGTTTTACTCTTGAGGCTAATGCTTTGTTTTTGTTGAACAACTACTGTTAGCGGTGCTGATTACTGCCCGTTGATGTTTATGTAACACTGTTTACTGTGAAGAACACCACTGTTGCTGAACTTATTCAAAACAGGACAATACACCTTTCATTTATTCAATTAAATTAACATATATAATGTTTGGTATAAAATGAGTAGTTTTAACAGGAAGTGGTTGTCTGAAGAAGTTCCGCATTTATTCAATTAAACACTTAACATGTTTAGTGTTTAACGCTATCGAAAAGTAAAATTTAAACCATTTTGGATTTTACCTTTCTGCTTGGTGCTGCTTTGGTGCTTCCTACACTTTGTCATTTTTGGTTCATCAGTTTGTGTTACTCTCTTGCTCGAAACTTTCAAAAACACTTGTATAAATGTTTCACTTTCTATGCCTTCTAAAAATTACATTTGCTTACTATGAGAAACTGCATCATTTAAAATCATTATAACTTACATATTTTATAAATTATAACATAAATAACTAAGTAATTATATAAAATAGCTCACATTTAAATGATAAAGAGTTCATTTTCCATCGCAGAGTCGCATTTGCTGCAGTTCTACTTCCTGGTTGAGTGTTCTTCATGAATCTGCGATGTGTCAGTGTGAATTCTGGGGTCAAAGTTCAAATTGACTGCTTTCAGCTTCTCTGCGTGAGTTCTGAGTGTTGAAGCTTTTAAAACAACTCGAGGACACTGTTCACGAGGTAACCCACATCCCAAATTGTCTCCCTTAAGATTTTGGCGGGAATTTCGTTAAAAACAAGTGACTGACATTCATTTAGCAGTATAAGTGAAGCTAAACATAGCAAAACCTTCGCGAAGTATTTTACAAGTTATTACAGCCTCTATGAAAGTGAAACTAAGCCCAAAGTTATTAATATGTGATAAAACAGATTATTTTTGCCCCAATTCAATTTTTATACAAATCTTATTATTTACTGTACCTGAATGATCAAAAGAATGTCAATATATTAATATGAAAGAGAATAAAGAAAAAGAACAGAGAAAAGAAACAGAGAAAGTAGGGAATAAGAGAGAGCAAAGCAAAGATAAAAAAATGTAAAAGGAAGCTATAAAAAGTATTTACAGTGGAATATTACTTGCTGTTTATATTAATAAAGGTGAAAATGAAACATACTATTTACTATTATTTAGTTCTAATTATTATTAATTAAAGCATGACATATTATTTGTGAATAAGCATAAGCATAAGCAATATAATCAAGAAAGTATAATTAGCAATAGCATTTAAACAGCATATAAACTTTTTACAAGGAATAAATAAATTATCATTCCATTTATCATATTCTCATCACATTTCTCTCTCTGCCCTCCCCCACCCCTTACCCACTGCATAATCTAAATAGAATGTTATTGTTTAAAATAAATAAAAAAAAAAGAAGAGAAGAGAGAAGGAAAAAAAAATGTATCAAGTTACTGACCTTAATTCTCTTTGTCAGAAAGAGAAACATACTGAATGATAGCTTGTTATTAGTTCCTCAGATATTTTGATTGATTATGAGACAAAACAGCTTTTTGTACACAGAAAATAACTTTGATTAAATCTTTTTCAGAATATTTGTGGCTTTCTGAAAATGCAGAAACTATATTTAAAAAGATTAATAATGAAGAAAATTAAAATGAGAGAAAAAAAAAAAGAACAGGTCATTTGTTTTTTAGTCTCTTCTTCTTCTCTGAAGTCTTCCACGAAGTTTCAGTTGCCAACCTCTTTAATGAAGGACTAGCCCATTCCATTTCCTCTATTTTATCCAGAATCTTATTTTTTTTGATAAACAGCAATGCAGAGTCTAAGTCATCAAAAATTTTAGGACCATCAGGAAGGAAGATTTTTAGCTTGGCAGGAAACAGAAGGTAGGTTTTAAACTGTGCTTTTTTTAGCTCCTTTATTAATGGCAGAAAGACTTTTCTTTTATTTATTACCATGGAAGAATAGTCATTATCAAAACGCACAGTTGTCTCATTAATTTTAACAGGAGCTTTAGCCCAAGCAGATTTAAGAACCATTTCTTTATCAAAAGATGATAGAAATCTAACTATAACTGATCTTGGATACTTTTTGTTAGAGTTAGTATTAGCTATAGATCTATGGGCTCTTTCGATACCAAAAGAGAATGCTTCTGGTAAGTCTAAAGTTTTAGGGAGCCATGTTGTTAAAAAAGAAGTAATATTGTTACCTTCAATATTTTCTGGCAGTCCAAAAATCCTAATGTTATTGCGCCTAGATCTATTTTCCAGGTCATCAAGCTTTGTTTGTAGATGTGTATTTTGTTTCAGCAAAAACTCAGTGTTGATTTCCTCTTCTTGGATTCTATTTTCCTGTCATTTACAGCCTCTTCTATGCCTGTAATCTGGATCTTCTGTTGTTGCAAGTCTATATGTAACAAGTCTATTTGTTTTGTAGTTTTTTCTATGAAGGTATCAATTTTAGTATCCAGTTTATCCATCTTGGCATTAAGTTGCTGGATTGTAGTTATCAGAGACTGAAGTTCTTTCTTGATGCTGGAGTCTTGAGAATTTGTCTTACTGGAACTCATTTCAGACAGATAAACTGACAGGAAAATTTCCAAAGTGATTTCTGACAGGAATATTGTTAAAATTTCCTTTCTTTTTTAGATATAGTTCAAGAACTATATAAAACAAACATATTTAGAAAGAAAATTACTTCATAAATTATTTTTTTAAGTAATTAATTCCTGTCAGTGCAGTGAAATTGGTGGAGCTGAAGAAATCTGCTGCTATCCTGTGTTCATCCTTGGCCACGCCCCCATTTTAACTGTATTGACAACAGTGTTTTTATGAGTGCTGCGTGCAACCAGCTACTGTCTTGTAATTTTGTTTTTAATGTTTGGTGAGCATTATGTTCTACAAAAGTACTGCATGTAAAATTGGATTTCAGTTATCATGGAACATTGTTTGAGCTGCTGCTTTTGGAAATTGCTTATTCTAATAAGCACTGAAGCAAACTTGAACTGTTGTGACCCATTTTATTGCTATGCAGATGAGGCTTGTCAGGCTGATGGGTCTGTAATTCCTAGGGTCCTTGGTGGCGATGCCCATGTGAAGAGGTATCGCTACTGCTATGCACTAAACATCAGGAACAAAGCCAGTGGATAAGCTTAGATTAAGTAGTTGTAGGTGCGTGTCTACTAGATCACATTTAGTGCTGTTCAACAGACAGCTTGGTATGTTATCAGGTTACACAGAGGAAGTAGTTTTTGTTTTGCAAAGCACTTTTAACAAGTGTTCTTTAATGGTGACAGAGGGGTTAAGGTCCTTATTTATAAGTGGTCTTGTTGTTTATGTCGCTGGAGTGATGCTAGCAGTGAATTTGTTATGTCCACTGGATCATAGTAGTTACTGCCATTTTGAAGGAGTTCAGAGCAATGTTGGATAACTTCTAGACATAGTTAAAGAAAGATTAGTAATTTATTTTTTATTTTATTTTTATTTATTTTACATTTGTTGACCGGGAGTGTCTAACTGGATACAAGTCCATTTTCAGTGGAGGCCCAGGGAGAAAAGCTCCAAGAGTACAATTTATTACAGACAAAAAAATAAAGAGATGACATAGTCATACAATGTTTCTTTGTAGCTAGGATACAGTTATTTGTTACTATATACTGTTTTCTTTTGAAAATATCACAAAGCATGACAATCTTGGAATAGTATATTTTCAAGGGAAAGAAAAAGAGAAGATGAAAAGATCCTTGAGAGTAGGTGTTTCTCGATATAGATGAGAAGGACATCATTATGATATAAGATTTGATTTATGAGTTAGGATACATATACTTGGCACTATAGGTATTAAGTTTAGGAGATAGTGGAAAGAATAACATTCCTGTGGTAGTTTACACCAACCACTAAAGAGTTAGGATGTGCAATTGATTAACAGTGTTAAGTGGGTATAGAGGTTTGAGTTGGTAGTTTGACAGTCTTCTTCTTTTCACAGCTTTATTAGAGAGAATGTCACAACGCACATTTGTACACTAGAGGAGTAATGAATTTGATTTTTTTACATGAATTTTATATGTTATTTATATTGTTGAATTTTAAAAAGGTTCTTCTTTTATTTTATTTATTATAGGGATGAAATGGAGTTAGTAATGAAGTAAGATAATTAAAATGAAATGAGTTTTTTTAACTTAAATAATATAAGGCACTTTGATGAAGGTAGTAGTTTAGTTAGGTATGTGTTGTAAAAAAAAAATGTAATTTTTATTTTTTATTGAGTTGGGAAGAGCAAGCATTATTCTTTTTGCATCTGAGGAGTGAGTCTAAATGGCAGGTGTGGGGACATTGTTTTTCAGTTTGACAGTCTTAATTAAGTAAGGTGAAATTTCAGAAATGTCATATTAGCCAGGGGGGATGCAAGAGCATAGTCTGTTATTCATGAAGTGAACTTTGACTAGGTTTTTGAACTGGGTGGGGGATTTGCCTTCAGTTATGTGGACAGGAAGGGAGTTCCAGGTTTTTGATATATAGTGGCTGTAGACAGACTTACCCACGTCATTGTTATAGTTAGTTACTTTGAGGAGGTTTTGTGTGATAGACCTTAAGGTTCAGGTAGTGGTATAGGGTTGAAGGTGATTTTGTAGGGCTGGAGTGTTATCAGGGTAGTTTATTATTTTGTGGGCTAATGCTAGTTGATTGAGTTGGAGTAGTAGTGGTAATTCTAGCCAGTTGAGTTTTTTTAGGCAGCCACAGTGGTGTGTTCTAATGGGTGAGGTTGTAGTGAATTTAGCTATCTTATTGTGACAACTATCAAGTTTGTTTAGGTCAGATTTGCGGAGATTTGTAAGTATGGGGGAGGCATACATTAAGGTGGATAATAGGTGAGTTCTGGCAATTGCAATTTTGGTGTGATTGGTGAGAAATTTTCTATTGCGATAGAGTAGCCCTAGTTTTTTATGTACTTTTTTATGGTTGTGGAAATATGTACGTCAAATCTGAGGTGATTATCTATTTCTACCTCTAGCAGCTTGGTATGATTGGTGGGGGTGATTGACTCCTTAGCGCAACGCTTTCTGGAATTCATAAACTCCAATTCCGTAGATCAACTTATCCACACCCCCACCAGGGGCAACAATATCCTAGACCTAGTCATTACCAACATGAGTGACCGGTGTTCCACACCTGAAGTCAACTCCTAGTTGGTCAAATTCAACCATAAGCTAATCTCCTTTGATATCCACATCCCACCCCCATTAAGGAAACCACAGTAAAAATTTCTCCAAAGCCAACTTCATGCTTCTTAAGACAGAAGTAGTGAACTTCATGACACCCATGCAGATAGACAATACAGTTACAACTGCTGAATCCTGCACAAATGCACTCTATAAGCACTTACATGAGTGCATGGATTGTGCTATCCCAAACAGAACCAAGACGCTATCCTCCAAATAAAGGAAGCCAATCTGGTGGTCCCCTGCCATAAACAAACTGTACAACAGAAGGAAGACACTGTTGCAAAAGAGAGTAAAATCCCATGAGTGGAGGAGCTCCCTGGTCAGCCTCAATAAGATGCTGAGATCCCTTATAAGATCCTCCAAAGCTAGCTACGAAAATAAAATTGCCACTAATTCCAAGGACAACCACAAAGCATTCTATAGCTATGTCAAGAATCTCAATGGCAACACCCAGATCTGCTCTGAGTTACAGCACAAAGGCACGAAAATTACAGAACCAACTGATATTGCCAACATCCTGGCAGATAGGTTCAGTGCTAACTTTACACCCCCCTCACCCCCTAAAAGGCCCATATCTATACAGGAAGAATGCAGAGTCCCTGTAATCACAACTATGCAGGTGAAAGCTGCACTCTCTAAAGCCAAAAACACAGCAACCATGGGACCAGACAATATCACAGGCTGCATTTTGCACAAACTTTAGAATGAACTGGCTCCTCACTTAAGCACCATATTCAATAATAGCCTCGCATCAGGCTTTATGCCCACTGAATGGCGCACAGCAACAGTTATCCCACTCCACAAAGAGGGAGCCACCACTGATCCCAGGAACTATAGACCTATTAGCCTGACGAGCCTGGTCTGCAAGGCCATGGAACGTATCATCATGGAACTCATAAACAAAGACATTGGTAACCTCCAAACTCTGGATCCCACCCAGTTCGGGTTTGTGAAAGGCAGATCATGCCTCCTGAACCTGATTGACTTCTTTGAGGCAGTCACCAAAGCCGTAGATGAGGGTAAGGTGGTTCACACAGCCTATCTTGACCTCGCCAAGGCTTTCAACACCATCCCCCATTCTGGAATTATAGCTAAACTCAATAAACTAGGCATAAATCCCTATGTCACAAGATGGGTTGCCAACTGTCTCACTGACAGAACCCACATTGTAAAAGTTGCAGACTCCAAATCTGACCTCAAACCAGTGACAAGTGGAGTACCACAGGGTTCCATCCTGGGACCGCTCCTGTTTGGTATCTACTTCTCTGAAGTACAGGCTAACACAGAAGGCCTCTGACTAACGAAGTTTGCATATGACTGCAAACTAGGAGCCATAGTCAAGTCCCCAAATGATGTGAACATCCTACAGAAGGGTCTCTCTGAGACAGATGCCTGGTGGTCAGAGCCATGGCCTCAAGCTCAATGCCAAAAAGTGCAGTGTCATAGGTTCATAGGTTCATAGGTTCATACTAGGCTATCTGCCCTAGGGCATTTATAAGCCTAGCCAGAGTGTGTGTGGCTTTCACCACCCCTTAGGATGAGAATACTATACCCATTAGTTTGCTGTGCCTCTGTCCAGCAGTGACACAGAGATGATTCCTGGGGTAAACCTACGATGTCCCATCCACTCGTCAAGATTTCTCTTGAACAGAGTCAGTGAGGGGCTCTGCCTCACATGGACTGGGATTCTGTTCCATAGTGTAGGGAGTCTCTGGGTGATGAATCTGTCCCTCCAGCACGTCCTATTTATATCCGTGTTGAGGTTTAAGTCTCTTGCTCTCGTGGCTCTGGTGGATTTGGATTTTTTGAGGTGGAGCATGTCCATTAATTCCGGGTTGGACATGGCCTTGTATGTCAGGCACAGATCACCTCTGAGCAGACGGTATGCGACTGAATAGAGCTGGAGTTTCTTCAGTCGGGCAGCATATGACATATGTTTGAGCCCCTTTATCCTTTTGGTGAGGAACTTTTGGGGTCTTTCCAACTGCTGCAGGTCTTGGGTAAGGTACATTCTGAATGGGGCGTTGTACTCAATCATTGGTCTTATAAGTGAAGAGTACAGGGGTACAATGACCTCTCCTGATCTGGATGTGAATCCCTTCATGATCAGGTGGGCAATGTAGAAGGTCTTCCTAACCACTTTGGCAATGTGAGTGTCAAAAGAGAGGTTACTGTCAACTTGGGTCCCCAGGTCCCTGATAACTTCTTCTGTGTTTAATGGATTACCACCTATGTAGTAATTAGGGGTTACCTTGTTTTTCCCAAAGGGTATGACTATACATTTTTGGCATTTAGCTTAAGGCCATGGCTCTGGCACCAGTTATCCATTTCTATGAGACCTCTCTGGAGGATGTCTGTGTCTGATGGAGTGTCAATTATGGTGCCCAGTTTGCAGTCATCTGCAAATTTTGTCAGCCACAATCCCCTATGTTTGCCTGCACTTCAGAAAAATAAATGCCGAACAAGAGGGGCCCAGGACTGAGCCCTGTGGGATACCACTGTGACCGGCTTAGAGTCTGACATGGCACCAGCAACTCTAACCCTGTGGGTTCTGTCCTTGAGCCAGTTTGCAACCCATCTTGTGACATATGGGTTTACATCTAAGCTGGTGAGCTTTTCTATGATGCCCGAGTGAGGTATTGTGTCGAACGCTTTTGCTAGGTCAAGGTAGGCTGTGTGAACTGCCTTACCCTCATCAATGGCCTTAGTGACTGTTTCGAAAAAGTCGACCAAGTTCAAGAGGCAGGATCTGCCCTTGACAAAGCCAAATTGGGTAGGATCCAGTGTCAGTAGGTCCCCAATGTCTTTATTTATGAGTTCCATTATGATCCTCTCCATAGCTTTGCAGACAAGGCTCATCAAGCTTATGGGGGCGGTAATTTCCAGGGTCCATAGAAGCACCGCCTTTGTGGAGTGGGACCACAGTTGCCGTACGCCATTCTTTGGGTACGTATCCTGTAGTAAGGATAAGATTAAACAGCAGCCTTATGTGTGGGTTTAGTTCCTCATTGAGTTCGTGTAGCACACACCCGGGGACACCGTCCGGTCCCATTGATGCTGTGTTTTTTGCTTTAGAGAGAGCAGCTCTCACCTGGGCATCTGAGATGTTTGGGAGGCTAGACTCTGGTGGGATAGATATTTCTCCTTTGGGGAGGGAGGGAGAAATTTGCACTGAACCTGTCTGCCAGTATGTTGGCAATGTCTGTGGGTTCAGTGATTTTTGTATCATTTTGGACTAATTCTGAGCATATCTGGGAGTTTCCACCCAGGTTTCTAACATAGCTAAAGAAGGCCTTATGATTGTCTTTTGTGTCTTTAGCGATTTTTCTCTTAAGTTGGCCTTGGATGATTTTATGAGTGATCGTAGTTTTTTGCTAGTATTGATCAGAGATGCCTTCCCTTTTAGGGATTTTGCTCTGTCATGTAGTAGCTTTCTCCTCTTGTTGTAGAGTTTGTTTATGGCTGGGGTCCACCTGACCGGGCACTGCCTTTGGTGGAAAGGGTCTTGATTTTATTAGGGATTGCTTGATCCATACATTCCTGGAGGTGCTCGTAGAAGGCATTTGTAAGGGTTTCAGCAGCATGGATTGTGGTTTCCACTGGCTCGGGGGCCTTGAAGGATACCACTCCAGTCTTAAGAAGTGTGAAGTTTGCTTTTGAGAAGTTCTTCACTGTGGTCTTTTTTGCTGGGGTTGGGGGCGGGATGTGGATCTCCAGTGAGATTAATTTATGGTCTGATCTCACCAATGAGGGATATACTTCGTGTGGAGCATTTTGTCCCCATGTTTGTGATGATCAGGTCTAGTATATTTTCTCCTCTTGTGGGAATGGTGACTAGTTGTTCCATAGCATTTGAGTTTATGAACTCCAGGAACCTTTGGGCTAGGGTGTTGGGGCTTGAGTAATGTTCCCAGTCTATGTTTGGGTAGTTGAAGTCACCCAATATGATGGTGTTTGGAGAGACATTTATACTCTCCAGTGTCTTCAGGAAGGCTGTGTGGGTTTCCTGAGTTTGAGAGGGTGGTCTGTAGCATGCTACAAACTGTAGGGCAGTTTTACCTATGGTTAATTGCACCTGGATGGTCTCCGATGCTTCGTGCATTGCCACTAACCTGGAGGTGTGGGTATCCTTTATGAATATGGATACTCCCCTCCTTTGTGGTTCGGTCCAGATTTTGGGGCGAACGCATGATATGAGGTATAACCTGATAGTGCTGGGGTGCTCTCAGGAGCCTTGAACCAGGTTTCAGTCACAGCACAGACATCGATGTTCTCCATACTGAGGAGGGCTTCGAGGTTTAGACTTCTGGCATTGAGCAGTATTACCCTTAGTTTTTTTCCATTTTTGTTTTCTAGGGTGGTAGGTTTATCATTTGAGCCTTGCCTAAAAAAGGCAGTATGGGGGTGGCAAGAGCCTTTGCCAATATCCGGAAGCCCAGGGGTGACAGGTGCAAGCCGTCCCTTGTGAAGCAGCGTGGCTTGTCAAGCATGTCATCCCAGGCAGACAGACATTGGATCCCCTTAGAATGACACCAGTAATTAAGCCAATTATTAAAGCTGATCATTTTGTCTCAGTATTGTGGCATCATTCTTGATAGGGTTTTGGTAATCCCCTTTGGTAAAAACTCTGTACCCATGAACTACCACATAGGCAGCAATCTACTTAACACCGAATGCGTGATAAGAGACCTTGGGACCCAGGTGGACAGTAGTCTCTCCTTTGATAGTCACATCGCCACAGTAGTCAGGAAGTCCTTCTACGTGGCACACCTCATCATAAAAGGGTTCTCATCCAGGAAAAAAGAGGTCATCGTTCCCCTCTACTCGACACTCATTAGACCCATTATAGAGTGCAATGCCCCTTTTGGAATGTACCTCAAAAGACATCTGCAGCAGCTGGAAAGGTCACAGAAGTACCTCACAAAGAGGATTACTGGACTCAAACAAATGCCCTACACTGACCGTCTCCAAAAACTCCAGCTTTACTCCGCCTACTCCGAGGTGATCTCTGCCTAACATATAAAGCTGTGTCAAACCCAGAGCTGTTGGACATGCTACACCTAAAGAAATCCCAATCCCTCTGAGCTACACACTAGGGACCTAAACCTTGTCACCACAATAAACAGGACATGCTGGAGGGATAGATTCCTATCCCAGAGACTTCCCATACTCTGGAACAGGCTACTCATCTATGTCAAGCAAAGTTCTTCATTAGCACTCTTCAGGAAAAATCTTGATGAGTGGATGGGAAATAGAAAATACACCACGGGGATCACTTCTGTGTCTCTGCTCAACAGTGGCACAGGAAAATAACTTTCTTGGGTGGCGTAAGTGAGGGAACTGTGTTGGCTAGGCTTACGTAGGCCCTTGGGCCGATAGCCTAGCACCTACCTATGAACCTGTTAGAGGAGATGATGAAACTATTGGAGGGCGGTGCGGTTCTTTGGGAGCTAAAGAGTAGTAGTTGTAGTAGTAGTTTGAAGCATGTCACACACATTAATGAACAGCATAGTTTCAAATTCCAAGTCCTACAAGTGAACATACCCAGTACCAGAGGTGGAGACATTAGAAATTACACAGAGAGAATAGAAGTTGACTGGACCATCAGGCTAAGGACAGACCAGAACCCAGGTCTTAATGATAAAGTCTCCATTAAGCCAGCTTTGAAAAATAGGAAATTGACTGTCAGATGACACAATTTATATTGTTATAACTAATGTCCCTTTCTGATGAGATTTTATGTTGAACTTAAATATGTTCTTTTATACATTTTAAATTACATAAAACTTGAACATATTTAAATATATTTTTATAAACTGAAATATTTTTCAAAAACTGCGTTATTTTTTGTAAGTTGAATTCAAGTATGTATTCTTGCTTGTGTTTACATTTTATATTTATGAATGTATTTATGTATGTTGTTTTTATTTCCATTTTTAGGGCATGTTTATGAGACGACTTTTTTTTTTTTTTTTTTCTGGGTTTTTAAATAGATTAATTGTGGGAAGTGATGTCATATTTAGGTGGCTATATAGTCTTTGTGTCCCCTTTTTTGTATGTATTAAAGGTCTGAGGAAGCCCAACAGGGTGAAAGCGCTAACCTGACTGCACAATAAATATTTTTTCATTTCAAACTTCGTCCATTGGATTTATTGGAGTTTATTACTTGGAACTGTTTTCATCTGAGAACTGTATTTACATCCACAGCCTTGGAGTGTCTCTGAGCTTTCAGTTTGAGTTTATCTTTGTTTTTCAGCATTGGAACACTTACTCCTTAGTCACTTGCTCTATTGACTTTGTTTTGCAGTTTTCAAAGTGTTTTCTGTAAAATACTGCTTCTCCCTACACTCAAGAAAATTATTTTAAAATCAGTATTTTCAAAACAGATCTAGTATTAGGTGGCCTGGGCTCAAGCAACAAATGAAACAGAAGTAGAAGTTCAGTTTATTGCATTAAGCTGAAATGTCAGAAATGTTAATAACAATGGAGTGAGTGGTTTGTTTGTTGTTTCACTGCCTATTTATTTATTTCGTTTTTTTTTTGTTTGTTTTTTTGCTTTTACTATGAAAGTTGTGAGATTGGAAAGCAGGGGGGATTTACCCATTAGAATTTAAACATGTAGAGCACAAATCATTTGCAAAAAAAATAGAGAGAGCAAGCTTTAAGTAGTCTTGCCTGAATTAGTAAAATACTTTTGTAGTCTTTCTTCTTATGGGTCCACTGCTCTGGTTGGTTGTTGATATCTTTGAAGAATCTCAACAAATTTCTTCAATTCACTAGCATTCATGTTTGGAAGCTGAAGTGCTTTAAACTGATGCACATGATGACATCACACATAGGGACTGGAAAGATGCAGCTATCCTCATGCTTCCCAGTTGTTTCTTGGCACTTGCACAGTTTGAATCTCAAGCCTGATGTTCATCATGATAAAGTCCACGTTTAATGAAGAAGAATCACAAGGCTTAAACATGTTCCTACTGTTATTACATCACCCAGCCATGATCCACACTTGTGCTGTGGCTGCTGCCTAAGCAAGAAGTATGTAAAACAGGAGTACCACAGTTGCCAACATTTGTCCCCTGCACAGGTGGTGTGAAAAGACAGAACAAGAATCAGAAGGAGCATCCCTCATAATGAACCCAGGCAGGAGAATGCCAGTAATTAGCCAAAGACATTTCCAGCTAAGTCCACAGCCATTACAACCTATGACAATCATCTGTATGCTTGCTCTCCCTTGGCTTATACTTATCACAAGTGAAGCATTTTCTCAGTAAGCACTTTTAAAGATGAATTTCATGATTTAAGTGCTGCAGTCTCCAGTTTATAGTAAACTAGCCTATCCCTTCGCACAGACTTGAGTCTCCATTCACGAACATATAAAGCATACTGAGGCCCAGAATGTCTTCTTCTTTTACCTCCAAGTCCTTGACTTGCTGATAAAGGTACTTGAAGCTTCTGCTCCCCCTTACAAGCTGTCCTTTTCTAAAATTATCTTATGAAAGAGGTCTCCCCACCCCAGAGGTCTCCTGGCTGAGGGAATTTCTCTGAAAAAAGACAAAAATAAGGAGTCTCCCATAATTTTAACAATCCCTTCTCCCCAGGATGAAACTTCCTTTGATAAATAGTCTGTTTGATTGTGTACTCCATAGACTGAGTGGATGTTCCTATGTCTTACTCCCAAAAGCAACCCGACCCTTTGTCGTCTTGAGTGCCATTCTTGATACCTGAAAGCATCTAGCATCTTGTCTTCCAACTTCCAAGAAGGCATATCCCATCTGTAATACACTGTGTAAGCGGAGTGATATTGTTTCAATGCATCCTGGGGCAGATTCCTGTGGGAACTGCTCAGTACCACATAGTTCTCACAGACCACAGCACATTGCCATTTTATAAGTCATGAGAAAGAGGATGGTTTCACCTGCTGCTGTGACTGGTGGGATCTTGAACTGTCTTTCCTAGTTCCCGTCCACTCTTTTGAAAAAGCTGGAAGAACTCAGTAATTATCAGATCAAGGGGTCTTTAAAGAGGACTCTTGTAATAGCTTTTTCAGTGTAGTTCCATGTTGTCCACTTTAATTTTGATTGTAACAGTTGAAGCTTGGACAACAGTGTCTGAAATATGTATGCACCAGATGATGTGATTCAAGCTACAGAATAGAGAGATAATGTTTCTTGCAGGCTTTATATGATAACATATAGCACTGAAAACCTTTAGAAGAGGAAGCAGTTACTGACCACCGTGAAGTGTCTCACCACCACTCCAAAAAGAAGAGTTACCAAACTTCACACTGTCTTGACCTATATTCGTGGATGAGAAGATTTCACAGGGGACTCTGTAGCAGTTCTAACAGCCCCTCAAGCTTAAAAGTGGAAGGCCATTCTCTGATTGCAGCCTTGCTTATAGAACCATTAATGTGGGCCAATGGTTTAGTTATAAATATGATTTAAAATGGACACATTTTGTGCTGTTAGGTTATTCCTTCTTAGGAGCACTTTTAGGATAATCATAAAGTTTCTGCAGAGCTTTTGGAGTTATTCCAGACCCTACTCTGTAAATGGGCTATAGAGGCTTTTCTTCTTTGAAAATAATATTTACACTTTTTTATGGTTCCTAAGTGCAGAGAGGTTTGGTAAGCCAGCCAGTTCTGGAACTTCTGGACTTGAATAGGCACATAAGGTGTGCAATTGATCATACTGGGGATCAGAATGGTGTCAGTGGGCATAATGGATACCTTTTGGACTGTCATTGTCTGGCAGCACCACCACAGAGTTTTCATTGCAGAGCTGCCTTTTAATCTGTCACCCATACCTGTAATGTTCACTGAGGTGCTAAATATGGTGATAGAGGCCTTGCAGGAAATAACTCTTCTAATGTTCCATGCTGACAACTGGCTTCTGGTGATACTTGAATGGCCTCTCTTGTTGGTAGTCTTGCCTGGACCATCTCATGATTGCAGGCATTGGAGAACACCACCAATGGGGAGAAGTCTTGTTTGAGTTCCCTATTGAGTTTTCTCTTCATAGGTGCAGATTTGGGTACTCTGCAGTGGTGGCCTTTCTTGCTTACAGAACATGCCTTTGAAGCCATGGGCTTACCTTTTTTAATTTTGCTAAATCTTTTTGGTTTCTAATACCATGACAGGAATGGACCCCATTCCTAAGTCAAAGTATGATTGAAGTTCATTAAATAAGTATTGTTTCAATCTTTGATGTCAGCCGGAAGTGCTCTTTGCAGCACCCGCAATGTGCACAATAATGACTCCTTCTGTAATTCCTACAGTTACATGTTTTGGTAACATATCTAAATACGATTGTAGATTACTTTTTATAAGACCCCGTTGCTCCTACTGCTATTGGAGCTGTCTGGGTATCTTTCTTCCACATTGCCCTCATTTCTGCCTGCAAATCCTGATATTTTATGACTTTGTGTCTGTCTGTACATGAGACACTGTAGTCATTGGGTGTAGCAATTTCAACGATCAGTGCTACTTTTGTCTTCTTTTCATGGACCACTGTATCTGGTTTTCTCGCATCTCTCTTTTGAACTGTTGGTAATGGGTGATCACATGTGATGTAGACTTCATCATTTTCTATGTTGCTTTTTGACTGATGTTTCCAGTGTTTTTCAGCTACTTCAATATTATAATGTTTGCACTATCCCCAGTCCAACAGTCTTGCCACATTATTATGCCTTTTAGTATACAGTCTTCCTGCCATTAGTATATCACAACCAGCAACAAGGTGTGCAACTGTTTCCAATTCTGTTTGACAAAACCTACATTTGTCTGTTTCTCCCACATGTTCATTGGACTTTGTAAGCCAATGTGTACATAGCCAACTATCCTGGGCCGCCAATATTAACCTTTCATCTTTTGGTCTGAATTCATATCTCCTTTACCATTCCTGCATTCGATCCTTATCAACATGAGGTTCTTCCAGAAGTTTTCTATACTTGCAACTATATTTAGGCACATTCCACATTTCTTGCCTTGTCATCTGATCTTTCACCTTATATTATTTCTTTTGTTTTTTGGCACATTCAGTTGCTACCTGATTTTCATTTACTTCTGGTTTGATTTCCATTCAGGAAGTCATCTTAGATTTTTTTTTCTCCTCATATTTCAAATGTTCACTATGTTTGGGTCTTGTGAGGTCAGCAGATATGTATGCAGTCCCACAATTGCAGATCTTTATGTGTAATCAATTTCAAGGAGGTCCATACCTCCTTCAAAGCGGGGAATATATAATCTTGGTATGCACTGGGTTTTATAAATCATTTGGTGAGCATGAAGCATCCTTCTTGTTTTCCTGTCTAATCTCTCCCAACACCTTTTGGAGCCAGGCAATCACTCCAAAACTATAAGAACAGGAAGAACAAATTGGTTTATAGCTTGAATTTTGTTCCTAGATGTCAACGCTGTTTTCAGAATTAATTTAAGTCTTCTAAAATATTCCTTACTAAGTTTTATTTGCATTTGTTCATGTTTTATTGTTGACCCGTCATCAGTTCACAAATATTTATACACTCCCTCTTGCTCAAGTTCTTTTATATTACTTCTTGTCCCAAACTGATGTTTTCTTGGTGCTGCAGCTTTCCTGCTTTAAAGGTTGCTTTTGCTCATCTGTCTTTCTTTTCTTTTCTGTTCTTTTTTATTTACCTTTTTTTTTAATTCCTCCAACTCTTTTGGGTTTCTAATACCATGACAGGAATAAACCCCATTCCTAAGTCAAAGTACGATTAAAATTCATGAAATTAGTATTGTTTCACTCTTTGATGTCAGACAAAAGTGCTCTTTGCAGCACTCACAATATGCCCAGTAATGACACCTTCTGCAGTTCGTACAGAGTTACATGTATCGGCTTATTTAAATAGGATTGTAGACTCTTTTTTTATAAGACCCATTGCTCCTACTACTATTGGAACTGTCTGGGTATCTTTCTTCCACATTGCTCTCATTTCTGCCTGCAGATCCTGATATTTTATGACTTTGTGTCTCTCTGTACTTAGGTCACTAGTCACTGTGTGTGGCGATTTCAATGATCGATGCTACTTTTGTTTCTTTTCCTGGGCCACTGTATCTGGTTTTCTAGCATCTATCTTTTGAACTGTTAGTAATGGGTGATCCCATGTGATGTAGACTTTATCATTTTCTGTGATGCTTTGTGGCTCAAATTTCCAGTATTTTTCAGCCACTTCAGTACCATAATGTTTGCACCATTCCCAGTCCAACAGTCTCACCACATTATTATGCCTTTCAGTATACAGTCCTTCTTCCATTAGTATGTTGCACCCAGCAATGAGGTGTGCAACTGTTTCCAATTCTGTTTTACAGAACCTACATTTGTCTGTTTCTCCCACATGTTCAATGGACTTTGTAAACCAACGTCTACATAGCCCACTATCTTGAGGCGCCAGTATTAACCTTTTATCTCTTGGTTTGAATTCACCTCTCCTTAACCATTTCTGTGTTTGTTTCTGATCAACATGAGGTTCTTCCAGAGGTTTTCTATGTTTGCAACTGTATATATGCGTTTTTCCACATTTCTTGCCTTTTCATCTGGTCCTTCACCTTATTTTCTTTCTTTTGTTTTTTGGCACATGCAGTCACTGCCTGATATTTATCTACTTCTGGTTTGATTTCCATTCCTTCTTGACGTAGATATGCTTCTGCTAGATTAAGCAGAGAAGTTATCTTAAATTTATTCTCCTCATGTTTCAAAACTTTCACTATGTTTGGGTCTTGTGAGGTCAGCAGATATATGTGGAGTCCCACAATTGCAGATCTGTACATGTAATCAATTTCAAGGAGGCCCATCCCTCATTCAGAATGGGGAATATATAATCTTGGTATGCAGTGATTTTTATAGATCATTTGGTGAGCATGAAACATCCTTCTTGTTTTAATATCTAATCTATTCAACACGTTTGTCAATCACTCCAAAACTGTAAGTTAGGACAGGAAGAGTAAATTGGTTTATAGTTTGGCTAGATGTCAATGCTGTTTTCAGGATTAATTTAAGTCTTCTGAAGTATTCCTTACTAAGTTTTGTTCACATTTGTTCATGTTTTATTGCTGATCCTTCATCAATTCCCAAATATTTATACACTCCCTATTGCTCAAGTCTTTTTATATCACATTCTTGTCCCAAACTGATGTTTTCCTGGTGCTGCAGTTTTCCTGCCTTAAAGGTTGCTTTTGCACATTTATCAAGACCAAATGGCATTCTTATATCATCTAAAAAAGTTTTGACAACTTGCAGTTGTGCTTTCAGTTCCTCATCTGATGAGCTATACAAATTTCAAATCGTCAGTAAAGAGAAGATGAAAAGCCTTTAGACTTTATTGTTTTCTATTATCCAAACTATAGCCATGACCTAAGCTGTTAAGTAGATAGCTTAATGGTTTAAGGGCAAGGCAGAATAGCAACAGTGATAGAGAGTCACCCTGGAATATACCCCTTTAATTTTTTATCCATGGGATAGTAATGTGTCCTTTATCATGGCTTAATTGCAAAGTGGTCTGCCACTGTTTCATGATCACTGTAATGTAGCCAATCAGTGTAGGGTGCATCTTATACATTTTTAAGCACTGTTTTATCCATGAATGTGGGATACTATCAAATGCTTTTTTATAGTCAGTCCATGCCATACTTAGATTCTTCCCCTTTTTACAGTTCACCACTATGACTGTATTTAATAACAAATGATCCTTTGTTCCATATTACTTTCTTTTATTACCCTTTTGTTCTACTGCCATAATTGAGTTTTCTTCTAAATGACTATAAACTCTATCGGTATCAATTCCCATGTATAGTTTATACATCGTCGAAAGACAAGTTATTGGTCTATAATTTTTGGGATAGCTTCCAGGTTCACTCTTAAGTAGAAGCATTGTTTTACCTGTTGTTAGCCAGGTTGATGTCTGTTCGGGGTGCGCATATAAATAGTTCTTACTCATGGCTAAATCTTCATGAAAGATGTTAATACTTTTAACCAAAAGTTAGGTACTGCATCTGAGCCTGGGGTTTTCTAATTAGAGGCTTTTCTTAACTGTGCTTCAATCTCTGTGGCTGTTCTCCAACACCAACCTGGATAAAAACGGGTAAAACAATGCTTGTACTTAAGAGTGAACCTGCAAGCTATCCCATTTCATATCCTGTACCTTTAAACATCTTATTCTTTCTTTTACTTCTTTTATCCATTTAGCATCTTTGTTATGTTCCACAGGATCTTCATAGATACTTCTCCAAAATGCATCTATTACCTTTCTGGGTAGAGAAGCAGATGTTGTACAAGGTCCAAATCCATCTGTGCTTCTTGGACCTCATGGTCGCCACCTTCTACATTGTCATTTTGGCCCACATTCAAGTGAGGATGCATTACTTAATAGGAAAATGTCAGTGGCTGTAGAACCATTGCACCCTCAAAAGACTTTCTTCTGATGCCTGACCCTTTCAGCTAGCTGTAGAGTGGTGGCCTTATTTCCAAAAATGTCAGTACAGAGTTTTACTTCTTGCTGACAAACCGTTCTCAGATTCTAACGGGATATCACTGTTTTGTTGTAGAACCCGCTTAAGGACATCCTTGGTGTAGAACAAGTGGAACTTTAAAGGGGGAGCAGTAGATATGAACCATCTCCAGCTTAGGCTTTGCTTCATATGATTCAGACCCTGAAAAGAAAGTAAACCCAAGCTCCACATGCCGAGGTCATATTTATTTATTAATTTCATTTGGTAATTAGGTAGATAAGTTGTTCCTGGGACCCTTTTCAAACTTGTTCTGGTAAAGTGGCAAAAGAAGAATTAATGTCAAGTATATAGTGTTGAGGAGCATTAACACAGATATTTGAAGTTAATAATTACAGGTAGAGTCAAATGCGACATTCATACTTGATTAAGTAGTTATAGTATTAAGATGCAAAAGCTGCATGTATATAATACATTCGTAAGTTAAGGTTATTTATTAAGTTTTTGTACCGTGTACTGTTAAAAACAGTAAGTTAACTTGTGACCTGAAGAATTGCTTACTGTACTACTGCAAACAAATAGGAGATTACTCTGAAATCTAAAGAGTAAATCACATTCGGCTGGAGGACAAATACTTAAATGCTATTCAGTGACACAGAGCTAGTAGTAGTGCAATAATTACATTTTTTTTTAATTCTACCTATAAAACTATGATACTGGCAGGTACGTGTATACATGAATAGTAATTGTGTGAGGAATGTTAAGATCTTAACCATTTCTTTACCATTCTGCAAGTACTTTTTACAGATTTTGTAAAACATATGTAAGCAAAAATTATGGAGTCACTGCGAACTTAGTGTCACTTTTACTGAAGATCCTCAAACTTAACAATATTTCTTATGACTTCCATTCTAAATGAATGGAATTGTGATCTGAAAGGAGTGACTAGGATGAGCTAATCTCAGCTGTGCAGTGCATAATGGTCTAAATTCAGTTTTTCAAGAAAAAGGCTCATATCAGGATGTCTGTAGCATGTTGAAATTCAGAGTTTGAAACAAATTGAATTTAATAACAAATAGTTTTTGTGTTACTGACAGGTATGGATTGTGTAGACTTTCATGACAAGGTAAAAAAGCGTGGTGTTTCAATTTTCTGCCGCTAGTGGGCCTTTAAAAAGTAAAAGCTTATTTTTTTGATATCCAGACAAAATCAAGTGTGAACTGGTTATTTCTAAAGCACCTCTCATTGTCCCTAGGTAGATAAATTATAAGTTAACTTTATATCTGTTCCTGTTACTTACTCATTAACTCATTAACTTAAGTAATTGGGCTCATTTACGCCGGTTTCTGAGATTCCTTGCATAGTGACGTGGAACATGCTGCTCAGAGATTGATTTTTGCCGCACAGACGTGGGGTGATATGGTCTGCATTTCTTACCAACCTACTCTTTTCCCAAGCACCATCATTGCCTTTATACTGAGTCATAGTTGCATCCGCATCATTGACTGGCCGTTCAAAACACTCCAACTTAACCTGTCTACCAGAAGAACACAATTAACTGCAAAAATCATATCCTCATTACTACATCTGTTATCTGTTACCTATCATTGAGTAAATTCCCCTATACAGAAGATTAGTAATTAATCACAACCCTTCCCCACAAACTAACTATAATTACAGCAAGTTAGCTGAAGCCAAGTCATAGGTCTGTTACACAAAAGAGAGACCAGATGTGTCCTGTCAAGAATGTCATACCTGCCTCATCTGTATCTAAACTATAATTTATAACTATAACATCAGCTACATTTCTTCACAACTAGAATCTAATCTGCTACTATTAAACTGCCAATAATGTTTTTTTAATCTAACTCTAATTATATGTATTCTGTTATTCAGAGGAAATGTAGAATGTAAACTAGAACCTTATCTTCAAAATTGCATGCATATCAACACAATTCCCAACACTTTTGTTAAGAGCAGATAACAGGAACAGTATATAAGAACAAATAGATAATTTATAGATACCCACTCACTAGCTTTTGTTGCAATTATGTAATCCTGAATCAAAGAAAAACATCCCTTGTTAGCCAACATTTCTTCCCAGGCTACAATTACAATTTTACTGTAAGATCCAGGAGAAGAACATGAGGTAGCAGTTTCATACTTTATAATTCAAACATTACTATCAAAATATGTGCCCAAGCCGCCACTAAGTCAGATATTGACCCACAATGACAAATAATTACATTTCATTCACCCCAAAATATTTCATTTTACATAGCCATTGCTTGACTTCCATCACCCTGTACACTTAACAGTGTTTCATAACTGAATAAAACAAAATCCTCTCTGCCACCAGATATTTTAAGAACCTCATAATGCTTAGTGACTTCAGCATTAACTTGCTATTCCACTTTTAAATGACATAAAGGAATTATTTGCTGTTCCTGCTTTTGTCTCACTTTTCCTGAAGCCCTCAAGGCCTAATTTTAAAACAAGGTTTCACACCATATTGTGTCTACTAATTATGAATATTCCCAGAAATATTTCTTCATAACTAGGTACGCTCCTTCCTTTTGTGACTACTGACTATTGTGTCATTACTTTCAACATGGCTAACCCGAACGTATCACTATCCCCACATTGACTTCCTTTAGACCAACAACTACAAAGGACATAAGAAATCTCTAAACTCGCTTGTTAAAGAATGATCACCAAATGTCCTTCCTTAAGTCACTGTTGCAGTTTTCCAGTACTGTTGGGTTATCTTGCCAAGGTAACCTGATGCCAGCCAGGGCACCAAAATCAAAAATCCTTCCATATGGTCAAACATCCTATGTATAACCTAAGCTTGTAGGTGTAAGGGTGCATAAGTAGAAGTATGAGTGTAAGATCCTCACACTATCCTGCTGCCAGTGCAAACTCAGGTTTTGCACTTGTCAGTCTGATTGTTTGCATGGTCATTGGTGTTGCCTCTGCCTTCGCTTTTCAAATAAGTGCCCTGTTGGAGAATCTTTTTTATTGAACTTTGGTGTTTAAAACTGTTAGATGCCAGCTAAAAAAGGGAAGTGTGATTGTGGTAGAGAGATTTCCTTATAAGGACCTGCACTTCCAATGCTTGCTTTGTCTTGGGGCTGAACATGACTATACGAATTGTCAGATTTTTCAGTCATTTGTTCCAAAAACCCATGTGTATTTCCGCAATGAACACTTATTTAAAGACTCAGTACTTGAAGATTCTTGTCTAATCCAAAATGGCAGAACCCTCAGCATTTGACATCCTGCTCACACCATAAAAGAAATTCAAAAGATCTAATTTTGAACCATCATCTGCCTAGTCAGACCCTGATGAACCTGTTGACATGTTGCAGGAACCCACATACTCTCCATTACTTCTCAGACTCCTGCAACCTTGACCCCGGCAGAGGCCAATAGGGTGTCTGATTCTCACAAGTCCGATATAATTGATCACATTGATATAATTGAGAAGGGGAACAAAGGCTCATTATTTCAGAGAGACTGGAGAGCATGTCTTAAATCCTAGTTAGGGAAGAGGTGCCTGGGTCCTTGATTGTGGTCTGCCAGGGGTTGGATGTGCCACTTTTTGTGAATGCAGACATCACACCTATGAAAAAGAAATAAAAGACAAAGAATGATCTGATGCTGTCAATTTTCATTCTTCCACAACATTTGAGTTTGGATCTGATACTCGGATCCGAGTCAGCAGTTATTCTAGCTTATGGCCACCAAGAAACTCTTGAACTCCTTCCCTGCCATAATGCACCACCCCTAACATCCCTCAGATCTTGTTTGTAGCTTGACAAGAAGACCATAAAGAATTGTCATAATTAGAGTTCACATGGGAAGTGATGCCCCAAGAATTTAATTCCTCCAGAATTCACTTGTGATAAATGTTGGGGGATGGAAGGTGGGGAATTAAGGAAGAATGAAAATGGACAAAACAATGGAACGCTATGGTAAGTACATGACTTCTTTAACTGAAATTGTCAATTTTCATTCATCCTCAACATATGGGACAGAGTCACCAGCTATCTAAATTCCTGGGTGGATTTTAATGAAGGATATTCCTGAGTCTGGTTGAGGCAAAGGTCTCTCTTTCTCTTGAGACCAGCTCCAATTTGTAATGAATGATAAAGGTATTAGGATTTGACCAAAATAGTTGTCCCATAACTAGACTCCATGCATAATCTAGACTGGAATAGTGGAAGTGGTCATAGGTGTAGTTGAAGGAGCCTGTATTGGTTTGTTAGGGGGAAATTCAATTTACTGCAGACAAAATATAATCTGTCAACGGCTTGGTTATAGCTACATTTGCAACCAGTTTGCCAATTTTGTGATGTGTCAAGGAAGCCAAGAATTGATCTGTCTTCCCAAGTTGTTAGTTCTGTGCAGGAAGAAATGCCATTATCTATAAACATCTAGTATCGGATCCGAACCCATACGTTGAGGAAGAATGAAAATGGACAACACAGATGGAATGTTATGGTAAGTACATAACTTCTTTTTTCTCCTTCTCAGACATCTCAAAAAAAAGGAATGAATGGATTTTTTACATGGCCTATAGAAGGCCATTTTGTCTCTCAAGCCTCCTTTCTTTCTTTCTTTCTTTCTTTCTTTCTTTCTTCTTTCTCTGTTCCTACCCCTTCTCAGAAGAGACAACATGAATCCTGATTCAGATGAATGCTCTGTAGCTTATTCCTCTCAAATTCGATCTTCAGGCCAGATGGCTTCAGATGATGAAGATATCTGATGACTCCTATGGAAGAAATTTCCTTTGGGGAAATCATTACAGAAATGATGCAGCACTTTGAATGGGATTCTAGACAAGTTTCTGATGTGCAGAAGAGGTACTACAGTTTGTCAGAGGTAGGAGCTGCTATGCCAGCTCCTGTCCTGGAGGCCTTTGTAGATGCATTTTCATCCGCTTCTACTTCTGTTGATTCCCAGCCCCCCCCCCCCCCCAAGAGGCCTGATTGGTTTTACAGAGTGCCAGAGGATCTACTATGTTTTATGTCTCCATTGATAAGCCTTCCAAACATTTACCCGCTACTAATGTTTTATCTTTAGACAGAGACAGTAGGGCCAAGCACAGATATGGAAAAAAGGTTTACACTTCTGCCATTCTGACCATCAGTGCATTGAATTATCAAACTCAAATGACAAAATATCTGTTGTTTATTCTTAATGAATTGAGCAAAACTTTGGCTAATCTTGAGGATTCTGACAATAAGCAGCAGTTTATTTTTATGGTGGGTTAGACTACTCAGGTGGCCAGATGTACTGTAAAATGTAGTTATGATGTAGTGGAAGTTTCTTCGAGGGTGGCAGCTACCGGATCTGCCTACAGGAGGTTTGCATGGCTTATTTTTCTTTCCCTCCCTGAGGATATCAAAGCTAAGCTGTTAGACTCACCTCTTAACAATATTTTTCTGTTTGGTCCTGCTACTCCTCCTGCTTCTTCTTATGTCTTAAGAGATTTTTTGGAGTTTTTAGGTAATATCCAGTAGGAATTATATAGTGATAAGTGTTTTCTCATCACTTTTGATGTGGTGGATTTATTTTCCTGTATCCCAAACAAGATAGGTACTGCATAGTTCAGGGATACCTTTTTATTTTGTGATTTCTGACAAAATATAAAAATCAATATGTTGTGAGAGTTTATGGAAAAAATTCTCCTAATAACTACATTTTTTGGATGAGGAATACTTTAAACAGCTAACAGCAGTGGCGATGGGAGCAGCTTGTACTCCAGTGTACGGTAACATAGTTCTGTGGTTCTGAGAGCAGAACTTTGTTTTTAAATCTAATTTCATGCAATGTTTGGTCATTTTTACCTTTTTTGGATGACATTTTTATTATTTGGAGGGGGTAACCTATCACAGTTGAATGACTTCATAGCATTTTTAAATAGCAGCACTGAATTGTTAAGATTTACTTTTAGTTGTTTTGATACCAGTATAAATTACCTGAATGTTTTAATTGTTAAAGATCACCTACACCAGAAGTTTATTTCTAGGCTTTATAGAAAACCTACATTTTCAAACAACTTTTTATATTATTGAATAACCATATTCCTCAGCACTGGCAACAATGGGGGATGTTCACTGAGAGGATGACAAGTACACATACAGTATTTCCAGATGCAGCTCTCTGCATCAAGTGTAATTTCCATTAAGAGCAAACAGAGAACACAGTCAGTCCGAGGCTGATTTCTGTTTCCCCAAATCCCCAATAAGAATCCCCACTGTCACAGCTATGCAGCTGAGTCCTTAGCCAGGGTTCCAAGCTAAGTCCTCCAACACTCTGTCTGTCCAACAAGTGCTTCATGCCCCTGCCCATGTAGCTGGCACACACACTCTTATTTATTTTACACAGACACACACACACACACACACACACACACACACACACACACACACACACACACACACACACACACACACACACACACACACACACACACACACCTGGGAAAGGCTGGCACAGGTTTACTAGCTATGTCCCCTTCTGTACAGACTATAAGGTAGTTACCACTGCCGCCAGAACCCCTTATTGTCTACTTTGAGGCCGTTAACAAAGGATGTCCAATCTTACTGTGTAATGTTAATATTAATGCAACTGACAGTTTAACCAAGGACAAGGCTGTTAGGAGTGGTGCACACATTGTCATCAAATAAATATGCAGGTACTCTCAAAACTTAAATATCTCTACACATATCAGCCACAATGAAAGGTTTACGTATATTTAATAGTAAATAAAAGAACAGGAGAATATTAAATATATATTCTCAATGACATCAGAGTTCAAAACCACAGGAAATATTTAAAACAATATTGCAGGACAGTCAAACATAAGTAAAGAAAAATATCTAAACTAAGCTTCACCATATTCCTGACTGAATCTAAGAGAATTATACGATAACTTAAGCACTTAAGACAAAATGATGACTGTCCACACTGATAAAAAGTTAAGCGCTTTCTTTTATTTTAATCACAGCAAACTTCTTCAGAACTCTGTCTGGACAGTCATCATTTTGTCTTTTTTTTCACATTTTTTTTCTGAAGTTTATTCTGGTTTTCGTGAATTTGGTGATGTTCTTCATCTCACATTGCTGCAGTCATAACCTGTGTGTTAGGCTGGCGTCGGTCATGGTCGCCTCATCTGACGCCAGTACTGTGGTACTAAAGTGCATGAGCCGCTCAGCGTCTGAAAATTTTTGTATTCTGAGTTTCAGACCGAAAAACAAGTTTGCTAATTACGTACCCGTTATTCTTTTTTTTTTTCTTCAGTTAAAAAAAGTGAATAATTGTATTTCTTGTGGGAAACAGATAGATCCTCCGGCGCCCGCTACCGCTAAGAGCGCCAAGGAAAATGTTTCAGCTGAGTCTCAGGGGGAGCTTTAATTTTTGCAGATGTGGCCTCTCAGGGTCGGGTCAGGCTGAGTCAAGCCTGGTTTGTCTTCCTCTGGCGTCAGTCCTAGTTTCTGCAGTTTCCTACCTAAAAACACATGCTAAAAATGGCAGAAGATTTGATTACCTTAATCTTCTTCAGATTACTCAGAGTCTTCGCTGAAGACATTCAGGATTTTCCTCCTTATTCTGATTCAGTTCTAGTCCTTCTGCTTCTCCTCCAGAGGATTTTTCCTATACCTCCTGTTTTGGATGTTGAACCAGATAGGTATTACAGAAGAATCCAGTTCCTATGGATAAAGATTCTAGAGCTTTGGATAGGTGGGGTAAAAGTGTATACCTCTGCCACATGAGGGCTTTGAATTGCCAGTTTCATATGCTGAAGTACCAGAATTTTCTCCTTACTCAGTTAAAATCTAAGGTAGATGCTTTGGCAGAGGGCATAGAGTGTAAGGAATTACAGGATTTGGTTCATGCCTCTGATCAGGTGGGTAAGCATTCTTTGCAGTGTGCTTCGATGCTTTACAGGCTTCTTCCAGGGTGGCTGCCACTGGATCAGTTATTCATGGATCAGAACTCCTTCAGTCTGAAGTTTTGTTTGGTTCTCCTGTGGAGTCAGTCTTGAAGAAAATGGAAGACAAAGCTAAGTCTATGCAGACTGTTGTTTAGCAGAAATTGGCCTACTAAGGGATGGGCTTACCCTTCTTCTGATTTACAGTCTAGGGGCAGATCTAGGCGTGGTAGGGGCAGCTTTTCAGGCCTAGGGCGTGGAGTCCCACAATCTACAGGTGAGGGCAGGGGCCAGGCCATCTTCAGCTGCCAGATCCTTCCTGTCTGGCAGCTCCTCTAGGAGGAAAGTTGACACTTTTCAGGCAAAATTGGCTTTTGGTCACCCAGGACAAATGGGTGTTGGACATTATAGACCGAGGCTACAAGTTTTATTTCCACACATTGCCTCCTTTCAAAGGCATGCCAGACGTTCCTCCTCAGCAAAGGGTAGAGGCTCACAAACAGATTTCTTTACTTCTTCAAATGGGGGCTATACAGCGGGTCCCTCTGTCAGAAGTGGGCCTAAACACTTGGAGGCCAATTCTGGATTTGTCTATCCTCAACACATACCTGGACATTCCAAAATTAAAAATGTTGACTTTGCAACAACTTCTGCCTCTGTTAGGCAAAGATCACTGGATGGTAACTCTGGATCTCAAAGAGGCTTATCTTCATATTCCTATCAGGCCTAGTTGGATAGCCTTCACGGGTTAAGAGGAATACAAATTTATCCTTATTTGGATGATTGCCTGATTCTTGCTCAAGACAAAGACAAGCTACTTCACCATCTACAGTATGTTATGGCAGTGTTAAGGTGCCTAGGGTATTCTGTGAACGAAACAAAGTCCAGTCTAGTACCCTCTCAGGACATGTGCTTTCTGGGTGTGAGACTGAATACAGCCTCTCAGATGGCTTTTTTGACCCCGGACAAGCAAAGAAATCTTACCCTTTACTTCCAACAATTGTCTCTGGTCCAGGCTGACTGCAAGGACAGTCCTTCAAGCCTTGGGGTTCATGGCATCTTGTATTCTGGTGCTTCCCAATGCCAAACTGCATATGAGGAAGCTACAATGGTATCTCAAAAGTGTATGGACTCAACACTGCCACGATTTGGACACTGTCATTCAGATAATACCTTGCATTCAAAAGGAATTTTTGTGGTGGGCTCAGGAATGTCACCTAAACAACAATGGAAAATGGGTTCAAGACACGTGGCCTGCCAGACTTCAACATTTGCATATCAACTTGAAGGAGATGTTAGCAGTCCAATTTGCATTGATGGCTTTCAAGGATCTACTTCACCCAGGACAAGTGTTGATTCAAACAGACAACACAACTGTCATGTGGTACATCAACGGAACCCATTCCTACCCTCTTTGCAGGCAAGCTATGATTTTGTGGGAGACTGCTCTCAGTTTGCACCTCACTCTTCAGGCAAGGTTTCTGCCAGGAGCACAGAACTCCTTAGCAGATGTTTTGAGCAGACAGATGGTGGATATCCTCATGTATTTCAACAGTTGACAGTGGCAATTTTCAACTGCCAAAGTTTTGCACAAAGATGTTTCACCCAAAAGCTTGGAAAGTGGATGCTCTATCATTTAGTTGGAACAACCTTCACATCTATGCCTTTCCTCCTCTGCCTCTCCTTCCCAAGGTGCTCTTGAAGGTCAGACAGGACAAGCCCTGCATGATTCTAATAGCTCCAGATTGGCTTTGCCATCAATTCCACACCTTTTGTCCCAGGCAAGCAATCATTTCCTCAATGTCAGGATACAGTGAAAGTTTATGCTGATAAATGGAGGAGATTTTTCTTTGGAGCAAAGCAAAGAGCTTTGATGTTTCAGTGCCTAATTTGAGTGTTTCCTTCAGTATCTACAGAATTATTAGACAAGGGTTTGTCCAGCCATTTCTGCTCACTACCACCATTATTCTCTCATCCTTTGTTTAAGCAATTTCTTAGGGGGCAAAAGAACAGACCCCCCGTGTAGAGCTCCTACTCCTTCCTGGGATCTCAATTTTGTGTTGGAAAACTCACTTTACCTCCTTTTGAAACTGCAGCTACATCTGAGTTGAAGTTTTATCTTGGAAGACTGCTTTTTGTTGGCCCTAGAAGGGTATCTGAATTACAGGCTCTAATGGCAGTTTGAACCTTCCTGATTTTTCATAGGGATGGGTATCCTCCGCACTAACCCTACTTTTTTTTTATTATAAGTGGTATCAAATGTGGCCTTGAACCAATCTATTCATTTGCCTACATTTTATGCTGATCCCCAAAATAAAGGGAGAAAAATTTTTCACTTTTGGATATTCACATCTCAACAGTTGTTTGTTTCTTTGCTTTGGGGCTCTCAGGAACCTGTTTCAAAACAAACTATTTCTTCTATGGATTGGCCATTTTTGTTATTCTCATCATGATATTCCAAATCTAGGGCTGGGTTTGCCACTGCAGTTTTACAGGGCATGTTAGCAGCTCCCCTTTATGATTTTGCCAACCTTGACTGCAGCAATGTGAGATGAAGAACATAGTACAGTTTTGTACCTACCATAAATGTAGATGTTTCAAGATCCACATTGCTGCAGTCCCTCCCTCCCTCCCTCCTCCCCCTGTAGTGGTTGGTGGTGGTGTGGTTTGTTGGTTGTGGTTGTTGTACATGTTGGTGTTTTTTTTTTTATTTTTTTTTATTTTTTTTTCTTTTTTCTCTTTTCTGGCCTCTGAAAGACTGGAAGATATGACGTCAGTCTGTCAGTCTTTAGCCACCTGAGCGTACTCGTATCTGCTGGCGATCCGACGGCATCAACCTAACACTTTGGTATTTTATGACTGCAGCAATGTGGATCTTTTTTTCTTATAACTTAAGCACTTAATAATAGAGCAAGGTAGATGTGGTGAATGGATCTTCTAGTTGTTGTCAGCTCCAAGACAGAATGCAGAATGTTCTGTCTCACTAAGAGACTTCTCAAATTAATATCTAAAATATTACTGTTGGGATAGTTTGCAGAATGACATAATTTCTGGTCATCTGGCTTCTAGTTCGCAGGCCAAACCCTCCCCCCATTGCTAGAAGCTGGCAGCATTTAGCTTCTACCTGCAAAAAATAAATAAACAAGGGCTTTCCTTAGATCTTTGTCAGATGCTGGAAGTCATAAAACAATTGTATTCCTTCATGCTTAAAAAATATCAATTAGTTCACTTGAAGGACAGTACAGAAAGCTTCCTAGCACAGACTCTGTGTCTCTAGCTGCATTGAAAACTTGAGAGGTGCCCTCTTTATTTCATCCTATAAAGTAATTTAATTTCAGATATTTTTCTAAAGTTTACTAGACTGAGGTTATCTGTTCTCTTCCAGTAGGGCAAACTGTGGATACATTTTAAGCACAGTACTTTTACAAATGCCTTTTCAACACAAAAATCTGTACAGAGCAGTTTGATATACACATGACCTACATTTCTAATACATTTGTAACACAAGCATCTTGTATAAATCATATTGGCCAATGACATATAATTATTCCCGCTAGCTGTGCTGGCTGTATCTCCTTTTGTCACACCTAGTTTCAGAAAAAGGGATTGGTTAAAGGGCAGATGGTTGGGATATCTAGAACTGAGTCCAAAGAAGATAATTGCCTAATTGAAATGGACAAATTGATTTGTATGTGTAAAGCTAGGGGCTATCCTGAATATATGGTGACTGAAATTACGAAGAAAGTGATAAGTAAGAGGTATGATAATTTTCCGCCCTTGTTAGTTAAAGGTATTCATGATATGGTCAACACACAAGATAGTGAGCCTAGTGATAGGTTTGAGCAGACCATGGTAATTAAGTTTGGGAGCTAAAGCAACACTATTAAATGTATTATTATGAGTAATTGGAAGGTCATCGAAAATGATAATAACATAAGCAAGGTTGTAGGAGCATGACCACAGTCTGTGTATAAAAGGCACCCCAATAATAAGGAAGTCTTGGAATTGGGTTATTCCAAAAGAGATCAACATAGAATGAATACAGTGTTAGGTTGTAACTTCTGTGTGATTTAATAAATATATTTACATTATCCCGGATGTAGTTTTGCTTTGTTCCTGCACTGGGTGGCTGGTTGTCCCTCGATTTTCTTTTGGTTTGTTGGTGGTTTATCGAGGTTTCTCTCTGTTTTAGTTCTTAGCCTTTCTCTCTCAAGAGAAGGTCCAGACTCTTTCCACATAATTTCAGTCCCTCCTTTCTCTTCAGTCATGTCCAGCAAAGGACATTCTAAGGACTCTAGGGTTCATGGCAGCTTCCATTCCCATTGATTCCATTTGTCAAACTTCACAAGAGAAAGATCCAGTGGTACCTAAAGTCTCTGTGGTCTCATCATTGTCATCAACTGAACACACAGATTCCACTACTTCTTCTCTAAACAGAGAGTTATATTGGTGGATCTCTCAGGTTCAGCTGAATCTAGGACTGCCATTTAAACCAGCTGTTCCCTCTAGGGAACTGCACACAAATTCATCAGATCTAGCTTAGGGTGCATGGACAGGATCCTTAGTAATTCAGGGGTAGTGGACCTTCAAACAAAAGAAGGAACACATCTTTGTGAAAGAGATGAGGGTACTCATTCAGGCTCTACATTTTGTTTCTCAAAAGTGGAATCCAGAAACCCTCAGGATGTTCTAAGACAACACAATACTCATGTGGCATATAAACAAATGGGGGGGGGGCAAAGTCCTACCAACTATGCAAACTGTCCCTTCCAGAATGGGACCATGCTATAAAAGCAAATCTGTCCCTACAATACATTCCTTTCTAGTATAATGTTTTTGTGGATTAATTAATGAGGTCCTTGGTAGACCACCAAAAATGGATGTTGAACAGGGAGGTCTTCCTAGACGTAGTACATAAGTGGGGTATTCCTCATATAGACTCATTTACCTCCACCCACAACAAACAGCTCAGGCTCTTTTGCTCCAGGATCTCTTGTCTCTAGGTGTGGTGGATGGACACCATGTCTTTTTTCATGGGGGGTGGGGGTTCCTTTATGCCTTCCCTATACTTCATTTAATCCCAAAAATTCTGTTAAAGATACAAAGGGGCAAACCAAAAATCTTGCTGGTAACTCTGTCTTGCCCCAGGCAGCATTGATTTCTCCTTCTTCATCAGCTGACTAGGAGTCATCATCACAAGTTACCAAACAGAGTGGACTTTATTACACAGAAAAGGGGTTCTCTGCTTCATCCCAACTTGTTAGCCCTCATTCTGACATTGTGGGTAATAGAATTGTAATCCCTTTCAGACACCAGTTTCCTAAGGATATGCACCATTTTCTCCAGAAGGTGAGAAAACCCACTACTAGAAGACTGTATATTTCCAAAGGAAAATATTTTCTATCTGGTATCACAAAAACAAAGAAAATCTCTTACAAACAGGGATTCCCACTATACTTTAATTTTATTTGAGATGTTAAAAGCTGATCTAGCCCATTCCTCTGTCAAGGCACACATCAGCTATTTTGCATGTATGCACCTTGATCCTCTCCTACCTTCTAGAATTCAGGTAAAGCAGTTTCTCAAGGGATTCCTTCATTTGAACCCACATAGGAGGGCCATCCCTCCCTTCTTAGGACTTTTACTTTTGTCTTGAGAAAGCTTACTCAAGTCAACTTTTGAACTAACGGCTTCTGCATCTATTAAATTTATACTTGGAAAACCATTTTGCTAGTAGCCCTTACCTCTGCCAGAAGAGTTTCTGAGCATCATGCAATGCTGCCTCTCCTACCCCTTTATTTTCCATAAGGACAGGAAATCTTTTAAAGTTAATCCTTCCTTCCTTCATGCTTAAAGTGGTTAATGAGTTCTCTCTGTAGGGCATTAATCTTACCTACTTTCTTTCCAAATCCTTAAAACAAGGGTGAAAGACTTCTGCATTTCTTGGATGTGCACAGGCAACCTAGATTCTATTTGGATAAATCTAAAGACATTAGGAAGACAGATTAGCTGTTTGTTTCTTTCCAGGAAATCAAGTTTGGTAATGCTGTCTCCAAGCAAACAATTGCCAAATATCTTTCTAAGTCAATTTCCTTTTGTTATTCCTATCATGGTAAGTCCTTATCCTGTCAGTCCTTATCCTGTCCAATTAAGGCCCATTCCACAAGAGCAGTTTTTTCCTCTGGAGCCTTTTGCAAGCAAATTGATTCCAGGGCTATTTTAGAGGCAGCCACTTGGTCATCTGTGTACACTTTCACAAATCACTATAGGGGTAGATACTTTCTGTAAATCTAGTGCTTCTTTTACTAGATCTGTGCTATCTGGATTGATTGGCATGTCTCCTTTTCCTGCTCTATCCATCCTTTGTAATTGATATGCTTTGGGAATCATCCAACATTATGGGAATACTGTAACAATTGCCTAAGGAATGGACATCATACAGTTTTGTAAGAACTTAGCATAACAGTAGATATCCTACTGATCACTGCTGCAGTATTACTTCCCACCCTCCTTCTCCCTATTCTAATGTTTATCTTGTGGACCAAGGGGAAACCGACTCCATGCTCCCCTCCTCTTAACTGACATTAATTCTTTTACTATTTCTTTTCCTTAGGAGTCTCCAGGTCTTCTAGCTTAAATAGTCTGACAATCCCGTGCTTATATATCCACTAATGTACCCTTATATTTGCAGGCTTGGGTTATACCTCAGATTTGTGACTTTATAAAAGGAATTTGATTTTGATTTCCTGGCTTGATATTTGTTACCTGGCCAAGATAGCCCAACATTTTTGGAACACTCCAACAGTGACCATTACACAACTGTACTTTCTTAATGCAGAAGACCATAATTAAGCAACAAAAAAAATTACAATATGCTGTCTGACTTGCAGGGTATGTTTTTTTTTTTCTCTAACAAAGCCATACAAACCCTTTGCAAACCATTGAATTAAAAGCTTAAAAAATAAGCAGCAGCAGCTCTCTTAGATATCTGAAATTAGGCCTGACACTATTAGAAGCAGCATCCAAACCCTGAAACAGAGACAAGGTTCATAACTTTCTGCAACCTTGCAAAAAAGTGGTCCATAGATGTAGAACAAACTGTTGTTCTAAAACAAAAGTTCCAGAAAGAATTAAATCTGCTTACTGGTTATTAAACAAAACAGCAATGCATAGTACCTAAAAAGCACACAAGGCTTTATCTTAGAATTTACCAACTTCCTCTCTATCTCCATTCACTAATATGCTTCCTCCAGAACCTCCTACCTATACTCACTTTTCTATTTTAAACATATAAAAATCAAAGAAATAGAAAATTTCCTTGAACAAGTTCCCCCAAATGCCTACCCAAGACTCAGAGTCTACATTGTGGGTTTGTATAGTACTGCACAAACTATACCATTGTTCCCTGTCAACATATTTGCAACCTTTGGCAATGCTATCATATTATATTTATTTATTTGCTTAATTTATTTGTCCTTTTGTAACTGGAAAAGACTGACTGAGCCAATGGCGGAGACCCTGAGACAAAAACATCACAACAGATTCAAAAACATTTAAATAATAATTGATAACTAATTATATATAAGTGGAGGAAAGCTCCACAACAGATTAAATATTTTACAATGAGTTGATGAGTAATTATTTGCAAGGGGAGAAAAGCCCCACAACAGATTAAATATTTTACAGTGTGCTGGGGAGAAGGGCTCCACAAACACATGTAAAAACATTTTACAATAGCTGATAAGTAATTATATGTAATTATATACAAGTAGAGAAAAAACCCACAATAGATTAAAACTCTTTACAATAGATTGGGGTGTACCTTATATCCAAGGGAATAAGAACAACATATTGAAATACATTTACAGTATATTGCTAGGAGAAATTGTGATGAATAGTTCAATATGTACTGTAAGTAACAATACACTTTTCAGAAGTGGATAGCTTATCTCAAGTAAAGTAATATATAGTTAATCAGAATACCTGTTGTATGTCTAATAATGTATGGAGAACTAATAGAGAATTCTGATACCAAAACAGATGGAGTAATAGAATGAGATGGGGTAGAGTAATGTGCAAGAAGGAAAATTAAGGACATGAAGAGAGTTGATTAATGTTAGAGAGATGAGAAGGTTATAGAAGGATACTAGAGAAGAAATAAATAGTAGGAAGTGTTGGCTACTAGGATGAAAAGGTAGAAGAGCATACATTAGTACTGTATCATTAAAGTGTGAGCTACTTTTGATGTTACGCCATTATTACCTGTTAAGATATGGAAGTGTTAGTGATTCAGGGTGTCAAAGGCATAGTAAGTAGGTGATCATGCATCTGTATTGATGGTTGTGCAGGTACAAATCCAGGTGTCAGATATTTTTTAGACTGGTCTTGAAATTGGAAAGGTTGCTGGTATGTTTAGGGGATAAGGGGATACATAGCTGTAATAGAGAGTTCCTGCTTACAGGTGTGGTTTGCATGTATGAGGCACGTTTTGTTTTCAGATAAAAGTGGCATAGTGGGGGTATTATGTACACAATAAGTCTATCAGGGCTTTGCTATGTTCTGGTTTGCATATTAATTTCTGGACTAGGAGTAGTTAGGTATAAGTGAGTTGATTGGGTAATTCAAGCCAGTCAAGCTGTTTTAGGGTTAATCAGTGATCGCTTCTGTTTGGTGAGTTAGTAAGACATTTTGCTAGTCTCTTGTAGCACTGGTATAGTTTATTTTGGATAGAAGCTTGAAGGTTAAGCAGTACTTGGGAGCCATGTAGTAGAGTGGGAAGTACAAGTGTGGAGGCTAGAAGTTCGAATCAGTTAAGTATTTTTTTTTGTTGTTGCTGTTGTTCCCTAGAGTGACCCTGGTTTGTGGGGATTTTTTTGATAACCTGTTGCACATGTTAGTCAAATTTCAGGTTGTCATCAGTTGTTATGCCTAATAGTTTTGTATGGGCAATAACTTCTACAAGGATGTTATCAGAAGCTGTTATTAAGAATTTTGTTTGAGGTATGTAAAGGCTTTTGGGAGGAATAATTACAGCTGTTTTTTTTTTTTTGGATTGAGTAGAAGATAGGAGTTATTGAGCCAACCTTCAGCTGATGAAAATGACTCTTGTGTGATGTGTTGTAGAATAATTGGGTTACAGGCAGTACAGATTAAAGTGGAGTTGTCTGAATGCTGTATGAGGGATGCTTGACTTTTGGAGGAATATATGTTGTTGGTAAATATATTGAATATTTTGAATATATTGAATAACAGTGGCCATGCCCTGGTATGAAACTTTGGGGAGCACCTGTTTTGACAGGTAGGAAGGAAGAGTATGAATTAATCCATTAACAATTTGGAGTATATTGGAAAATTAGCTGGAGAACCAGTTGGTGGAGGTGTTTGATACACCAAGTGAAGAGAGTTCTTTTAGAAGTATACTATAGGAAATGGCATCAAAGACCTTGGACAAATCCATAAATATGGCATAAACCAGTTGGTCTTAGTCTCAGGCAGGGTTAATAGGATTGGTGAAGTCTGAGAGAGCTATGGTAATGCTATTCCCTGGTCTGAAACCTTGTTGGGTGGTGGGAATATGGAGGCTATTTGTTTGTAAATGAGACATTATTTGATTATGAATGCATTTTTCAAGAATTTTTGAAAGAAGGGAGAGACTGGCAGTGGGTTTAAAGTTGGATGTATATAATTGGAGTTACCTCCCTTGTGAAGTGGGATGATGTGATATTTTTTTTCCATATGGCTGGAACATGTGATTCCTGAACAGACATATTTATTAAAATGGATACTGGAAGGAAAATTTTGCTGGCTGCTATTTTTAGGAAATCACCAGGAATTTCATCTAGAGCTAATGTACTCTGTTTAATTTCTTTGAGGTATTTCTTGATTGTGTTAGGGGATACTGGTTGAAAGGAGAAAGAGTGAGCTTTTTTTAAAACAAGAAACATCTTTATTAAATTATCATGTATGACATTGGCTATGTTACGTTTATATAAATGAAAATAAACCATAGGAGAAGGAGTGAGTATTAATGGAACTGGGAGGTGAGACTGAGTGGGGTGCAGTCAGATTATAAGAGGAGGTCAGTTTGCTTTGGGTTTGGTTGTGAAGTAGTTTAGCAATGCTTGAGACAGAGTGATCATTGAAAGCTTTAGCTGTTTCTTCTGCTAAACAATGGGAGTTGGGGTTTGGTTGTCCAAATGAGCCAAGGTATAGTATTTCAGGTATGGTGGCCCATAATTGTCTAGTATTTTTGTAGCATCTATTCTGCAAATTAAAGTAAAACATCTCTTGTCATGCTTCGTTTGACGTATGGCTTTATTTCATGTGTATTTATCTTGTTAAAGATTATTCTTTTTTATTATTGAGCTGTACCTCCCAGGCTTTATCTCTATTCCTCATTAATTTTCTGGTGGTGGGAGTATTCCAAGGACCAGGGATTATTTTGCATTCTTTTAAGTTTAAGAGGACCATACTGTTTAGTAGGCCCATAAATGTCTTAATATAGACAACTACATAATCTAATGGCAAGATCTGTAGGATGTCCCAGTTGTGAGATTATAGTGCTGTATTTAACAGTTCCAGATTGACGCTGTTCATGTTGCAAGAGGACTTGTATTTGTGTTCCCAGGGAGATGTGTGGCATTCTTTTGTGGCATATATGTTCAGATGGCCATTAAGTGTGCTTGTTAAGGTGCCATAGGAGCTTATATTGTTAGGGTGACTTGTTAATAACCAGTCCATGTGGCAGTTTTATCATTTTTCAGTTTGGTTCTGGTAGGCTCAGAGAGGAGTTGAGAGAAATTGTATAGGTTTATACTAGGAATAGTTATTATGGAGGTGAGATTGAGCAGTCATTGTTAACCTCACCTAATATAATGTCTCTGTGTGTGCATTGTGGGATAGCTAGAATAGGGTGTCCTCCAATGTGCTGATATTGTCTCCAGGTGGGATTTAAATGGCTCCTATACATATTATTTTTGTGTGTGTTTAGGTTACGTAGAAGTAGTTCATCATTGTGGAAAGAGGGTATGGTAGGTAAGAAAGGTAACAGCTTTATGTGGGTCTCTATTAGAACATCGAAGTATTACTACATCGAATGTTCTAATATCGAACCATTTCACTCAAAACACCACAACATCGAACACTCAGAACAGCAAATTTTTTTCCCAGGGAAAAAATTTGCTGTTCCAACAAACCTGCACACAGCACAAGCACACCAAAATACATAATCCACACACATACACTTCACAAAACCCTACAGTAAACCATATGTACACTACTAGCTATCCACTTACCTTAACCTAACCCTAACCCAAAGGTTCGTAACTACCGCACAACCACCTTACTCGTTCCCTAACCATAAAGTCCCTATCGCACACTCACCTTACCCGCTCCCTAACCCTAAAGTCCCTATCGCACACTCACCTTACCCACTCCCTAACCCTAAAGTCCCTATTGCACACTCACCTTACTCGCTCCCTAACCCTAAGGTCCCTATCGCACACTCACCTTCATTCACACACTTACCTTAACCCAGTCCATAACCTTCAATCCACAGTCGAGGAAATAGTGAAGGAAAGTATTCAGTATTCTGCAGCTTTGCTATTTTCAGTTTTCGATGCGAAGGATTTGATATTAGTACATTCAAAGTAGTAATACTTCATTGTACTAATATAGACCTGCTTTATGCTACTGTGGTACATTATTCTTACACTTCTTGATTTTTTGTTTATGAGAATCGAACAGGAGAACCTCTTGTTGTTTCCTCACAGCAAGAGGTTCTCCTGTTCGATTCTTGGCTGGAGTGCCTTCTGTGTGGAGTCTGCATGTCCTCCCCGCGGTCGAATGGCCTCCGAAAGACATGCATGAATGGGCGTGCCTTCGCTGAAGGTTGGGCGTCGGGCTGGCAACTTGGCACCATAAAAATCGACTGCCAATCATTAGCAGGCCGGAGTTCCGCTTTGGCGACCCCTAACCGGGAAAAGCCGAAAAGACAAACAACAACAACAGCATTTCAGCTCCAAGGATGTTAAAGCTGAATGTGGATTCAAACAGTCAGGTAAAGGGACAAATCAAGTCTGAAAATAGGGACATACCTACAAAAATAGGGATGTGATGTGCAAGGGTAAATTAGGCCTATAAAAAGAAATATTTCACCAAAAGACAGACAGATAACAGGTCTGAGTGGGGGATATTTCAGTGATGTGTTTGAGAAGTCAGACCGCATTTTGATTAGGGAAGCTTTGTGGTGGCATAAGATGTACAGTCTGCAAGATAATGGGAGATCTTCAGGGAAGAATATAGGAGCTAGATGTGATAGTTAGCTGCCTAGTAGTTGAAAAAAGGCAGAATCAGACTGAAGTGGAGGAAGCAGGTGGTTATTCATCAGTATCAGAGCTGTAGTTGACTCATCTAGTGCCTAGTGCCTGTTCCCAATGAAGAACCCCACCCAGCATACCAACATACCAATGCCCTCTCAAGCCAAAAATAAATGAATAAATAATGGTCTGTGATCTAGTGGCTTTGCTGGTACTCCTGAAATACCAACTAGTCAATATGATCCCACTCTCACCCCCACCCCTCCCCTTAACCCTCTTCAAAAGAGGAGCAATTAAAAAAGAAAAAAAAACAAGGTCCACAATCTGGTACCTGGTGCTCCTCAAATGCAGAAGCCAATTAGGTACCATTTCTGTGCATACCCCTGCCCCTCCTTCCTTAGCTGAGTGAAAAAAGATATTTTCTTTCCTTAACCTGTAGCAAACTGCTTGCTACATTTGTAACAAGTATTGGCTGTAGTTTATTCACAAGAAACAAGGAGTACTAAAGTACTTAAGTTATACAAAAAATATATAAACAAACATGTTGGTTTAAATTGTAGCAAGCAGTTGCTCCAACTCATACCATGTATGGAGTGCTACAGCACTCACATCTTAAAAAATGTTTTTCTTTTAAACTGTAACAAAGTTGCAAAGGTTTAGACCATACATGGAGCACTGCAGAGTTCATCTTTGACCATGGATGCAATACTGGCATTTAAAAACTGGTATACACTGTTAATAAGAGAGATCAGGCTTGGCCGCTCAAATCCCCTAACACTTTTCACCCAAGGCACTTGCCTCCTTTGCCCCACTGTAACTACACTGCTGATCAGCATGGAGTGGGAAAAGGGTAGGGGATAGAAAAGCAGAGGAAAAGAGGGCATAGGCAAAGCAGTCAAAGGATTACAGGGAAGGAATGCAGAGTAGAGTAATGTGAAAGGACAAAATAGCGAATACAGACATAAAAGAGAGGACAGTGAGAATAAATCCAAGGTATAGGTACAAGTGACTAGTAATGAAATGGAGAGAGAGAGAGAGAGAGAGGGCGAGAGAGAGAGAGCTAGAGGTGGCCATGCAGGAGCTAACTAACAGAGTGAGGAGATAGGAGGGAAGTGGGCAGGGAGGGGAACCCAGCTAGGAACAGAAGGTGAAAGGGACAAGACAGTAGAAATGGCTTATAAGAAGAGTGCTGGAAAGACAGCAAGGAAGTCTAATATGAGCCGGGTGATATAATGAATCTGCTGGCTGACAAATTTAGTTCCCCCCACTCATCCCCAGCCACCTCCCAAGACGTTCCTTCAAACAAAACCCCTCCAGCTGTAAATAGCATATCATGGCTGCACTAGCTAAGGCCAAGAACACGGCCTCAGTGGGCCCTGATAATATACCTGTATGCCTCCTGAATAGTCTAAAACATGACCTATGAGGGCTACTGGAGTTACTGTTTAACTGTAGTCTTAAAACAGGCTTTGTACCACGAGAATGGAGAGCTGTAACAGTCATCCTTTTTCATAAGGGTGGACCATCAATAGATCCTGGAAACAACAGACCCTTTAGTCTGACTAGTCATATATGTATAGCCATAGAAAAAATTTCATGGAAATGATCAACAAAGGCATAGGAGACCTTCAGACACTGGATCCATCCCAGTTTGGCTCTGTCAAAGGAAAGTCTTTCCTACTGAACTTGATAGACTTCTTTAAGAAGGTCACCAAGGCAATGGATGAGGGTAAAACAGTGTATACTGCCTACCTTGATCTGGCTAAGGCATTTGATGCAGTACCCCTCTCTGGTATTGTTAACCTTATGGAATTAGGCATAAACCCCTGTATAACATGCTGGATAACCAGTTAGCTCACAGAGAGGACCCAGGAAGTTAGAATTGGTGGACCACCTCCTCAACAATGCCAGTTACCAGTGAAGACCCACAAGGCTGTGTGCTGGGCCCACTCCTCTTTGGCATCTACTTCACAGAAGTCAAAGCTAAATTCAGAGGCCTCTGGTGACCACGTTTGCAGATGATTGTAAACTGGGAGCAGTCACAGAATCCCCCAAGACACTGACATCTTACAAGAGGGTGTATCACAGATAAATGACTGGTGTCAAAGCCATGCCTTAAAAGTCAATGCAGTGAAATGCATTATAGTACCTTTCAGGAATTTGGTCACCCCAGGAAACTACTTCATCAATAAAACACATCTAAGAGTTGACCCACTAGTTAGGGATCTGGGAACACATGGGGACAGTAACCTGGTCTTCGACCAACATGTATCCAAGGTAGTAAGGAAGTCCTTCTGTGTTGCTCAACTTGTAAGTAAGTACATGGCATCTAGGTCCAGGGAAGTTATTGTACCAATATACTCAGCTCTCATCAGACCCATCATTGAATATAATGTATGTACCTGACCAGACCCAAATTGAACGTCCACAATGGATCCTTATAAAAAATGAATACAGAGCATAAACATAATGTCCTGTGTGTATTGCCTCCAAGCTCTACCTCTGTACTCAGTCTCCTGCAGACTACTGAGTGGTGATCTATGCCTGGCATACAAGGCATCCTTGGATCCCACTCTGATGAACCTTTTCCACTTCTGCAAAACAAGCAGCATCAGAACTACTAGACCTAAAGACGTATATTTTGCTTGCAACATAAATAGGATATGTTGGAAAGACAGATATGCATCTTAGATAATTGCCTTTCTCTGGAACAGGCTCCTTTTCCTTATGAAACAAAGTGCTTCCATAACTATATTCAAGCATAACTTGGACCAGTGGATGGGAACTTGAAAATTCACCCCTGGTCTGGCACCCACATCTATGTTGGACAGAGGGAGTCAGTAAATCATGTTGTAACCAACAATTATCCCTATATAAATGTCTAAAAACATATAACTGATGAGTCACATTTGGGTTGCACATCTAGGCTTGTAAAGGTGTTAGTGATTGTTAGCCTAGTATACTGATATGTCCTTATGAACCAATATATCACAAGAAGTGAGCTATACAGCTCTGACCATGGGGGTAGTAGAACTGGAGATAGAAAGGTTTGTATATTTGCATATAGAAGAAAGTTGCAAGGGGCAGGGCACAATGAAGGTGAATGTTAGTGTGGGGAGAGAGAAAGGGTTGATTGGAGACTCATTCACCAAGGGGGTTAAGCATTATGGCAAGAGAGACTGAGGAGACCATATTATGGTGAAATCAGTCTTGGAGCTTAAATTTAGTCATGACAGCATTGGGTGGTTGTAGATTTGAGTCACTGATCTGTCAGGGAAGACAGCAGAGGTGCTATCAAGTTCAGTCATGGAGGTGGCAGAGAGCTGCAAGGATAAGGGTTTGGAGACAGCATTCCCAAATATGCTACTGCTATGAGCAATCAGCAAAATGAGGAATGAAGGGGAATTAGTGAATATAATGACTGGATGAAGCACTGGAGAAGCACTTTAGGAGACATCTGTCAGAGCGACCAGGTCTGTGCTGTGACAGGTTCTGTGTTAGCCCAGAATAGACAGTGATGCTTGTACCTTTGAACTAACATGGAAGGGGGGGCATGTTTAGGTACTGAAGTGGTTGCTTGGACACTAAGAATAAAAAAGGAGGCAGAGCATAACAAAGGAACAAACCAGAATGTCTTGGAGCATAACTGGGGACCATTAGTATGCAGTGCAGGAGTTTTGGTAAGTTGATGGTGGAGCCACAATAAGTAATGCAGGAGGGGAGAAGTGGGACATTGCTGGTGGTTTCAGAGTTAGCAGCAACACGAAGTGGAATATGAAGGTGACCTGTATTAAGTTGTTCAGGAATGGCAGAAAATGTGGTGGAGTAAAAGAGAGCATCAAATGGGAGGTCATAGAGGAGGAAGAACACCAGCTATTGAAGGGAGCATGTAAGGGGTAGGGTCATTTCCAAAGGTATGTGCCCTGGTGGTTTATGTAGATGAAGGAGAAATGATGGTTGACTGCCAGAGTATATTGGGTCCTAAGCACATCAGGGGACAATGAGAGAATGGACTGTAGAATAAAAGGAGTGTGTACGAGGGAGACAATTGTAGTCATGGAAAAGTTGACTTTTCCAAGAGCAGATCAAGAGATTCTGCACCTAATGATAGAGATGGAGCAGGAGTTGACTGAAGTCCTGGACCATGAGTGGTTCACTTAACTGGGACAGAACTGTACCAGAAAATAGAGAATTCTAGATGTGATCCTAACCAATGTGAAAGTGATCTGAGATCTGCAGTTGTAGGTACCATTGTTCAACACTGAAGATGACAATCTGTTCTTTAGCCTTGGATAAGGATGGGAACACAATGACAGTGGTATGGGATTTTAGTGAAGTAGAATGGGGAAGAGAATCAAAGATGAGTTAGGTGACAGTGACAAACTGAGCAAATAAACATACAGTGGGAATTGATCATGGATACAGTACTCAAGGTTATGAACAAGAGTTGCATTAAGAGGCATAAAGAGTGGAAAGTGAGTAGGGCTTTAGGGGAATACAAGACTAGTGATTAGGGCAAAACAAAAATCATACGTGAGATATAATGAATTGAGTAAGGGGGTGAAGGAGGCCCAGAACAGGAAGACAAGCAGAAGGCAACAAACACACAAGCTGAAGGGTAGAAGACAGGACCAAGAGGAGGAGAAACATTTCTGTTTATACCAGAATGAGGAAAGGGAAGCCCTGATTTGAACTGGTTGAGTGAAGATGGGAGGGAGATCACATAAGACTGCACAAAAAAATAGAGGTACTGAATTAGTTGTAGTCTTTGCAAAGGAAAGCAAGGGAAAGCTGCCATGCTACAAGGGTTATAAAACATAATGGGAAGAGGAAAGAACAGAAACAGCATAGATAAAGAGAATATTAATTGAGAACTGGCTTCCTTAAGGTGATATATAAAACAGGGACCAGATTGCAGATTGTTTGCTTCCTGGAGTTATTAACAATCTGGAAGGTATACTAGCAGAAACCCTGATAAGAACTTTTTGCAGATCAGTGGCCACTGTAGAAGTGCCTGAGGACTGAAAACAGCAAAACAGCAATTAATTTGTACAAGGGAAAGGACAGAATAAATTCAGAGAGCTTATAGGTCTAGTAACCCAAATGCAGTGACAGGGAGAGTCATGGAGGGAATCCTAAACACCAAAAGTTCATGACTAGGCAAATCTAAAGTGTTCATGGCAGGGAGAAGCTATTCAATAAACTTGATCCAATTTGATGACTGTGTTATTGGAGAACTTAATGTTGGAATTCCAGTTTATGAGACCTGCTTGGACTTCATCAAGGCCTCTGAATCAGCCATATACAGGCAGTTGGTGAAGTCTTGAAGGATAGGATGAAGACTGAGGAACTGGATTGCTACATGGTTAAATAGCATGACACAGAACTGTGTCGAGAGCGACAGTGTCAGAAGTAAGAAAACTGACTAGTGTGATATCACAAGGGTCTGTCCTGAGTCCTTTACTTTTCATTGTGTTTATTTTAGAAATATTTGTAGGAAGAGAAAATAGGATTGATCTCACTGTTGATGACAAAAGTTAGGTGCAGCAGCTGAGAGTAGGAAGAAGAGTCCAGCGACTCTTAATGGTCGAAATTTCAGGTCCCTTGCAGTACTGAAGGCTATTCTGCTCACAGTCGAACATTTCCCTTGGGTGGAACAATGAACAGCTTCTTCTTTTACCTTGACTACTCTAATAAATTTAATAATTAAAGCTTATTTCCAGCTGAGGGCTTAAAGATGGTTGAGGATATTAGGAAGCCTTCTCTGTATTAGACATACTGTATTAACTGGAAGAGGTTCACCTCCTAGGTAAATAATAACCCTCCTTTACTCTTCTGTACTTTAGTATATGAATTTGCATGTAATTTTTCACAAAGCTCAAACACCTGTTTGATTGGTAGATTCATTCATTCATTGTCTAATAGCTACTTATTCTATTAAAATGTCTTGGGGGACTTGAAGCCTATCCCAGGCAGCAGTGGACAAAAAGTAGAGAATGAATCCTAAATGTAATGTCAGTCAATTGCAGTGGACACAAACATACTTTTGGACATTTCAAAATATCAACACATTTCACAAAACAATTAGACTCTTGAAATATATAGGAATGGCAATAAATTGCACAAAAGTCTTGTCTGACCCTTTCATTATCAGTAGGATTTCTAGAAGCAGTCACAGATCCAATGTTTGTGAAAGGGGTCCTACTCAAGACAAAAAAAAAAAAAAATATATATATATATATATATATATGTGTATGTATATATATATATATATATATATATATATATATATATGTATATTCAGTATGTCGAGACTGAATAGTCGAAAAACCACATACACGAAAACCCACAATAACGAACACTACAATTGCGATCATTCACACACACACACACACACACACACACACACACACACACACACACACACACACACACACACACACACACACACACACACACAAACCAGGACATAATCACACACACACATACACCTACCTAACAAACAAACAAAACAATACACACAAACACACTTAACCTACCTATAAGTAGAGGGGCAAGCCCCCCTGCACCCACCCCACACCCCCTTACTTATATATTCTAACTCCGAGGTCGCACTTAAAACACAAACACACAACAAACACCACCGCACACACTCACACACATTAAAATCCCTACCCATTATCCTCAAACACACAACACTTACCTAAAACCCCAGATAAATCCACAAAGCTCACCACACGTCACGAATGTGACACCACAATAGCGGCGAATTTGACATTTGCAGATTCAGCATAGTGTAGTTTCGGTTAACTGCACTTTCCACTATTCGGTCACGATGTACTGAATTTCAAAATTTCAGTATGTCGAGATTGTCTAGTGTCTTTATATATATATATATATATATATATATATATATATATATATATATATATATATATATATATATATTTATAAGATTCATACAGGCCTGATAGTATTTTCTCAAAACAAACTGTAACAACATAATTTCTGAGAGCATTGGTGTACGTCTTGTATCCTCCCAACACACTCCATTATATTGAATGCTTTGAACATCAAAGCACAGAACATCAACTACACATGACTGAAACAAACAACAGCAAAAACACCTAAATCAACATCTTTGCAGAGGGGCAAGTCCCCCTGCACCCCCACACCCCCTATTAATTATATGTAACAACTCCAAGATTGCACTACAATGGGGAAGGGGAAAAATAGTCCCTGCTGTACCAAGATCTGGTGCAGCACTCTACCAGCTATTGAGTGCTATTAAAAAATCTGGTAACAACATTGCTTTGTTGCTTTGTATTTTGACCTTGTGTGGTTGATGTTTGAAGCATTCAATATAGTAAACATATTCTCTCATAACTCATTGTTGATTTTGGCTCATATTTTTGTTGCATCCATTGCAAAATATTTGATTTTCTGGTAAATAAATGATAATTGATGTCAATTCTGTGGGAATAGAAAATAGGATTGATCTCAGTGCTGATGACAAGTTAGGTGCAGCAGTTTGAGGATAGGAAGAAGAGTCCAGGGACCCTTAATGGCTGAAATCTCAGGTCCCTTGCAGTACAGATGAATTTCATATTTCTTATTTAGAAAATATATGTTGATACAAAATTTGGTGTTCTGTACTTAAGTGAATTATAGTAGTTTTTAAAAAGTTATGCCTTATTTGGGGGCTTTGTCACCCCATTATTTTTGGCTTTATCAATGACTCCTGAGCAAAGAAGTTAACAGCTATGCCTTCTAATTCATTGTATAAGACTGTGTGCGAAAGTGTCAGTTGCATTCAAGGAGTCTGCTTAAATGTCCACATATCCACTAAGCATGACAGCTCCTGTTACACTTCACATAAAGAAGGAATTCCTTTGTGGACAGAAATATATCAAAGTTATCCACTGGAATCATCCTACTTCCCACTTACATAATCACATTTTTATCAGTAGACTGTTCAGATTATCCTTGCGAGGCCACTTCAGCAACCTGACACAACAGAACAATTTCAGCAGTAAATACCTCATATTGTCAGTCTCTAGGCAATGAAGACAGTTTGCCTGGCCCCAACAGCCTTTAAATTGGTACAGATCAGACAGTACTGTAGTGACGTGATACATAAAACACAAGGAGGAATCAGATCCTTTCAGAACTGTAGACAGGCAGTTCATATTTTGGAAGAGGACTTTCCAACTCAACACTTTTCATCTTTCAGCAGCTCAAATTCCAGGTTTATAGAATCAGTTAGCAGACGTCTTGGGTAGAAAAATACTTGTATCACATAGAAGAGGACTGGATTTACAAATATTTCAGGAAATTGTACAGCAGTGGAGTGTTCCTGAAGTGAATCTGTTAGTTGTATGTTGCAACATTTGGATCATAAGTTTTTTTACTCCATTCCTCATGAGACAGTTTAAAAGACAGATGCTGTCTTCTTTCAGTAGACTCAAACCTTTGTATGCCTCCCTAAATTTCCTCTACTTCAGAAGGTACTGCTCAAGGTAAAACAAGAGAGGTCCACTCTAATTATAGTAGCTCCCTCTGGCCATGGCAACCATGGCATTCTATGCTGATGAGCCTGATCAGTCTTTCATCATGGTCATTATCTCTGCATATTTCATTACTGATACAACAAAAAGGCAGGATCTTACATCTCAGTCTCAAAATGTTAAATCTTTGAGCCTGCAGGATAGTATTGTGATTCACAACAGTATCATCTATTCCTTACAATCTCATAGAATGCAATTAAGCATAATATAAGAAAATCTTACATTCATACGTGGAAGAAGTTTGTCCCCCTGGTATTGCTCACTGACAGCTTTTTTATATTATTTGCATTGTTTATTTCATTCAGTCTTGTCTTTTTTATTGGTTAGAATTAACATCTCAGCTGTATCAGCTTCACATGGATAGGAGCACATCCATCTGTTAAAGCCTTCTTTTAAGGAATTGTTCACATAACACTGTGATGGTATGGGCTACTGCCAGCATAGCCAGCTGGAGTTCTGTAAAGAATGATATGTCCTTTGAATATCAAACAGATGTATAAAAGATGCTTGTGTTACAAATGTATTAGAACTGTATGGCATTTGAATATCAAACTTATTTGTATAGATGCTTATGTTACAAATGTATTAGAACTGCATGGCATTTGAAAGTCAAAATGTGTTTGTAAAGTTTCTAGGTTAGAAAATGTATCAGCAGTGGGGCCTGTTGCACAGATATGGAATATACGTGTGAGACTGTATGTATATATGTTAGCAAAGGACACTGGAAGTGAAGGGGTTAATCAGCTAGCTTACTTTTTACTGTAAGAAAAATGCTGTTAATTGGACCACCTGTTGAGCAGATGGCATGTCTGAAAGAAGACTTTGTTCATTAGCTCAGTAAAAAGAGGGGAAGCCCCAGGCACTGCCATAAACATTAGCAGAACTTTAGATATGCATCTTATCATATATATGCTAACATCCTGTCTCAAGCTTCAAAGGGGAATAGTGTGAATCTTTATCAGGACCTAAAGGTGGATGCATCTGTATTTACATCAAAAATAAATATACTTCAAGGCTAGTCAAACAGGACAATGCACTTGAGCTGCTCCATGTTCAAATCACAATAGGTAAAATCCAATACCACTTCCTTGCAAGCTATAGGTCCCCTTCTGTGATCCAGGAAACCCATACCATGTATTTAAACTTACTAGAAACTCTAACCATCCAACCCAATACCATATTCATGGGTGACTTTAATTACCCCACTATTAACTGGGAATCCTGTACGACATCAAACGTACATGTACAGAAACTCCTAGATTTTGTAAACACAAACTCCCTGGATCAGATAGTCAATACACCAACCAGGGTGCAACCATAGTAGATCTGGTCCTCACTAATATGGGAGACTGCTGCACACCCCCTACTCTATGTCTTCCCTGGTAAGGTCAGACTACAAAATGGTCTCCTTTGAAGTAAAAATAAAACCTGGACCCCCAGCTGTTGTGTCTTTCGGCTTTTCCCGGTTAGGGGTCACCACAGTGGAACTTTGGTCCGCTAATGATTGGTAGTTGATTTTTACGTGCCGAGTTACCAGCCCTGACGCACAACCTTCAACGAAGGTACGCCCATTCACGCGTGTCTCCATGCAAAGACGCTCTAGCTGAGAATCGAACTGGATAGCATCTTACTGTGAGGCGACAACGCTACCGCAGCACCACCACCACGGGTATAAAACCTGGACCCCCAGCTAAACCAGGAATATTCAGGAACTATTTTAAGAATAACCTCCTGCTATTAAGTGAGAACCTGGCAAAATTTCAAGCCCCTATTAGCCCTGAGAACACTTTTGCATATGCAGAGCTGTTCACAGAAACCCTGTACAAGCATGTTAACAGCTTCATAGAGGCAGCTATACCCACTAGGAAGAAGTACAGAACTAATTCAAAAAACAAGACACCCTGGTGGAATCACAAAATCAGTCAGATATATAACAGGAGGAAGGAAATCATGGCAAAAAGTAGAGGGTGCAGCACCCAGCAGGATAAAAACACTGTCATCAAACTAAACAAACAACTCAGAGGACAAATAAAGCCTGCCAAAGCCAAATTTGAGGTAAGTTTGGCCTCTCAGGCCAAGGACAACCACAAAGCATTCTTTAGCTATGTCTGCAACTTCAAAGGCAATACACAATTGTGTGCAGAGCTCATTGTAAATGGAGCCACCTATACTGAGCCAGAAGATATTGCAAACCTCTTGGCTGATAAATTCAGCTCCAACTTTACTTCTCTCTCCCCCTCAACCCTCCCTCAGGAAATATCATGAAATATAACTCTCCGTACTATCACTAGGGAACAGGTCCTTAATACTCTCTCTAAGACCAAGAACACTGCATCATTGGACTAGACAATATCCCAGGATGCCTTCTAAATAGCATGAAACATGACCTATCAGGGCTCTGGAATTACTATTTAACTGTAGCTTCCAAACAGGCTTCATGCCTCATGAATGGAGAGAGGCAACAGTCATCCCTCTGCACAAAGGTGGGCCATCTACAGACCCTTTAAACTACAGACCCGTAAGTCTCACTAGTCTTCATAAGTTCATAGATTCATCGGTAGGTACTAGGCTGTCGGCCCAAAGGCCTAAGTAAGCCTAGCCAACAAGGTTCCCTGGCTTACACCACACAAGAAAGTTAATTTCCTGTGTCCCTGTCGAGCAGAGCCACAGAAGTGATCCCCGGGGTGTATTTCCTATTTTCCATCCACTCATCAAGATTTTTCTTGAAGAGTGCTAATGAGGAACTTTGTTTGACATAGATGGGTAGCTTGTTCCAGAGTATAGGAAGTCTCCAAGACAGAAATCTATCCCTTCAGCATGTCCTGTTTATTGTGGTGACAAGGTTTAGGTCCCTAGAGCATGTAGCTCGAAGGGATTGGGATTTCTTTAGGTGTAGCATGTCCAACAGCTCTGGGTTTAACATAGCTTTATATGTTAGGCAGAGATCTCCTCAGAGTAGTCAATATGCTACAGAGTAAAGCTGGAGTTTTTTGAGATAATCAGTGTAGAGCATCTCTTTGAGGCCAGTAATCCTCTTTGTGAGGTACTTCTGTGGCCTTTACTCTATAATGGGTCTAATGAGTGCCGAGTAGATGGGAACAATGACCTCTTCTTTCCTGGATGAGAACCCTTTTGTGATGAGGTATGCCACATAGAAGGATTTCCTGACTACTGAGGTGATGTGATTATCAAAGGAGAGACTGCTGTCCACCTGGATCCCAAGGTCTTTTATCACACATTCGGTGTTAAGAAGACTGATGTTTATTTGGTAGTTCATGGGTACAGAGTTTTTACCAAAGGGGATGACAATGCACTTTTTGGCATTGAGCTTGAGGAAAGGCCTCTGACACCAGGCATCTGTCTCAGTAAGGCCCTTATGTAGGATGTCCACATCATTTGGGGACTTGACTATGGCTCCTAGTTTGCAGTCATCTGCGAACTTTGTTAGCCAGATGCCTTCTGTGTTAGCCTGTACTTCAGAGAAGCAGATACCAAAAATCTTATATGTAAGTCCATGGAAAGAATTATCATGGAGATGATCGACATAGATATAATAAACCTCCAGACACTGGACCCAATCCAGTTTGGTTTCATCAAGGGCAGATAATGCCTACTCAACCTGATGGGCTTCTTTGAGAAGGTCACTGAAGAAATAGATGAGGGCAAAGTTGCTCATACTGACTACCTTGACCTGGCCAAGGCATTTTACACAATACCTCACTAGGGCATTGTTGACAAACTCAAGAGGTTAGGTACAAACCCGTATGTCATCTGGTGGATAGCCAGCTGGCTCACAGTCAGGACCCAGGAAGTTAGAATTGGGGAGTCCACCTCTACAAAAAGGCCAGTCACAAGTGGAGTCCCTCAGGGATCAGTACTTGGACTGCTCCTTTTTGGCATTTACTTCTCAGAAGTCAAGGCCAATGTCAGTGGTCCCTGGCTGACTAAATTTGCAGATGACTGCAAATTAGGAGCTGTCATTGAATCTCATACTGACACAAATCTTCTCCAGGAAGGGCTGATACAGACAAACAACTAGTGTCAGTGCCATGGACTAAAACTAAATGCCAAGAAGTGCATAATAGTATGCTTTGGGAAGTCATCCATCCCTGGTAACTATCATATTGACAACACACTCTTTAGAGCTGGCCCAGTAGTCAGGGACTTAGGGACACACATAGATAGTAATCTATCCTTTGATTATCACGTGTCTACAGTGATGAGGAATTCATTCTATGTTGCACAACTTATAAACAAATGTATGGCATCTAAGTCCAAGGAAGTCATTGTTCCACTGTATTTGGCATTCTTCAGACCTATCATTGAGTACAATGTCCCCTTTGGGATGTACCTAACCAGGCATATCCAACAACTGGAATGTCCACAGACGTTTCTTACTAAAAGAATACAGGGCATAAGTAATATGTTCTATGCTGACCGCCTCAAGGCCCTATCCCTGTATTCTGTCTCCTACAGGCTTTTGAGGGGAGATCTATGCCTGGCATACAGGGCATTATCAGAACCCACTCTGATGGATCTCCTGCATATCCACAAAACAAACCTGTTCTAATGACTTAAACCTTGCCTGTGATATAAATAGAACCAGCTGGAGAGATAGGTATGTATATCAGAGACTACCCCGCCTCCTCAACCCAATTCAAGTGCAACTTGGAAATTGGATGGGAAACCGGAAATTCATCCCTGGTTTGGCACCTATGTCTGTAATGCAGCCAGGTAACCTGTAAATGGTTCATCTCCAAGGCCCATGCTTACACTTATCAAGGGTGTCAGAACTTGTCAGAGATTTGGGATGCATGGCTAGGCTTAAAAAGGCCTTTGTGGTCATTAGCCTAGTAAACACCTATGAACCTAGAGTCAGGTGACCAGATGAGATCATTCTGCCAGCCATCTTGGAAATTTTAGATATTACAAAGAGAAATGTCTTAGTATTGAGTATTATGTGTTGGGCCTCACAAGAAGGACCATTCACAACATCATCTGCCTTGCTATATTGAGTAAGTAGGGAATAGTAATTCTCCTAGATTCAGTCAGAAAAATATAGTGAAGCTTAGTTTAGATATTGTTTTTTTTTTATTTGTATGAGTCTGCCCTTCAATGTTATTTTCAATATTTCCTGTGATTTGAACTCTGTGGTTTACTGTAAATATGTATTCAGTATTTTCATGTTCTTTTATTATTTATTATTTATTATTAAATATTTTTTAAACTTTTATTGCGGCTGGTCCTTTTAGAAAGTATTTAACCTTTGAGAGTGCCCATGTTTATTTGGTGACACTGTGTGGGCCATTCCTGAAGGTCTAGCTGTCTTGGTCAACTACTAACATTTGTTTTGACATTAATATTACACAGTGTAATTGGACACTGTTTGTTAAGGGCCTTAGAGTAGCTGAATGTGGAGTGTCTAGTGGCAGTGAGAACTACCTTATGCTCTGGGCAGAAGGAGGCACAGCAGGTAAATCTTTGCCTGCCTTTCACAGGTGTGTGTGTGTGTGTGTGTGTGTGTGTGTGTGTGTGTGTGTGTGTGTGTGTGTCTGTGTGTGTGTGTGTATGTGTGAAAAATTAAATCTCAGAGTGTGTGTGTCAACTACTTGGAGCAGTGACACAAAACACTAGTTTCACAGGGAGGGTGCTGGAGGACTTGGCTTGGACAGCTGGCTGAGGACCTAACCCTACAGCTGTTCCAGTTGGGTGTCTTATTGGGGACCCGGAGGGAGACAGATGCAGTGAAATCAAGACCCCCAGGATGTGTGCTCCCTGTGTGCTCTTAAGGGAAATTGTACTTGGTGCAGAGAGCTGCATCTGGAAATACTGAGTGTATCCATTTGTATTCCAAGTGATGGTCCCTGTCCAGTGTCAGTGGTGAAGATTCAGGCTTCTTGATTACTGGCCCAGAGAGGGGTAATCACAAACACCATTTGAGACGTAGCTCTCTTCCTTGAAGTTTGAAGTTTGAAGTTTATGTTGGACAAATTGAGTTTACCTTCATAACGCCGATCTCAATATGGTCGACCCCGCTTCCGTGAATACCGAAGTGCAAACATCCCAAATGTTGAATTCCACCTATCTGAACGACAAAATCTCACCCCCTTTTTGACCCATGGTAGCACTAGTGTGGAGGTGTGGCATGGCTGGAAATGTCAAAATTCAACATTTATTCGACATTTTAAAAGTTTTGCAGTTCTGGTTTTGCGGAAATGGTTCAACGATGTGGCCGATCAACGATATGAAGGTAAGCCAACAAATTGATGTTACCTCCCTTTGAACCAGTTGTTACATTCATTCATTCATTCATTCATTCTGCAGTACCTGCCTTATCTAGTTTATGGCTTTGGGGGCCGCATAAGGCAGAAAAACTAGGCTAGGATAGGACACTAGTATATCACTGGATACACATGCACACTCACTCACATGCTGTCCACACTTTTTTGGAGGAGATCCAATTCAGTAGTTCATGTTTTTGGATTGTGAGAAGAAAGTGGAGGATTGCACAAAAATCCAGGTGGGCATCATGAAGATGGGATGTGCAGACTCCACACAATTTAGTGGATTTAAAATATCAGTCATAGAAAGCACTTTTTCTGGTTGATACTATATCTGGTAGAATTTCTAAATGACAAGCTCTGATGAGAATGCAGTTTTATCATTCTGTTAACATTGAGACTTAATTAATCAGCCCCATTTATCCAAATACTGTATGGACACATGCTGTTACTGTACTACTTCTGAGACTGTAGAATTTTGCTTTCCCATACCCAGAATGTTGCACAATGTTAGAGTTAATAAGATATAGTAAAGGCGCAGTGGAACTTGTCCTCAGAAAAAAATGCTTCCATTTTTTCACTGCATAAGCTGATGTTTTGTGGTATTGACTTTCTGACGGTGATATGTTATGCTTTGATGTTGGATTATGTAGTTTCCATAAATTTGATCTCATGTGTAAACTGCCTTAATTCATTTTCCATAGTGAAAGGTGTCACTGAAGACATTGCTCATGCCAAGAATAGTATCAGTAGTGACTCTAGGTCAGTGTGACAACCTAACAGTCTTTTACCCTAACTACCTGAAGAAATGCAACTTCTGAATTTGCTATAAGTACACAGGCAATTAATTTGTTATGCAAGAGATAATTAATTAAGAAAAGCTGATCTGTTGTCTGTTTCATTGAAAAAAGGACAAGCCTGCCAGCCAGAAAGCAGACTCTGACTAAATTGTTGGCCCACTCTAATACCTTTTGGTAGGGCATCTATGATAAACCTGTGCAAGGCATACTCCATTAGGGCTACAGCTGTATATTCAATTAAAATTCAGAATTGTTTTGCACAAGATAAAACTTTAGCAGCTGCCACCTTGGTTACTGTTTGCTCAGTTCTGTTGGCTGAACAGGCTTTGGCTTGCCTGTCCAGCAGGTAATCCTATAACTTGCTACCTACCCCACATGGTTGTACAAACACTGCTTGTCAATCTTCCCACATGTAATGATTTACTGTTATAGTGACTGTCTCTAAAGAAGAGAGAACAGCTGTGTTTAAGGTAGATAGCAGTAGATCCTTCATAGAGGTCACTGATGTATTAATGTTAGCATCCCTTCCAAATGCTGCATATAATTTTAATGTAACTTTTTTATTTGATCAATACAGTTATGCTTATTTTATTACAGTAACAGTTTCTTTAAAAGAAGAACAACAGCGTACTACATTAATTTTATGTGAGGGCCAGAATGTGGCTAATATTGGCTGTATAAGACTGCCTTGCCCACCAGCAAAGGTTTCATGGAATAATTGAGCAGGATCAGCTGAGGCTTGCAAGCTTGGCTTGGGCTTGCATAAGGGTATGAGCACAATGAATGAGTGCTGTGGATGGCAAAGAAGAATGTGTGAAGTGAGTAAATGTAAATGTTATGATTTATTATTACTAAAAATTCTTCTTGAAGATCTCTGTTACAATAAATACCATACTTTTTCAGTAGCTTGTCCAGGTTCAAGCTGTCAGCATTGACCATATACTTTCAGCTGATGCAGGGGAGAATGAGGTTAATAGTTCTAGCCCCCACGTTTAGCAACATGTTAAGAATGGTTACCCCCCCAACATGGGTTTTGGATCTACCATGGAAAACAGCTGTCAAATTATTTTTTGAGATAGTTTGCACCCCTGGAGTTAGAACTGTAATTTTTGCATTTCTGGCTTTCAGATTCAAACATCAGTTCTGAAGCAGACAGTCTGAGTCCTTGAATGAATGCCTTTGTACTATGTGATGCAATGTGGGGGTGGGGGGGCTATCCATGTCATTAGACCCACCCATTTTGGTGGATGGGGGTCAGACTTCTGAGCTAATACATACAGCCAATCACCCATTGTCCTACATAGAAGCTTGTTAGGTTTGCCATTATCACGTGATAGTTCTCTTATACAGCAGAATTAGAACTTTCTTCTACTTCCCGTAAGGGCATGCTGCGAAAACACCTGAACCTTCCAGAATCATTGACCGCAAGAGTGATGAGATGAACATGCTTCTGCAGCTAGATAAAAAAATAGACTGTTGGTTATGTTAAAGAATTTTAGAACATCAGAAAAAAAGATGGTAAGAATTAAACTTAGTTTTTTTTTTCCTTTCAAATCTTCAGGGTGATAAAGATTTCACTCCAGCAGCAGCCCAAGTTGCTCACCAGAAGCCACAGCCATGCGTTGAGAAACTCCCACCAGTACATCATGTAAATCAGCCAATTCATCAGCCTCGCAAGTGAAGTGCAAAGACCTTCAGACACAGGAGCCTCCTGTTTTGTGGTGATCAGGGTACACAGATAGAGTACCAAATGACAGAAGAAAAGATTGTTTTTATATTTAGTGCTAGATTGATGCTGTCTAGTCACCTAAAAACAGTTTGGACCTTTTGTAAAGTGAAACTGTGGCCAAAATGGCATTCATATCTAATATCTAATCTTTCTAAATTATATTTTTTAAAAAATGGTAAAATAATAAGAGGATAAAAGGTGGTGTAATCACATCACACTAGAATGCTGTCTGTGTTTCTGTTAAGTTTGTGTAGTTGTGTTTTTATAAGCCATGTCAGTATTGTGCTGTATTACTAAGTAATTTTGCACTGTATTACCATTCATCACATTCCAGGATCCCATAGTCACAGTTTATGCAGAATCCTGGCATGCTTTCTGTAGCGTGGGAGAATACTGAGTAGTCAAAATATGATTTTTGTGTGCTAGAAGTGTTAAACCAGATTATATTTACATTTTCTTATGAACTGGGAGGTGGGCTATTAATAATTCATGGCAATTCACTGTACATTTAATAATCTCAAACCAAATACTGAAAGCGCTGTCAAAGTGAAGAATATATGAATCAGTAAACAACAGAAGTTATTCCAAAAAAGATTAAATTATGCAGACCACACACTGAAATGAAAAATTAAATTAAAATACACAGTATATGCCTGTATGCATGTTTTAGAATTCAAGTGTACAAGCTTACAAAGATGCCAGCTGAGGAGTACTCAGTTTTGGAAGTAGCCCTCACATTGTTGCGGTCTCCCGAATCTATATCCTGTCCTCTGTACCAGCTCATCAGGAAATAAATTCCAGGGCCATACAGCCCTTTCCATAAACTAATGTTTTTTTTTCAAAGTTGGTCCGCTATCCAGTTATCTGTGTCTCCATCTTCTAGTCCAGCTTTCATTTTTAGAACCACCCTCTCGCTGTCCTCCAAAGAATGTTGTATCTAAATCTTAGCCCCTTTTTCATTTTCATACTATTTTTTGATGTATGTAGGTTAGAGTTTCTAAGCCTGTCTTCAAGCTATAGCCCTTTTATGTCCTTCACAATTTTGGTAGCACTGGTTTGTGGTATTTCTGTATGCCTGATTTTCCTTCATCTTTATGGCCTCCTAAATTCTACACTCTGCTTCATATGCAGTCCTTCCAGTGTTGTCTGTGCAATAGAAGAATAACTTTAGCAACTTTCTTCTTATACCTTAACATCATAATCACTTCTTAGCCTTTCAGGCAAAGATCATGTTTAGCCTTCACAATGCATAACATTGATTCCACTCAGGGAGTTATGATTCATCTTAGTGGTGAATATTATGCTCATATTCTTTCCTTCTCTGTTCTGCTTAAGGTCACCTGACCAAGACTCTGTGTTTTCTATGGATTTATCTCTCCAGGCTGCATAACTTTCTGCTGTTTAACATTAAATCCTAACTGCCCCATATCTCCATGCCAGCTGCCTTTGTTCTCTCCAGAGACTGGCCTTCTTGCCCATAACTGTCTCATCAAAATTTGTCATTAGAACATGATTTCATCTTTCATTCCAAACCCAGTGTGATATCTGAGTTAAATATATTAAACAAAGAATATTTCCTGCCCTAATCCTGTGTTACCCTGCTTGTTGGCAGGGTTCAAGGACATAACCAGTGTTATTGTTAGCCACTTTCTGTTTTGCTTAACCACTGTCATTCTGTCTGGCTAGATAAGACAGGGTAAAAGACATTGCTCTAAGGAATTAATGTACTGGTTATTGTCCTAATTGATATACTGACCATTATAATTTTGTCTTTTTAAATTGTAATACTGTCCTTCAAAACTGAGGTCAACCTTCTGTGCTATACTGCCATTTTTGGGGATTTCATGAAAGTCCCCAAAACAGCTGTTTCTAACAAAAATTGTGATTATTATCTAAATAACCCTGATATGACAAAATGATTTACAAAACCCGTGATAAATGCATCACCAGCATGTTCCCATAATAGTTCACAGATTGATAGGCAAGTACTAGGCTAGCTGCCCTTGAGGGCTGTTTTAAGCCTAGCCAATTTCTCTTTCAGAGGTGGAAATCAAATCCTATAACTTCTGCTGAGAAGTAAACACCTTAATCATTATACCAGTGCCAAAAATACATTTCATCTGGTTTTGCAACAGTAACTGTTGTGTTAACACATTCATTAGGTATAATCTTCTTTGCCATGCCTGTTTTGTCCAGGCAACTCAAATTCTTTATTCTGCTCTACAAAGATAGCGGAATATATCTTGGAACAGGCACCAGTGTTAACAATACAGGATCTCTGTAAATGTGATAAACTTCTTGTAAGCAGTCACTTCGTAAATTGTTGTGCCCAAAAACACACTGCATATACAGTGAAATTATACATTTAAGTGTGACTTCTTTTTACTCTGACAAACTGTAGACCAGCCGTATAAGCTTTACATCGTTACCTTATAGACCAGTACTTCAAACCTTTGAGCATACATAACATTAGATTCTGTGCCAGTAGTCTAAAACACAGTTTGATTATGGATTTTATATATTTTTTTTCACAAATTCCCAAAGATTTTACTAATCGTGCCTTTTCTGCACTTTTAGCTTCCACAGTTTATTCTGTGCACACTGTCAACACATGCCATGCCCTCAGTCAGCTCATTTTCAAGATTTTGTTCCAACATGTACAATCATTTGACTTAAAATTTAATTTTAAACACTTTAACAGTTTTTCCTGATGTAATCAACGTGCTTGAGTAACATGACACTTCTTTGTACCATGCTTATAGCAGCATTTCATGCAAAATTTATCAAAAACACCTTCTTGCTTTAAATACTTACTAGGACTTTCCTGGTTAATTTATTTGGATACTTACATAACAGTGAAGTAACTTCACGCATTCTGTGAACATACCAAGAAGATTGGTAAAGGTTCATTAGTAAGTACTAGGCTAGTTGCTCTTGCAGACCATTGTAAGCCTAGCCATTTTCCATTTTTATTTATTTATTTATTTATTTTGCTTAAACTAACCTATCCCATTTGAGTATAGATCGGTCTTATCCATCCCATGGTCCATAATTTTATATTACACCTAAAGAATAATAACTGGGACCATACCATAAATAATTTGAGAGACCCATGCATGGAATAAAGCATTTAGTAGCTTCTTTTGACCATTAGATGTACATGGGTCAGTCTTGGGGTATATTTTCTGTTTTCCATCCATAGATCAAAGTTGTGCTTGAAAATGGACAAGTTAAGTCTGATTGTCTCAGTATTGTGTCAGCAACTGATCATTGCTTTTAGCACATGTGATTCTGTTTCATACTAATGAAAAATATAACCACTAAAGTCATACATTGGTTCAAATCTTTAATTCATTAGCATAAGTATCTATATGTTGTTTTGGACTTTGTACAGTCATAAAGAACAAATGGTGAACATGTCATAGAATCATATGAAATTCAAGGCAAACAAGCCATACAACCATTTACCCCTTGTCAGTACTGACTCTTGGACTGTATCCCTTTCTCAAAGACAGCTAGGCTAGTCAAGCCCAGAGTAAATTTATGAATGCCCTTCCAGTCATCCTGATCCCATTTGAAGAAAGACAATGTATCACACTACTTAATTTGTAGAGTGAGTCTGATCTGCAGATGGGGAAGGTGTTGCACTATGAACCATTCTCACCACTTTTTTATTTATCTGCTAGTGAATATTTAAATGTCTGGTTCTGCTTTTGGTGGGACTGTTTGATTTATGGAGTTGAAAGAGCTAACACAACCTCTAAGTCCCTAATTGCATGGGAGACAAGGCATACACCTCTCTCCTCAGGAGTCAAAAGATACTGAATAAAAGAACAGTACTTCCAGTCTCTTTCTGGTAGCTTAGTGTGCTTAAGACAATGATCATCTTAGTTAAGAATCCCTGGGCAGATTCTTTTTTGGTTTGCTGTAACCCTGAAAGTCTTGTCTCCTCACATCAATATTTTATTTTGCACCCAATTAAACATATTACAAACCTTCATTGCTTTTTCATCTGCAACACATAGTGCAGAGCAGTCTACCTTTTCAGGCTTCTTGGATACTCTCTTTGCATTAAAAAAATAAATCAAATTTCTGAATCATAATTTCCATTTCTTAGACAAAATGTCTTAGACAGACTGTTGAAGAACGAAAAACCAAACCAAAAAGTGAGAGAGAGAGAGAGAAAGAAAGATTCATGAAGCTGTAGTTACTATTTGTCAAATGAAAGATGAAGTGCCATGCTTAATTATCTGTAATGCAAGATAACATTTGACATTCAGGGTGGCCCAGAGACAGACTTAAAGTGCTTGTGGCTAACCGCATCAGCATTTTCCTATAACTGCAGAGTGAACACAGGATACTGACCACATGATGTGCATTCGGAAATGATACCTGCTATAGGTGCCAAATGCATCAAAGCTACACACAGACTACACAAACACAAATTTCATATTGGATAAGGATGCAGATTGACTAGCAGACTTAGACCTCTGTTGCTTGCAAGGGCTCAGGAATGCATTACTTATCCTCTTCATGTTATTCACATTTGAATACACTATATTTATTGACACATAAACAAATACAGTGTAGTGCATTGAGTGCTGTGATTATGTTTTGATATTTGGAAAAAGACAAATCACTTAAGGGCTACAGTGGTGTGAGACCTGAACTTAACAAATGTTAATCACCTCCTGCTTAAGTTTTTAAAGCAGATCTAGCACTGCATTGTAAAAACTGCCAGTGTGGTCCAGCAAATGACAGCAACAGAATAAAAGATTTGGTTCTGCCTGCTGTCTGTACTAGTAAAGTGTCCCTTCCTCTTACAAACTTAGAAAGTAACTAGAATAAAAGTGTGTGTGTGTTTGTCTGTATTTCTGAAAGATGAAAACTCTGAAACTCAAGTGTATGTCACTATTCAGTGACATCACTCCTTCATGATTTATTTGAAAACCACAGACTTTATGAGGAACGCACCAAACAAGGAAAAAATGTGGGCATCCTGTGAAAATTTGGACAGTTTAGAAGCATGGCAAGGTGAGTATAAATGTAACAGACTGTTACAGTGACTTTTCAACAACAGTCTCTAAGTGCTTTATGGCTTTGAAAGCTAGCAAAACACTTTACTGTAACTAGTTGTATATAGAGCAGATAAAGCTCCAATCACTACATGGAATTATGATCGAGTCTCTGATCGTAGCCTTCATTTATGTATTCTCAACATGGATGCCAAGATTCACCTCTCGAGCTTCCCTCTGGAGGTGAATTTCTTGGCATCATTGTCTTAAACACATAACAAATAGGTTCTGATTGGCGATCCGATCATAATCCTATGTATTATCCTTCTGTTGTACTTAATGCTATTTTAGTTTCCTCAGGTATACTGCAGAGTAGAAGACCTGCCCCTTCATGTCAATAAACCTGAGAATTGAACTTAAATCTCCATAAATAACTTTATGCTTTGCTTAACTAATTATTTCAGCATTTGGTAAGGTATTCATTTAACAGTCCACATCTAAGTTTGAAACTTGCCCTCTACACTGCAGCCATACTACAGTATTCCTAACATGGCCATCAACACTCTTAAGTTGCTGTACTTGGTCAGTTCCTCTACTGTGTAATGCATAACACTAGGTTCAAAGTATATGTACCCTCTGCATCCAAGCAATTCTGGTATTGACCTGGTAGCAACATCTGCATTTTGTTCACTTTTTCAAGGATGCAGTGGTGAAAACCTCTACTTAACTATAACCTAAAGTCAGTGATTCTGACAGTGGTTCATCTCAGTAGTTTGAATGCAATTACATTCATTATTCTTGCTATACAGCATACTGGCATTTGTTTTTTTAGTCTTCCCGTATCTTTGATTGTATGGATGAAGTTGTTCCTGTGCTTTAACTACAGGGGTGCTTTATCATCACAGTTATTGTTCCATCTTCTGCTGAATACAGAAAAACAGTAAAATAACACTATGAGCAAAACCAATAACAGCCTTTTATTTACTCATTAGCATTTTTGACTGGGATAGTCCCTTTTCAGCAAAGGCATGGACAGAAAAAGCTTATATATATATATTAAGTGAATAATTTTGAAAGTACATTGGAATTTTTTTTAAGTAGTACTCAACAGTATGACCTGTTAACATCAACACAGCTCAAAGGTACATTCAAAGTAAACAATACAGTAATCTGCTGTACATATGGCCTAAGAAAGTACACAAGTAACATTAGTAGAACAAAATGCTTAACACACATGAACAAGATGCACCAATATGAGAAAGGTCTATCATGACAATACAATGGAGACAACGACACTGTTGTATATATTCATACAGAATCATGGTAGAGACAAGACAGCTAGTTAAAAACTGACATTACGGTAGTAAAAATTGTGACTTTGAATACACAGCATATTTAAAGGATGAACATAATGCTCAGACAGATTTGTAAGATTAGTTAACCCTTTACTATAGGTTTCAAGTTATCTAACTACCTTTGGACAAGAAAAGAGTTGTAAGAACCAAGATAAAAAAATGAAGAGTTTATTTTAAAATGGAAAGCCTACAAACTAAAAAATGCTTTCCTACCTTAGCTCATTAGTATAATGAAGGCACTAAAGAAATAACCATAAAGTAGCTTAAAAATAGCAATGCAAATTCTGCCTAGAAGTGAGACTTCATGATACCTGTAAACATGCAGTCTTACTTCAGTTTTTTTTTTCATCTACTACTATGTAAAGTATGCACTGACATCCAAAGCTAAGAGTGAGCAATATGAAAACGTATGCAATGATCTCTCTTGACCTATGGACCAAATGCTCCAGCCTCCAGGGATGGAGTTCTCTTAAGAGGTATTTTGATATTGATAAATATTGTCAGGAACCCAGATAAAGTTGTTGGCGGTGTTGAGAGTACGCAATGCTCACAGCAACAATGTTTTAATTACAGCTATTGAGGGTGAAGGATCAATAATGAGCAGTAAATTCTGCTCCTGGCAAGAGATCACACAGATCACTGTCAAACGTTTGGCAGCAGTCAGTCCGTATAAGTTATTTAAGGGACAGGAGGGGAGGCAGACAGTTTGGTAAATCACTTTTTAATATTTCTTAGTGTGTTTTGTCAAGGATTGTGTTCTAACAGCAACAAATTGAAATATATTACCACAGTCATTATTTATTTCACTAAAAATTAACAAGAATGGGGTGCAAATAGAACATTGTTATTTTAAAATAGACACTGAGAGTAAGGCTTTGTACAAAAGCAAAAGGAAATATCATCATCATCATCATCAGTTAAAGCTCATTGACATGGCTTGTCAAAGATAAAAGTCTTTACATTTACAATACAACTGTTAAATGAGAGTTACTACAGTTTGTCAGGGGTATAAAGTATGTACTTGATAGCAAAAATGCTGATACTAATCACTGTGTCCATTATTTCTTTCACTTTGATCACAGTCAGGCAAAAGTGTATAAAGTCAGAAATAAGCTGTCTTTGAAGCCAAGAATGAAGGCATGCGGCATTACATTTATATGGCTCATCAGGAAGGGCCGGGGCAGAAGTCCGAATAACACATAAAAATGCGCTGTAGTGGCCATTAGTTTTCCTTTTAATTTGTTCACAAATACCTAAGCTATATTCAGACAGAATGTGACTTTCTTTGGGAGGGGGCAGTCTTTGTATTAAAGTGGCTGACCAATACTGCCACTTGACCACAGCTGTTAACAGCTGAATAATCAGATTTTGAAGTTGTCTGAAGTGCATGGATCTGTGCTGGTGTGTGTGTGTGTGTGTGTGTGTGTGTGTGTGTGTGTGTGTGTGTGTGTGTGTGTGTGTGTGTGTGTGTGTGTGTGTGTGTGTGTGTGAGTGTGAGTGAATGGGTAACTGTGGGAAAAAAGTGCAGCTTTTGTGTGTGTGTAATTTATTTGACTTCCACACAGAGGAGGTATACTCAATCAAGAGTGGCACACTGTGCAATAGAAAATGAAATTTGTACTTGTGGTATTTTAAAAATACAATAAAGAAACAACCCACATGCTATCTTTCAAGCTGTTACTTTATTAAAATGTCATGGCATGTCAGCTGCAGATATTTGGATTAATTTCAGAGCAAGTGAGCATATTTTCATTATTTTCACAGGGTCAACTGCATGATGCATCATATGTTTTGCTTTTATAACATAAGCACTTAGTCTATGATTTCTAGGTCCCTGAAAGAGATGTTTTCCAGCATGTCAGATATTCATATTGAAAAAAATATTTACAGGAATTTTAACTTACTGTTCAAAAATCCAACATGCTGCTGTTCCACTACCTATGCACCACAAAGCATAACCTAAATATTGATTACAAATAAATATCCAAATTTGTCATCCAACATTTCTTCACCAGAAAATGTCATACTCTTCCAGACATATGACCCTGTACTGACCTGATATGTGGCCATTAGAATGCCCCAGGCTGCAGTGCCAACATATATTACAATTTGCTTCCATTAGGTATGAGTTTATAAGACTTGTGTTTTGGGTGAAGAATGCAGCATGTTCCAGAAAGCATTTTACTGAGCTGTAATTATATCAGAAGTTAAAATTATATACACCTCAAAAGAAGAGGCAAAAATTCCTGCATTATGGAGGGGCAATGTGGTAGTTTCAAAATTATATTACAGGAGAGAGTTCAAAACAAACTTCAGTGGTGGAATTCTAAATTAAGCAACCAGTATGACAGAAATAAAAGTTTGCTGTCAAAACACAAAAGGTCCCCTTCAGCTTCATGCAACTGAGCAAAAAACAAAAGAACTTTCAAAGCTAATACCTACAGCAAAGGCATCATATGAACTGCAGCTCACGTACAAATCAGAAGATAACCTTGAAAACATTTGTAGTTATATGCATAAAATTAGGAGTGTTACATGCATAAATTAGGAGTGTTTCAGAAGATTGCAAAGCCTTTGAGCTCAATGCTCATATCCTTGTCATAAATTTAACACTAATTTCAGCAACCCATTGCATGTGTCTGTTTCACTGTTGAACCCAGTGGGCAAACCACAAAAATAAGTGAGGATCCAATTAACACCGTCTTACCCAAATTCAGAAACACCAGCTCATTGGCCCATACATTATGCTTTGTTGTTTTTTTAACCAGTATTGAACAAAAGCTTGTTACACTCTGTGCACATTTTATTTAGCAAATGTCTTTTCATAAGCTTTGTCTTCCCCATTTAGGAACGGATGCACAACTTATTCAGGGGGCTGTCAGCCCATTTGTCTTAGCTGTATCATTTGCAAGGCAATTGAAAGGATGAAAAGTAACTGATGGAAATGATTCAGAAGGAAATAGTTTATAAACTCCTGGATATAAACCAGTATAGTTTTGTAAAGATTAAGTGTTATCTTTTAAACTCAATCATCTTCTTTGAAGAAGTCACATATGTACTGGAGGAGGGGCTGTTGTTGGTTTGAATGGTTTCCCTTAACATCAAAAAGACGTATGACACCACCCAATGCACACTCTGAAATCATAAGCAGTTTTTCAGTTTAATATGTGGTTAGTCCTAAATTGCTTTCCATTTCAATGTTGGGGAGAACCCAGTTGGTGAAAATAAGTCACCAGTTCTCTATGCCAGTCGAGGTAACCACCGGGCTGTGCATTTGGGGTTACCAGCAACCTGTGATACTTCAGTTTAGATGCATGTAACCCACTCTTCTTTTAAAATCAATGGACTGGCACTCAGCATAGGCAGCCGCAAAACATTCGCTTTTGGTTGCAAATAGTTCCTGACCCCTGTTATGTCAGAGAGCTGCTTAAGCTAGAGACTTAGATTAAGAACATAGGTTACATTATAGATGTTAACCTGATCAGTACATTACCAATTTAATGTATGTGATATTTAGAGGAATTTCTAGTCACTCTAGGGATGATATCATTGTGCCACTATATACCTCACCAGTTTAGACATTCATTGAAGATAACACCTGTGCCTATATGCTCCTGACAAATATATATAGTTAAGTTATATGAGGTACAAAGTTTTATTGCTTAGAAGATTTGTAGGCATGGAAGCTTTAGATAGGGTAAAAGCAATTATTTCTTCTCAGTGTCATATCATTACCAGAGAGGTGACTAGTGCTTTACATTTCAGGCAGCAAAAAGTATATTCAAGAATCTTCATGGAGAATGAACAAACTGAAGAGCTGAAACTTGTGCAAGTGTATTTAACCTAAAAATCCATTAACAGCAATATCGGGGATGACATGTTCACCATCCTACATCTCACTTGCCTTTCAAGTAAACTCACACTGCCCTTAAAATAAAATCCATCCTTCCTCACCTTTAAATAGAAATCAAGTGATCACATTAGTACATGAAAATTTCATCATGGTATGACTGCAGCCAAGCTTCTCAAAGATGGTTAAACTATAAATGTTAAGTTGTCAAACTCACCTTCATTCTTGCTGGATGGGTTCGGAGCTGATCCTCGGCTCCGACTCGGCCACTTACTAAGCCCGAGAGCTAATTTTACCGGCTCGAGGCAACCCTATATCCCATGATGCAAGGCAATAACTACCCAGATCTCGTTTGCTGCTTTCGCTGGCGAGGTGCTTTTTTAACGGCTCCTGGTAAGTTTTTTTCAAATTTCAGACTTTTAGTCTCTCCCCTATAGTTTTAGTCACTACCGTTGCTGTGTAAACTCTTAACGGTTTGTTTAACCCTATCTCCGTTAGTGTCCCCTTTTTTTCCAGTTATTTATCCCTTCCCCTAAGTTAGGCCTTAAGCCTTCCCCTTTTTCCTAATTTTTTGTCAGGGATTCTGTGTGGTGTTTGGGTGTGTTTGTATCCCTGTTTTAATTTTATTTGGATTGGGTGTTTATTGTGTGTGTGTCTGTGTTTTGTTACTTAGTGCTTCCTCGACACAGTTATGTCGAAGGACACAAAGGTCTCAGGCTTCAAGAAGTGTGACTCGTGCTGTCAGAAAATGTCTCTGACAGACGGTCACACTTCTTGTGTTTACTGCCTGGGACCTCTGCACCTGCAGGACTCTTGTGCTGTCTGCCATGCCTTCAGCCCAAGAGTCCTGCAGGAGCGCAGAAATAAATTAATACTGAGGGGCTTATTAAAGCCTGAGAGCTCTCCGACTAAGTCGGCTCCGGGGATGCCCTCGAAACCAGTTAAGCCTTCGGCTCCAAGCCCTAAGCCATCGGCTACTGGTTCGCCTTCTGTGATGAGATCGGCTCCAGCCGGAGCCGATCCTTCTATGTCACAGGTGTCAGGATCGGCTCCATCCGGCGCCGATAACGCTAAATCTGGGCACTCAGTGTCGGCTCCGGCTGGAGCCGATGTATCCTCGGTTCCTTCGGCTCCACCTATCTCAGGAAAGAGGTCAAGATCCCCTTAGTTGGAGTCGATACACTCGGCTCCGAAACCACCCCTGCTCTTGGAGCGGAGCCATCGGAGCCGGTCTTCTCGGTCGTCCAGGCCGTCCGACCACGACCTTGAGAGAGTGGTGAGTAGACTATTAAAGTCTCAGGCATTGGCCCAAATGCTCCATAGCCCGTCTCAACAGATGGTAGCTATTACACATCCACCTAATATTCCTCCTTCGACTCTCTTACAGAGCTCGGAGCCTGAGCTCCTCGGAGCCGTGATTGTTGTGGCTTCGGAGCCGATACCACCTCCCCCTTCGGCTCCGTCTTCCTCTGCTCTGATCTCCTCCTTGATGCCTTCATTGGAGGGATCCAGGCATCTGGTCTCTCTTGTCGGCTCCGAGGGGGGGCGAGTGGCATCGGACCCTCGTCCGACCCCGTTCTCCCTCTCGGAGCTTCGGCGCTGGTGAGCTCAGCCCCGACATCAGCCTCAGAGCTGTCCTTGTCGGTGCGGCCTGGGGTTCCTATCTCTTCAGAGCGGGAGCCTTCTGGCCTCTCTGATGGGGGAGCCTTCGAGGTGATGAGGAGTGTACTAGCCCCAGGGCATAGTCAATGGTCAGTTCCATCAGCTCCTCCCACTACAGTGTCTGCTGACGTCTCTTCCCACTCTCTTGCTCCCGGACCTAGAGATCCAACACCTCAGGTTTCCCCACTGGGAATATCTTCCTCTTCCGAGGCTTCTCCTGACCCGTCAGGTGAACCTCCGCGTAAGAGGACATGTAAGAGGAAACATCTAGACTCCCCTGAGTCTGTTACATCCGATACTGACTTGGATGAGTCGGAGGGATCCCCAAGATCCCCCTCTGAGGATGTCTCTTTCTCAGACATCCTTGAACTCCTTAAGCAGAGGGGGAACCTGGCCTTCCCTTAATCCTTCCGAGGACGAGTCGGTATACCTAGAGGCATTCGGGTCTCAACCCTCCACAACCTGGGTGTCTCCGCCTTTCGACCCTCTTATGGACGTGGTGGCTCGGAAGGCGTGGATGGCCCCGGACTCGGTGGAACCCAATCCTCTGAGGCCTTCTAAATTCATTACGGCCCCACCTGATAGGCAATTTTTGACAAAAGGTGTCCCGGTTGATGCCATGGTGGTGGCTGCAGCCACCAAGAAGGAATTAGCTGATCCTTCAGTACCTGTCCATCCTCCTAACAAGGATTCCAGGACTATGGATAGGTACGGCAAGCGGATATTTTCTTCAGCGACCTTTGCCATGCGGTCGCTGAACTATTTGTGTCACTTCACCCGCCTTCAAAGAGATGTTCTTAAAGAGTTGGGAGAAGTTTTACAGGATCCGTCAGCTGCTGGGTCCCAAGATAAAATTAACTCACAGCTAGGAATCCTAAACTCCATTGTTAACTCCTCCATGCGGCTCATTTCATATGCAGCCGATGGAGCGAGTAGGGCCGCAGGCACAGGAGTGGCTTTAAGGCATCAATCCTGGATGCGGCTTTGTAATTTTGCAGACCCCTTCAAGGCGTCCTTCACAAACTCTCCCTTTGATGGTTCGACCTTGTTCGGATCTCAAGTGAAAGACACCTTGACTAGATGCGAACAAGATGGCAAGACTCTTTCTGCCGTAGGAGTCCGTTTCTCCACCCCTTCAAGACCTTACCCAAAAGGTCAGAAGGGAGGGAAAATGTGGTTCCGCAAATCTCAAGGAGTCACGCCTGATGCACGAGGTCAGTTTACCCCCAGAGGCAGAGGGGGTAACAACAGATGCCTCCCTAGGGGCAGAGGGGGTCCGCAGAATCAGGGTAGCAGGGAGTCTCTCTCTGACAAACCCTTCCAGCATCCCTGAGATGTTGCCCGATTGTCCACCTTCGGAGGCAGTGGGGGGAAGATTATCGCTGTACCCAAAAGCCTGGCTTTCCCCTTTCTCAAGACAAATGGGTACAGTCGATCATATCCGAGGGTTACAAAATTCCCTTTATCCAAACCCCAATTCAGCAAAAGGGAACCCTACCAGACGTTCCACCCGGTCTAAGGGAACTAGCAGTACCAGAGATATCAAAACTGCTAGCAAAAAGAGCCATCCAGCCAGTCCCAACAGACCAAATAGGATCTGGAAACTACTCAAAGTTCTTTTTAGTACCAAAAAAGACAGGGGACTGGAGACCAATATTAGATCTCAGCAAACTAAACAAGTTTGTAAAAAGAACAAGGTTCCGGATGGTCACGCTTCAGTCCATTCTACCCTTTCTGGGCAAGGACAATTGGATGTGCTCGGTGGACCTTCAGGATGCGTACTATCACATAAAAATTCACATGCGCTCCAGAAGGTTTCTCCGCTTTCGGCTGGGGGCCAGTCACTTCCAGTTCAGAGCCCTGCCATTTGGACTCACTACAGCCCCCAGAGTGTTCACCAAATGTATGGCAGCAGTTACAGCTCACCTGAGACGTCAAGGATTCCAGGTGTTTCCATATCTAGATGACTGGCTCTTCACCGCCACCACCAGGCATCAACTTCTCCAAGCCAGAGATTACACCATTCACATTTTCAAAGGGCTAGGGATTTCTATAAATTTCGAAAAATCTGCCTTGTCGCCCTGTCAATCTATTACCTTTATAGGCACAAAATTGGACACCGTACAACTTTCAGCAAAGTTAACAGACGAAAGATCTTGGATATTCAAAACCACATCCATGCGATTCTTCAGAGCGACAAAATTCAGGCCAGGTTTGCCCTGAAAGTATTGGGTCTTATGGCGGCCACCATAACACTTCTTCCCCTTGCCCGCTTTTACATGCATCTCCTACAATGGATTGTGTTCGCCAATGGTCCTTTCAACGACTTCCCATGCATCACAGGATCATAACAACTCCAATTTGCAAAAGGCATCTGACCTGGTGGATATTGTCCCCTCAAGTCCATCAGGGCAGACCCTTTGTTCCTCCCGCCCCGGTCACCATGGTTACATCGGACGCCTCCCTGATCGGGTGGGGGGGCATTATCAGGGCAGGATGGTCCATGGCACTTGGCAACCTTTCGAATGCCACCTGCACATAAATGTCCTGGAGATGAGAGCAGTGCTTTTAACTTTGCAAGCCCTCCACGACTCTCTTCCCCTGGGAACTATTGCAGTCCAAATGGACAATATGTCCGTAGTGTGGTATATCAACAAGCAGGGTGGAACCAAGTCCTATCCAATGTGTCGAGAGGCACTCAGACTTTGGCAGTGGGCAATCTCTTCTCAGTGGTTTCTGATAGCAACGCATATCCCCGGGAAATCCAACATCATAGCGGACAGGTTGAGCAGAGCTATTCTCATGCCTCACGAGTGGTCTCTCAAACAATCTGTGACGGAAGAGATTTTTCAGAAGTGGGGCCTTCCTTGCTGCGATCTTTTTGCTACGCCTCAAAACAGCAAATGCCTCGACTTCTTCTCTCTCTTCCCCCTTCCAGGCCATCCCCCCAGAAATGCTCTAATCCAAGATTGGCCCCGGGGACTTCTCTATGCCTTTCCTCCTTTTCCTCTAATACCACAAGTAATTCAGAAAGCAACCGCCTTGAGAGCCAAGATGATTCTCATTGCCCCTTATTGGCCTCGACAGATATGGTTTCCATTCCTACATCGTTATCTTTTGGTACAGCCATGGCATCTGGACCCGGTTCCAGATCTTCTGACCCACCAGTCGGGGCAGCTGCACCAATCCATACCTTCTTTCAACCTCACTGCTTGGTTGCTCCACTTCCATCCCTAGCCAGGCTTCCTATGATTTCTAATCCCGTCCGGGATATCATAGTAGCTTCCCTTAAATCTTCCACCAGAAGGATTTACACTAGTAAATGGCAACGTTTCTCCTTCTGGGCAAAAGCTAGGAACATAGATCCCTTTACTGCTTCGATTCATTCAGTCTTGGACTTCCTAGCCGAGATTTTTCATTCAGGATCTTCTTCCTCCATAGTAAAAGTTCAGTTGGCAGCCATTTCAAATTTTCATATCGGCTTGTTGGACTACAACATCATGTCACATAAACTTTGCAAGGCATTCCTTAGAGGTATATTTTTACTTAAACCTCCGATTAGAGACCCCCCACCACAGTGGGATCTAAATTTAATTTTAACATCCTTGATTCTTCCCCCTTTCGAACCTGCGGCTACCTGTTCATTGAAATTTCTTTCTTGGAAGACATTCTTTCTAGTCGCCATTACTTCTGCCAGGAGAGTATCTGAGCTTCATGCCCTCTGCATTCGCCCTCCCTACTTAATATTCCACAAAGACAGAGTTTCTCTAAGGACTAATCCGTCTTTCTTACCCAAAGTGGCATCGCAGATGAACTTAAATCAATCTATTGATCTTCCAGTTTTTTTCCCAAATTATTTTGATAGAGGGGAACAAAAACTACATTATCTCGATGTTCACCGCCAACTCAGATATTATCTGGATAGAACCAAACAATTTAGGAAATCTGATCAACTGTTTTTATCCTATGCAGAGAACAGGAAAGGCCTTCCAGTATCCAAGGTAACCTTATCTAGGTGGCTGTCTTCTGTGATTACATGCATTTATCAACTCAGAGATAAAGAGTTGATTTCTAGGCCAAAAGCCCATTCCACTAGAGCACTAGCTACAGCTGCAGCTTTTCAGGCTAGACTTCCAATAGACACTATTTGTGCAGCAGCCACATGGGCCTCTCCTCATACCTTTGTTACACATTACAAATTAGACTTGGCCTCCAGAAACAGAGCAAATTTTGGTCCCACCGTTCTCAAGAGTCTGTTCCATTGAGCCACCAAGGATAAAGGTGCTAGGGACATGGTCCCATCCAGCAAGAATGAATGCGAGTTTGACAACTTAACATTGAGAAGTTATGCACCTACCATAACGTTCCATGTTAGTTGTCTTCTCTCACCTTCTTTCTTGCGTCCCGCCCACCATCCCCCTAGCCTGGTCAGACCGAGAAGATTGTTCCTCTTCCTTGAAGAGTCTTGATCCAATTTTTCCAGCTAATCAGCTTACTAGTGTCACTAGATCAGGTTGGTCTTTTTCGGGGGATTATTACCTCTTCCTCCTCCTCCTCTCCAGTTGGAGGAATATATTGCATAATTTTTCCTTAGCTACCAAACGAGATCTGGGTAGTTATCGCCTTGCATCATGGGATATAGGGTTGCCTCGAGCCGGTAAAATTAGCTCTCGAGCTTAGTAAGTGGCCGAGTCGGAGCCGAGGATCGGCTCCGAACCCATCCAGCAAGAAAGAAGGCGAGAGAAGACAACTAACATGGAATGTTATGGTAGGTACATAACTTCTCAGTTTATTACACAAGCCTATGAACAGCCATGCTCAGTTTCCAGCCTGTGACACCCATAGTTTGGGCCTCGCCCTATACCTTTTATTTTTTCTGCCACCCTTCACTGAAATCACATTGTCAGAGACTTTGTTGAAGTCCATATCTACCACATCCACTAGGTCCATCTTACCTCATTGACATGAATGGCTAATCTCACTTTGTGAAGCCATGCATACTCCAATCTGCTGGAGATCATTTTGTCTGTAGTGTTCCCATAATAAAAGAGAGTGAAAGTAACCTGAATCCTTTCCAGACGTGTTATTCATACAAGGGTAGGACATTAGTCAACCCTCTGTCTTGTGGCATCATTTTTGTTGCTGAAAAGAGAGTATAAAGTGCCATAATTTATTTTCAATTCTTTTCCACAATGTGAAAGGTATCCCTTCTGAACCTTGTGTCTTACATCCTCAAAGACTGAGCTATGTATCTTTTACCCCATTCATCTTCTCTCTGCCAGTTTTTTTCATGTGTATCTGCTCTGCCTTTCTATGCTGGTACTTCTTGCTGCATAAATACAGAAGTGAAGAATTCATTAAGTAATTATGCCCAATCTGCTTTAGTTTTGAACTGCCTACTTTGTTTTCTGTAAGTAACTATTTTCTAAGTCATTGTGGGTCCTCCAGTGTATCCACAACTTTTCTTTTGCTCATCCATCCTCCTGTTGTCATGTTTTTTTCTCTAGCACTATCTTGGTGTGCATCATAAGCTTTAGTAACTTTTTGTGGCATCCTAATATATCATTTTCTCATTCTGTCCCACTCCATTCTTCCTTTTTATAAGATTATTTCTTTCATTCATTCATTCCCTATTTTATGTGTTACTCTCTTTTCCTCTTTAGTAGATTAGTTGACTTATCTTTCCACACTTTAGCAGTCCTGGTACATTATTTCATTCCATTCCTTATACTTTTTAAATCATTCTCACAGTTTCTTCACCGATTTCAGCTTATTCGAGACATAAATGCCAAAGATGAATGGCCCAAGGACTGAACCCTGAGGTGCACCACTAGTGACAGATATTTTGGAGGAGGTACAGCCTATCTTCTAGCTTCCTGGTTCTATTTGTGAGCCAGTTTGCTATCCAGTGAGTTACATAAGGATTGACATTTAGCTAGGAGAATTTAAATACAGTACTGAATGTGGGATGGTGCTGAATGCTTTTGCTGTCTAGATATATAATGTGCACTATTTTGTCTTCATCCATTGTTTTAGTAACTTTGTTGAAAATCAGGTTAAGTATGCAGGACATGATATTGACATATCTGAATGGGGTTGGGTGAAGAGTCTGTAGGTTACCCATATTCTTATTTATTAACTCTACCATGATCCTTTCTGTAGCCTTACAAATGAGACTTGCTTCAGTAACTTTTTTGAATATCAGGTTAAGTAGGCAGGACATGCCCTTGATGAATCTGAGCTGGGTTGGTTAAAGAGTCCGTAGGTTACCCATAGCCTTATTTATTAATTCTACAATGATCTTTTCCATATCCTTACAGATGAGACTGGTCAGGCTTATGTAGTTATAATTACCTGTGTCCATTGAAGTCCCACTTTTGTGAAAGGGAATGACTAATAATTACATTCAGACATTAAATGGCATCCTCCTCCTCCCAGCAGTTACTCCCTTGTTCTTTTCTTAACTTTCCCTACTGATATCCTCATTTCTTTACAATAGAAGTTCATTTTATTGTCCACTTTTGCAGTAGAGATAACTTCTTGGGATATATGACATACAGCCTGACTTCCATAGCTCTGCACTCACCCCTTCCCCGGGATATTAGTAAAATAAGCGCATGCTGGAGACATCCACCCATGCTGTATTTAGTTCTTTCTTGCTATAGTATGAGTACAGATTTATGTGTATTGTTCTAGCACTTTTCAGTCCCTCAGATAGACGTGGCTTCTGGAATTTTAAAACAAGTTATTTGCTGATAAAACATTCTTATATTTTTGATTGTACAGTGCATGTTTCTACCTGTTGCACTTTTCAGGCATCAGACATAGATGTCAGAAGTGAAAGTTTCTAGGTGCTTTTCATGTAGAAAGCAGATCCTACATAGTCTTCAACACCCATAGTTTATTCCATGTAGGGGATAGAGGACAATATATCTAACTCGTAGTGCATGCGTACAACAGAAGACTAGTAGTGAACCAAAGAAGGTGGCTTGCCTTGACAGACGCCAGTATGGACACCCCCACAAAAAAGAAACATCCTTGTAAAAAGAATACAAGAGTAGACAGTATCTCATCAGAAGCTGAAGATCTCCCTAGACTCAGGATTGTTGGGTCTGAAAAGGGCTTTTGCAGCCCATGAACATGACATTTACAGACTGTTCCATGGCCTTTGGTGTTGCCCCTCGGGGGGCATGGCAGCTCCCAAGCCATAGTTGTACAATCCTTGATCAGTCTGGATGCCTCTCCATGAACATCTGATTCTAATACCTGAATCCTGATGTATGAGGATTGCATCCCTTCAGTGTAACTTCTTGATGGCATTCTCATTTTTATTTTAAGACTGAGATTGTCAAACCAACCAAAGTACAGGAACCTTGAAAGTAACCACTCCCAGATCCAGGTGCAAGACATCCAGCCAGTGGACATCTGCCATCTTAGCTTAGCATGAGCTGGCTGGCCCTTCTTCCTTTCCTGTTTCCCAGGCTCACCCTCAGGACATAATGAAGGTGGTTTGGGATTTTGTACACTTTTTTTAAGAGCCAGTAGCTGTCTTCAGAACAGGAGGCAATGTCAGGAGCCCTCATTTTATCAGAAGAAGCTCCTACCCCCGAACAGTCACATTTCTTTCAGTCAGATGTGGGTAAACTGGCCTATGTAGACCAAATGTCTTCCTCTCCCAATTATAAGTCAGACCCTGTGAGCATCTTATCCAATGTATATCCATCAGGGGGTTTCTCTTTTGGTGATAACATCAAGAGATTGGGAGATTATTTCAGATGAAAGTTTAATAAGTTCTCTAATGCCTAGAAAAGATACAGGGAACTCTTGAGCTTACCTGAGACAAAACCGTTAGCAATACCTGTAGTGATAGAAGCTTTCTTGAGTACATTCAGTAGTGTATCTGTAGAGCCAGCAGACTCCCAACGCCTGCTCACAGGAAACTAGACTGTTTTTACAGGGTTGTAGATTCTTGCAAATATCTAAGTAAAACTCCTGTTACTGATCCTGTATGCTGTTCATTGATGCCAGCAAGGGGTTTACTAGGGTTGCAGCCAAGTGCCCACTTTCCAGTGACAGGAAAGTAAAATCTTGGACAGTTTGGGAAGAAGAAACAACATGTTTACCACACTGACCTTTAGGGCTCCCAGTTGCCAAACACACATGTTAAATACTATAGAACATGGCTAAAAGCATAACAGACATAGCCCTGAGAAATTTAGTGCTAGAATTATGCAGCCTGTCTTCCATGGCAACAAAGCAGCCGGTCAAATGTGACTGTTATAATGTTGATGCATTCAGTTGTTCATAGGTTCATAGGTTGGTACGAGGCTATCGGCCCTAGGGCCAATACAAGCCTAGCCATAACAATTCCCTGGCTATTTCTTCCCACACTATTTACTTCCCTAGACCCCTGTCTAGCAGGGCGACTGACGTGATCCCCGGGGTGAATTTCCTTTCTCCCATCCAATCATCAAGGTTCCTTTTGAAGAGGGCCAAAGAGGTGCTCTGCTTGACATGTATGGGCAGCCTATTCCAGAGTCTGGGGAGTCTCTGAGTCAGGAACCTATCCCTCCAGCATGTTTTTGTTTATTGTGATGACAAAATTTAGATCCCTGGAGCATGTGGCTCTGAGGGATTGGGAATTCTTTAAGTGTAGCATGTCCAACAGCTCTGGGTTTAACATGGCCTTGTATGTTAAGCAGAGATCACCTTGGAGTAGACGATATGCGACAGAGTATAGCTGGAGTTTTTGAAGGCAGTCAGCATAGGGCATCTGCTTTAGGCCTGTGATTCTTTTAATGAGGTATTTCTGCAGCCTTTCCAGTTGTTGCAGATGTCTTGAGAGGTACATACCAAATGGGGCGTTGTATTCTATAATGGGTCTAATGAGGGATGAGTACAGTGGGACAATGACCTCCTTTTTTCTGGATGAAAAGCCCTTAGTGATGAGGTGTGCCACATAGAAGGATTTCCTGACTGCTGTGGCAATGTGGTTATTGAAGGTGGGACCACTGTCTGCCTGTGTCCCTAAGTCTCTTATCACACTTTTGGTGTTTAGTGTACTGCCACCTATGTGATAATTCACGGGTACATGTTTTTTCTCAAAGGGGATAACTATATATTTCTTGGCATTGAGCTTGAGCCCATGGCTCTGGCACCAAGCATCTGTTTCTGTAAGTTCCTTTTGTAGAGTATCCACATCACTTGGGGATTCAATAATGTTTCCCAGTTTGCAGTCATCTGCAAACTTTGTTAGCCAGAGTCCCTTAGTGTTGGCCTGTACTTCAGAGAAGTAGATGCCAAACAAGAGAGGTCCCAGGACTGAACCCTGAGGTACTCCACTTGTCACTTGGCTGGATTTGGAGTCAGCTACTTTTACAGTGTGGGTTCTGTCAGTAAGCAAGTTGGCAACCCATCGAGTGACGTAGGGATTAATGCCCAGCTTAGTAAGTTTATATATGATTCCAGAGTGGGGGATGGTGTCAAAGGCCTTGGCGAGGTCCAGATAGGCTGTGTGTACTGCCTTACCCTCGTCCACGGCTCTGGAGACTCATTCAAAGAAGTCAATAAGGTTCAGGAGACAAGATCGGCCCTTCACGAACCCAAACTGGGTGGGGTCTAGTGATTTAAGGTTGTGTGGCATCTTTGGGGTCAGTGATAAGGAGCAGGGCTGGTGTTAGCATTTTGGGGGCTCCCAACAAATGTCAAGTTGAGGGCCTCCTAGGCACTTTCAGTATAAGTATCATTCTGTCAGTGTCACCCCTGCTAAGAAAACTTTTAGTTTGTGCTCAAAACTTTTAGGAATAGTATGTGCAGACAGACCTGTAGCTACAAGCTCTTACATTACAACAGGCTTATATGCCACACTATGTTGACCTGTCTAACAAAGGGACACTTACAGTTACTGGCATTTAGTTGCAACAATGATACATTGCAATTAACTCTATGTACAGGTCTGGAATTAAGTGAACTGATGACTAGGCCTACCATTTCAACACCCTCTGCACTCCGCAGTCCTCTCTTCTCAACCCTCCCTCTTTTTGGGCTCCCCATATCATGCATATTACTTTTTTCCTCCTTTTTCTCACATTTTGCCTTCCTCTTAGCTTTTTTCAAGAAGCCATCATTTTCTTTATACTCTCAAGTGCATTTTAAAGTTTTTTTTTTCTTTTTTACACAACCTTTTCATCCAATAATAGCTTGAACAGAAATTATGATTAAGGAAAGAAATTCACTATTTCTGTTCAACTTTAGTTTTCCTTGCATTCTTTCAACACTCCTTTCCTGAAAGACAACACAGTAATAATCATTTGGGAAATAACTCAAGTAAGCAAGGGCCCAAGAAGCCATAGGGTTATAGATGGTCTGGGATGCATTTTAGAGCATATTCTCAGCATTTTACTCCAATGGTGGCCTAAGGTAAAATCACAAAAAAGAAAATAATTTCAGTCTTATTTATTTCTTTAAATTGCCTTAGTCATATATTTCAAGTGGCTGCTGATATACAGTACATATACATAGCATGCTTCCTCACCCCTAACCATCAAAGTCAGCCCCATGTATATGTACCTGATGTGTGATTGTGAGAATGATTTCAGTAATATACACCACCCCTGCACAAGCTATAGTAACCTTTTTGCACTTCTGAGGTCTGTGAGAAAAGTAAATCAACAATGACTACACTGTCCTCAGCTCAAACACAGTCTGTAATGACTTCATGTGCATACCTCTAAGGTTTGACTGTAATGAAAATTAAAGTTGTAATAAACACACAATCCCCAGCCCCCTATAACCTACAGCAGTTTTCTGCACATACACATTTGAGCGGGTCTATATTATAACATTGAAATCTACAAAGATCGAATGTTATAATATCGAACCCTAAATACCAAAATCCGAAAACATCGAACAGTCAGAATAGCGAATTTTTTCCCAGGGAAAAAATTTGCTATTCCAAGAAACATACACACAACACAAACACACACAAAAAACAGCAATCCACACACCTAAACCTAAACTAAACTTTACATACACTACTAGCTATCCACTTGCCTTAACCCAACCTTAACCCTAAGGTCCATCACTATCGCACACTCACCTCACCTGCACCCTAATCCTAACCTACACACAACCGCACACTTACCTGACCCACGCCCTAACCCTAACTCACCTAACCTGCCCCTAACCCTAACCTACACACAATCGCACACTTACCTGACCCGCGCCCTAACCCTAACATCCACACAACTGCACACTTACCTGACCCGCTCCCTAACCCTAACTCACCTAACCCACCCCCTAACCCTTTCCTACACACAATTGCACAATTACCTGAACCTGACCCGTAACGTTCCAGCATATCGAACGCTGAAAACAGAGAAGCCACAGCAACGGCCCACCAAATTCTTTCCCTGGGAAAGAATTCGGTGTCCTGCACCTTCGCTGTTTTCAGCGTTCGACATTACGGGGTCGATATTATAACATTCGATCTTTGTAGATTTCGATGTTATAATATAGACCCCATTTGAGCAGGGCTGGTTTTCGAATGGGTGTGGTTGAAACCAAAGGCTATTATCAGCTTTATCCTAAAATGGTCATATCTCAGCACTTTTCAGGTTAAACCATAGGTCTCAACCTCTTAAGAGGTCAATGTGGAACACAGACCCTGACAATGTGTGACAAACAGCCAAAATGTGGAACACCGTATTTTCACACTGTGCGAAAACGCACCATTTCTCCAGTGCCAAGCTGAAATGTTACACACTAACTCCAGATAGCAAACCTTCTCATGGTTCAAGTCCTCAAACAATTCTGCTTCCTGTTTACCTTGAAGTTCAGAATCTTCCAGGCTGCACCTAGCAGATTTAGATCCCTCATGAGTATTACCTTCTTCTTTATACTCTACTCATTTATTCTGTTCTCCAGTCTCTCATCTCACTCTCTTTTTGTATCTGATTGGTGACACACTGTGTCATTCCATGAGGTCTTCCCAGTTTCTTCAACCTTCACTGTCATGGTATTTAACCTAGCTTCTAACACTACCTGTAGTCTTGCACCATTCCTTGTCTAGTGCTCTTCCTTCCTTTCTGATTCTTGTCTGATGGCCTCCATTTGCAAACTTCTACATCATCTGTCTCTTTTTCTGACATTCTGAATAGTTTATATCCAGCACCTTCATGTCCCACTCTCTCTTGTCATTGGCCCTTCTTTCCATGATACCAGCAATGTCCACAACCCGTCCTGCATCGTTGTTTGCAGCTCCTCCATCTTCCTACCCAAACTCCTTTTATTGCAGAGTAAGGGTACCCAGCTATAATCCATCTCACACTGTTACTTCCTAACCTGTCTACATTTCTTTCCACCTTCTGTTTACCGTGCATTCACCTATCCTGCTCATCTGGTATCATTACTCTCTCTCCCCTTTCCGCAATCACTGAGAATTACCTTTCCATATCCTGCACTAAGTGAATCAGTACCATCTGTGTAAAGATGTTGAATGTCCCTTCACAGGAATGGTCTCTCTCTGTCAGATAATCTCCCATCCTCCTACTGCCCCTTGTTTACTGCTGTAGCCAACCATTATACTCTGTAATCCTGTTTCTCTTGTGTTCCAAGAGGGCTACCTCCAAACTCCTTTCTGACCCTCTTTGATACCCTGCTTGTATGATTATGTCTAGCAGTTGTAAATATCATAACAAGTGAATACTCTTTCCACCATCTAGGCATCTTAACAGGCCTTCTAGATGTATTCTGCTCTAGCATTGTGTTACATAACCAATTTTTGTACTATTATTTTGATGAATTTAAGTAACAAACCTAGTGAAGCATGAATTTCTTCACATAATGTGTAATGCACCTGGATGTAAAGTGAAATGTTTTTTCTTCTCATCTGACCACCTGAGCACATTGTGGATGCTGATAAGAGCTTTCTTGGCTAACATCAAACATTGAATTAATAGTAATTTCATGAAGCCACATAGACTTAAAAATTGAATCCATTCCTGTAATGGTATTAGAAACCCAAAACACTTGGAGACATTAAACCAAGAGATGACATACTTTCAGCATTTGCATTTCAATATCCATTTCAGTACTTTGAGCAAATTCTTGCAGACATTCTTTTGAAATGTAAATAAGGAACAATGAAAAATCACTTCTAAGTCATTATCTAAAAGATTCTCACAACTTTCCCTAAGACCAGTTGCCCAGACACTCGTCCGAAGTTTTCCGCCTGAATGACAAGCAGACAGTTAAAGTTTCAATAATGCAGACCAAATGTAACTTTCTTGCAGCTGTAGACCATGAGCTTGACTGCGACATCCTGCAGCTATCCTACGTAGGAAAAATCAGCATGCTGATTGCTATTCCACGTAAACTGTCTGGAGTGCAACAACTGGAGAAGAGGCTGGAGCAGGTGACAGTTTTTGTGCCTCTTTGATGTCATATTGCTGGGAGCTGTTCCACATTGAGTGTTGGTTCAGCTTTGCACATTCTGATTAGCTATGTTCATGGTATATGAGCCAATCAGAAGTGGAACCAACACTCTTAATGCGGAACAGCAGAACATTGTGAGTTCTGTGTCTTAAATGTGGTGCGTTCCGCAAAATCCGGAGCACTTCACAGCTCAGGGTTAAACAGCTCAATCAGAAAATTGATACATTTTTTTCTCCTGATTTTTCTTCAACCAGCAACAGCTTTTGTGGGGGTCCCTACAGACTCAAAAGATGATTAAGGGGGCCCCTGCAGCCATGGGTATTGCAGGGACCTAAAGCTGGCTATGTAGTTAGTTTTAGTAGAGAAAATGTCCAACAGCAGGGGTTAACTAAGCCAGGGGCACTATGTCAGTGGTAAAATATTTAATGGAATTTTGATGCCTGTTTTTTTGACAAAACACTGTTAATACAACCAGAAGTATCTTTGAATCTTAAAGGGGTATAAATAAGAGTTATTACCCATGTGGTTTATTAAGTATACAAGAATGCAGTACTAGCTTTTGTTGGTTTGACAGATACGTCATAAAACATCAGGATAAGATAACTTGCTGTGGTTGGGGCCCCCCAGGGAACAGGAGGCCCCCAGCGACTGCATGGTTTGCTGGTGCCTAAAGCCAGTTATGATAAGGAGATATGAATGGGTGAAGAGCTACTCCCTTCCTGACCAAATTAAAGCTCAACTCTTCAGTGCGGCACTTGAGTAGGAGTTACTGTTTAGATCCCTTGCAGAGCAGGTATTACTATGCAGTCATTGAAACAGTTGTTGTACCTCACCCCCATCTATAGTAGAAATTATCCCACAAAGCTTGGTTCTCTGCATAGAGGCAGAACTAAGAAAAACAGCTTAAGGTGAAGAGAAGCCACTACAAGAAAAAAATAGCATGACTATACAGGGAAGCCAGGAGATCCTCAGAGCGGAACCACAAGAATCAAAAAGTCAGATGGTGTCACAAACTTAGGTACTGTCGCTCATCTAGTCAGGATACAATAGACAAGACTTCATGGGTTCTGTTCAAGCAGCTTTATTATGTACAAACACATCAAGACTGAGGCTTAATAACTTTATCTTAGATAAACTTATAAACAAACCAGCTCTTACACGCATACATGCTCACTGTCTGGGTTCACTCTCAAAATGGCACTGAACCTAGCACGTGCTGACTATTTATGTGCACATTAAGTCTTTGGAATACTTCTTAAAGATACAGCACACATATTCCATTCTATATCCTCCCTCTTTAAAAAGTAAATCATGCAATGCTGATGAAATTAATCGACATGCAACCAATATACGTAATTCTTTGCAATTATACAGAACTAAATACGTATACACAGTTATGTCCGGGTTGCTATGTATTTCACACTAGGTCTGGAAATACGACCAAATTGTGTGAGGTAGAAATTGGAATCCGGTCTAGCAACTGGGACTGTCTCTGCTGAATATTCAACTTTTGGGATATCAGGAACATCATTAGGAATGGAAGTAGAATTTAAGACATGTTCTGCAACAGGAACACTGTCTTGATTGCTACAGTGCTGTGATATTGATTCTGATACACGAAGAGTCAAAACCTTTCACAGTTTGTGTCCTCACTGTCTCTCCTCTTTCAATGGACAAAGAAATCTGCTCGATTTATCATAGCTTGACTTTTGGAAAGAATGATTTCTGAATAGCTGAGTTCTAATTGTCCTGTTGTTCTTAGCTTTAGGCCTCAACAAACTGGAACTGATAGGCAACGTTGTTCTGGTTTGCCTAGATACAAGTCTCTGAGCAGGCTAGCCAAGTATATCATCACAGGGTATGTTTCTGAGATTAAGTAAATTCAAAATGACAGCGGTATTGTCATGTCCCACCATCTGGAAAATATTCTATGTAATCCCACTTTACAAAGGAGGCGGCTCTACTGAATTCTCCAATTGTGGGCCAATAGCTATACTCTCTCCACTTGCAAAGATTATGGAAAAATGTATTCATAGATAACTCATGCACCACCTAATCCAGAATCACCTTATGGCAGACACTCAGCATGGCTTCCGTCCTTATCACAGCACTACTTCAGCCCTTCTAGCCTTTACCAACACCATAAACCATAATCGCAACAATAATTATATATCCTCAGCCCTCTTCTTGGATCTTTCCAAGGCATTCGATATGGTTGATCACCAACTTTTAATCCACAGCCTGCAAACATTCTGTCTAGATACTAGAGCCCTTCAGTGGTTTCAATCCTACCTGAATGGTCGACAGCAAGCTGTCCCCTGGCAGAACAAACTCTCTAACCTTCTACCTAACACCCTTGGAGTACCACAAGGCTCTATACTAGGGCCCTTGCTGTTCTCCATCTTCATTAACAACCTTTATACTGTCATCCCAAAAGTCAGCTGTATCCAATATGCTGATGACTCTACTCTGATTTGCTCAGCCACATCTCCAGTAGAGTTATGGTCAGCTACCCAGACCACCTTTAATACAATAGAAAACTGGCTTTCTGAACATCGTCTGATCCTAAATCCCCAAAAAAACTAAAATGCTGTTATTTTCACCAACACATAGGTCTACCGCTTTCACCTTTACCATAAATTCAAATGATGGCACAATAATCTCTCCTGACCCCTCTACAAAACTATTAGGTGTCATCATAGACAACAATCTAAAATTTGACCTACATGTTAATCAAACTATCAAAATCATCAATAAAAAACTAGGGTCACTTTACAGAATAAAAGCCTTCCTAACCCCTCTAGCTAAAATTGCCATAGCTCACTCTCACCTTCTTTCAACCCTTCTGTATGCATCCCCTCTGCTCTCGAATTTAAACAAGACTGTCCTTAGCAAACTCTCAATTTGCTACAACCACATTGCCAGGTTTGCTACTGGGCTGCCTTTTAGGACACATCATTGCATCAATCTAAATCAGCTTGGGTGGCTTGAACTACCCAGCCTAATCCAGTATAACCAACTGATTATGGCCTATAAAATCCTCTATAATCGGACAATACTACTGCACTTAAAAATATTATCACCCCCTATAACAATCCTAGACCGCTTCGATCCTCTAACAAATTGCTAATTCAGACTAGCAAAATTAATAACACAGCCGGTGACTCTCTCATTACAAACTCTGTAAGTAGATCCTGGAACTCTCTTCCAGCTGATATTACCTTACTTTCCACCTTAGGTGAATTTAAAACTAGACTCAAACAACATTTGTCTCTTAACTGGCTATGTCAATGTATCAAGCCTGGTTAACTCTCTCTAGAATGTGTAAAAATCTTTTAACCAGTTTACTGAGTAATTTAATTTAATCCTGACTTGCGCTCAGGATTAACTCTAACCTGTGGAACTTGTTTAACTTGCTTACTTATGTAATCTCTGTAAATAGTCTGTTTGTAATATGTAATGCTGGTATTATGTAATGCTGTATCTGCTTTCCCTTGGAGCTTTTCTCCCCGGGCCGCCGCTGAGAATGGACATGCATCCAGTCAGACTATCCCGGTCAACAAATGTAAAATAAAATAAATAAATAAATGCTTTGACCACTCAAGTAATTGCTTTGCACTCTGCACTGCACATTCAGCTAGCCCATTTGACTGTAGATATTCTGGAGTATTAGTAACATGTACAAAGTCCCATTCTTTTGCAAATTTCTGAAACAACTGACTAGTAAATTGAGTACCGTTGTTAGAAATAACTTTGTGTGGGTATACATGGATTTGGTCGTACGGCCAAATGTTGAGCACAACATGTTCGACTGCAGAATGCCAGTTCCGCATAATTGCGAACGCAATTATGTCGAAACGCCAAACATCCCCCCCTTTTTGACCCATGGTAGCGCTTGTTTAGGTGGTAGAGTGGTCGGAAATGTCAAATTCTGAATTTTATACGACATTCTGACAGTTCAACACCTAAATCTTCGACATATAAGTTCGAAGAAACCCTGTTCGACTCTTGGTTGTATGACCAATTGCATGTAAACCCTTTGTGTGGACTACCATGGACCGAGAAATGGTGTTTCAACTTAGAAATAACAGCAGTGGACGTTAGGTTAGGTAGTAAATCAATCTCAAACCAGTTCGAATAAGAGTCTACTACTACCAAGTAATGTTGATTATTCCACTCGATTATATCAGTGGCTACTGTTGACCGAGGTAGTTCAGGAACTTGACTTTGCTGAAGTGGTTCTCTTTGCAAATGCGGTTTTGTACTATTGCATACTGAACAAAAAAAAAGTACTTATCAATGTCTTTTGCTAGAAAGGCTAAAATATTAGTCCTCTCGCCCATCTTTTGGTAGATTCAGAACCTGGGTGACCACAATGCAAAATCTGGATATATTCATGTTGTAAGGAAGCAGGAACAACAGTTTTAGGACCTTTGAAAATAATGCAAACTTCCATCAACATCTCATCTCTGTAAAGAAAATAAGTTTGCACTTCCAGTGGTACAGTAGATTGCTTTGACGGCCATCCAACATTGATGTAGTGATTGAGCTTTTGCAAAACTGGATCAGTCTTTGTATGATCTCTGATTTCATGAAGTCTCATAATAGAAAAATGATGCACTTCCATGAAATCAAAGTCAAAATTCTCTGCATGAAGCTGTTCTGTTGTGTTTCTGACCAATATGAATAAGGTATCAGCCAGATAAAGAAGTTTGCCTTTTCTATAGATCATTTTGTAGTAGTACTTTTGCAATTTCAGCATAATTCTTTGTAATCTCACTGGAGCTGAATGCATAAGCTTCTTTAAAATAGTAACTAAAGGTTGGGGACAGTTTCAATCTGAATAGCTCGACCATAGATATAATCATGAAACTTTGAACATGCAAATACTATCACCAAAAGTTCTTTCTTGATTTGAGCATATTGCATTTCAGTTTTGGTAAGAGTTCTGGATGCATAGGCTACTGGTCTTCCTTCTTGAAAAATGACTGCGCCAAGACCAAATTTTGAAGTATCACATGAAAGAGTTACTGGTTTATTGGCATCATAGTATCTTAATGTAGGTGGAGTGGCAATTTTCTGCTTATGGTCTTCAAATGCTTTCTGGTGCTGTTCCAGCCAAGACCATGTAACATTTTGCATGTTAGCTCTCTCAAAGGTGCTGTTGATACACTGAAGTCTGCTATAAACTTGCCAGAATAGTTGACCATACCAAGAAAACATTGTACAGCTTGAACATTATCTGGTGCTGACGTCTCAAGAATGGCTGCTTGCTTAGACGGGTCTGGTTGCAAGCCAGTGCTGGTAAATAAATGACCTGCATATGTAACTTCTGGTAGTCTGAATTTGCACTTCAGAGGATTGAGCTTTAAGTTCACTTAACGTGTTTTCTCTATAACTTTCATAAAGTTTTTGTCATGCTCTATTTTACCATTGCCTCCAACCAATAAATCATCTACTGTTATAGCACAAGGATGACATGAAAAAATTTGCTCCATTGCATGCTGAAAGACTTCACTTGCATAATTTATTCCAAATGGCATCCTACAATATCTATACCTGCCAAATGGGGTACTAAAATTAGTCAGTAATGAGGATTTGTGATCAAGCATCACTTGCCAAAATGAACTTTTTGCATCTAAGATAAAAAAACAGTGGCATTTGGTATTAGGGCTGTGACCTCTTTAATGCTTTTTTTTCAAATCTCTTGGGTCAATATATATCCTGATTTCATGTGAGCCTTTTTTGTGGGCTGCTACCATGGATGACACCCATTCATTTGGTTCTGTAACTGGACAAATCACACCTTGCTGTACCATTTCATCCAATTGAGCCTTGCCTTTATTCTGCATAGCTATCAGAACTTTTCTTGCTGGCCTGACTACTGGACTGACCTACGGGTCTAACTTCATAGAATACACAACTGAAAGTTTGCCAAACCTGTCATTGAAAACATCGTCAGACTCTGAGAAAATAGCTTCAGTAAAATTGGAACTAAGAAATGTGCTTATATGATTAACTTAGTTGGTAAAAGAAAGCAGATTCATTCTCAAACTGTCTCTGAGACCCAATAATGACTGCAAAGGTCTTTGCACTACATGGAATAACAATTTGTAACAGTTCCTTGCCAAATAACACAAAAGCACTACTGAACCTTCGGTTTGAATTTCTTCACCTCCATAAGCAACAGGTTTCGCACAGCTAGTCATATTGAGTTGTCCATTAGCTCTAACTTTAAAAAAAGTATCTGATGATAAATCTTTACATTATGAACCAGTGTCTACTTTGAGCTCGGTGGATTTACCATTGATCAAACCCTCAACACAACAATGAATAGAACATGCTGGAGGGATAGATTCCCTTCGCAGAGACTTCCCTTACTATGGAACAGAGTCCCGATCTACATAAGACAGAGCCCCTCACTATCACTCTTCAAGAGGAACCTTGATGAGTGGATGGGTAACAGAACGTTCACACCAGGGATCACACCAACAGCACTACTAGATAGGGGCCAAGGGTACGAGCTGCTAGTATAAGGGTCTAGGGGACTACTAATGGGGCGGTGAATACCGCACAATGTGGCTGGGCTAATATATGCCTTCGGGCAGATAGCCCAGTACCAACCTATGAACCTATCTGGGCAGTACAAAACACATCATTTTTTTGTCAACATATTTACTGCATCAACCTTTTCAACAATTATTGATACACCATCTACGAAGAAAGTGGACTACTGCAATTCCACTTTATCAGTTTGCTTTTTTAGTGACCCTTCTTTATAACTGTGTGAGGTTTACCTGATTTGCAAAACTTTTGAAAATGGTTCAATTTTTTACACTTGTGGCATTGCTGACCAAATGCTAGGCATTTCTCTCTTTTAGACTCATGATTTGCAGCACAGTTGTGACAGTTAACAATAAAGCTATATTTGGGTTTTGCTGACTCACACCTGTACTGCACTGAGCATGCTCTTTTCTTAGAACTTGCTGGAAAACTACGTGGTTTACCTGGTGGATCAGCAGGGGCTGTTCTGCCATGTGCTTAGGCCTGGTTTTGCTTGCCACGTGTTGCATATTCCACATTTGCTCTAGAGCCTGCTGAAACCATACTCATCACTTGCAAGCATACTTGTTGCCTTTCTGTAACTCCATGAATTTGGCAAATCTCAATAGTTTTACTCAATGTTAAATCACTGTCATGAAGCAAAATTTTTCTCAATGCAGCATTGTTAATATCACACACAAGCGTGTTCTTTATCAACTCATCTTTTAAGTCACCAAACTGACATATTTTAGCTTTGTTTCTCAGGTCAGTTATAAAAACTGCAAACATTTCCCCTGGTTTCTGATCTCTTGCATAAAACAAAAGCCTCTCATGTAATATTTGTCTGCGGGTTACAAATTTCCCTAAATCTGCACTTCAAACACTTGGGGTCTTCCCTTGATTCAGCCTGTACAACAATATGACGGTTTTCACCTTCTCCCTCATATACTGCTGGTGCATACACAAATGGACGCTCTCTTTCACTGGCCTCTTACCCAGCTAGGTTTAGCAAAATTAATGCACTGCTGCATGCATCTTTGCCAGAATACGCTGCTTGTATAAAAATATCATACTCTTGTTCAAATACTGTGCATTTCTCTGCAATTGTCTGATCAAACACAAGTGGTGAGGGCTTTTGAAATCTATCTGCCATATTAACACATATTAGTGAAGGCTTTTGCAAATACGCACAAACATACACACATGCACATAAACCAGAAATTTATGCCAATAACTGTAACTTTGCCTAATGACACAACAAACCTCTGAATAACTGAACTTTCTGAAATAAGTCTCTTGGGTACTGTAATAGTCTTGAAATTACTCTACTGTAAGAAATCACCTCTTATCAGTGTAAGAAACATTTCAAAATAACTGCACTGTGCAATTGAACAGGACATAGAAACAATCTGTAATGGTGGCACACTGCGAATAGACAGACCCAACACAAGAAACGTTTCGAAATGGCTGTATTTGACTGCACCTTATGAAACAGTTGCACGTTGCACACAAATAAACTCTTCAGAATAAATGCACAGTAATAAGCACACAATGTAAGCACTTTTGCACACTTTGAGATAATTCAAATAACTCCAGTTATGGCCTGAATACAATACGAAGTAGTAGTTATTTGAAACACAGCACTTTGTCAAAACATGCAGTCACCTTACTTTATTTATGCTTAATGTGCCCTTTATGCTCTTAATATATTCATTTTGCTCACTTAATCTCTTTACATGCCTAATGTACTTTTCTTGTGCTCTTTTTGCTGTAATCATGCCTATTTTGCTTTAAACGTGCATGTTTTACTCTAAACACACTCGTTTTGCTTTGAACATACTCGTTTTGCAATTATGCGGTAATTTCTAATCTCTTATGTGCTTTTCTGGAAATAATTTTATCAAATATCTCAATCTTAATCATTTTGTGTCTCACTTGATTAGTAATGCAGTTTGTACCCTCATAATGGTCCGTTTTAACTTTCTTATAAAATAAACTGTTCATGCAAGTTTTCATTACCTTTGGTTCTTTTCTGGCTCTTTTTTGTGCTCATTTCTCATAGTTTACCTTCACTGTTATCTCTGCACCTCATGGCTCTGAATATCAGTCTCTGAAATCCCTGTTCTGACACCATGTCGCTCGTTTAGTTAGGATACTATAGATATGACTTTGTGGGTTCTGCTTAAGCAGCTTTATTATGTACAAACACGTCAGGATTGAGGTGTAATAACTTTAACTTAGATAAACTTTTAAACAAACTAGCTATTACACACATACATGCTGACTGTACCTAGCACGTTCTGACTATTTATATGCACGTTCATTCTCTGGAATGCTTCTTAAAGGTGCAGCACTTGTATTCCATTCTACAGGTTCCACTGGGAGGTAGATGGTGACAGTGTATATACCTCCTGTGGGCTACTCATATCCCTTCTAGCCCATATAAAAACAGCGTTTTAGTGGCAGATACAAGTGAACCTAAACCTAAGAGTAATTCAGATAGTGTTCAAACACCCAGATACTGAGCATGGACTCCTCAGCCGCAACCTGGGGTACTCAGGGTGTCTGAGGACACAAGGGACCTAAGACATGTCACAAGGCTCTGAAACAAATTTGCATTCCTGGAATTTTGCATGTTGTCACAGACAACACTACAGTGGTGTGGTTCCTCAGCAAGGAAGAGGGACAAATGTTTACCTTCTTTGTAGAGTACTCACAGAAGAATGATTTCTGGTCCTGGAGGCAAGCATGACCATCAGGGCATCGTATATCCCTTTTCAGAATAACATGCTGGCAGCTCAACTAGCAGCATAGATGTGGATCCTCATAAATAGGTACTAGACAGGAATATTTTCCTGGACTTGGTCCACAAGTGGGATATGCCAGAAACAGACCTTTGTGCTATTTCAGGATAGCAGATAAATTGCACAGGGGTATCATTTCCAGGGCCTTGGGCAACAAATTATTTCTTCATTAGCTGGGCCGGTCTGTTTCTCTATACATTTCTCTAGGGTGGTACACAAGATAGTGGAGGGCATGTAGAAAAACTCTACTGATATTTCTTTTTAAGTTGAGGCAACACTGGCTCTCCCCATAATGAATACTGTAAGGACAGAGCCTTTAATATTGCCTCATTGCAAGAACCTCTTTCCTCAAAATAAGGGGCTATTTTCATACACTTCATTCTCAAGACCTTAAGACAGATAACAGGGATGATGTAAATCTTGTGCCTTTTAGGCACTTGTTCTTGAAGTATATGCTTTCTATCTTAAGGGAGGGTAGGGAACCTAATACAAGGAAATCACACCTAGCAACATGAAAAAGACTTCCCTTTGGTGTCAAAAGAGGGGAGAGTCCCTGACCCATTTCTTGGTGTTCTTTGTCTTCAGTTTCCAAATATTCAAATCAGAATCATGTTACATTTCATTGAAGAAACATGTATTTTCCATTTCAGCACACCTGCCTTGGGAACCTCCATTCTATTCCGTGTGGACGGTGCAGTGGTGCAATGGCAGCATTGGTGCTTCACAGCAAGAGGGTTCTCTGGTTCAATTCTCAGCTGGAGTGTCTTCTGTGAGGAGTCTGCATGTCCTCCCTCTGTTCGTGTGGGTTTCCTCCGGGTGCTCCTGTTTCCTCCCATGTTACAAATGCATGCATCTGGAGCATTTTTCCCCAGGCCTCCACTGAAAATTGGCTTTGTTTCAAGTTGGACTTTCCCAGTAAACAAATGTTAAATAAATAAATAAATAAATATTACATGTAAAGCAGTTCAGCAAGTGGGTCTTTTTCCAGAGTCTCCTAAAAAAAGAAGTTTCACCACCATGACATCTCATTCTTACCCTGTAAAAGCTAATACTGCCTTCTTTTGAATTAGCTGCAGACATCATCAAGTCTATATCCTGGAAAACTGCATTTAGTGGCCATCACTTCCAGCAGAATTTCAGAACTACAGTCACACTTTGCAGTAACCCATCTTTCTTATCTGAAGTGGTGATTGAGTTATTCCTGAGTCAGGCCATTCATATCAATGGGAAAGGATTTTGTATTTCCCAGATGTGCATAGGCAGCTGAAATATTGTTTTATCAAAACAAAACAAACAAGGAAAATGGGTAACATTCATTTGATCTGGTCAAAATGTTGAAAAGCTTTTGCTGGCACAAAATATCAAAAAGTCAAAATATTGAAAACGTGGAATTTGCTCCCTTTCACTGTTGTGCATTCATGCAGTCTGTATGTATAAGTTGCAGAGGTTATTGGGGACACATCACCTCATGTGTTGGGTGCCGGGGATCTTGCCTCTTACATAAAAAAGGTTTTCTTTTTTCAATATTTTGAGATTAGATATTTTGAATTTTGATATTATGGCTGTTAAAACACCCAGAAAAACAGATCAGTAATTTGTGTCTTGTGCACACGATATGGAAGCTAGACCTGTTTCTAAGCAACCAATATCTAAATGGGTGGCTCATTGCATATTTTGTTGCTGTTCACTCCATGCAAGAATATCCCAAGACAAGTGAGCAAGGTTATTGCTGCTGCAGCAATGGGCAGTACAGTGAACATAATACAGTTGTGTTAGGAACTTATAATTGTAGATGTTTGCATATACCTGCTGCAATAATATTCTCTCCATGCTCCCCTATTTTTCTTTCTTTTCTTTGTGTCTCTATAGGGTTGGTTGTCTTTCCTCTCAGGTTGACCTAATGTCTGGAAAGGTAGCTTAGCAGCTCTCTTCTTGTTGAGAATCCTGCTCAGAGGTCCATTTTACACAGGGGCATTTTCATGATGTGGTTTCCAATCTGTCTACTACTAGACACAAAGGAACTAAATATGGTATATGTGGGTATTCCTCTTTGGTTACACTTCAGAAATTCAAATTACTGAAATCCCAAATTTCAGTAATTCGAGACCATGAAGCCAAAAACCAGAATGCCGAAAGTGCATAAGAGTGAATCTGAATATCTCGAATCCGCGCTTATGTATTTCCGGTGTGTCGCATGTAGTGTTATGGTGCCTGAAATTGCAGGTGAATGAGTGTTTGTGTATATTTTTGTACATTGTATGTGTGGGTAAGGGTAGGAAGGTGTAAGTGTGAGTGTGAGTGTTGGATTTGTTGGTGTCTGTGTATGTGCGATGTGTATTTGTGTGCGAGCGAGTGGAGGATGGCGTGGTGTGAGTTTTTTTTTTATGTTATGTACGATCTCGGAGTTGGTATATATAAGTAGGGGGGTGTGGGGGGCATGGGGGGTGCAGGGGGGCTTGCCCCCCTGCTTATCTGTAATGTAGGGTTGTGTGGTTTGTGTGCTGTGGGTGGAATGGTGTGTATGTGTGTGTGTGTGTGTGTGTTATGTGGTGTATGGTGTATGTATGTTTGTGATTGTGTGAGTTGAGATTGTGGGTTTCGGTTTTGTGAATGGTTTGACTTTATAGTCTCAGGTTACTGAAATTCGGGATTTCAGTAATTCGAGATTATGAAGTGAAACCCCCTCTTTATACCACTGATGTACTGATGCCCAGTTGGAAGGTTGTCTACACGGTTGAAATTGGAAAGGTTGGAAAGCTCAGGAATTGGTGTTTCTGCAGCAGAAGTCCCAACAACTTATCATCACTGTAATAGTGGATTTACTTCAAATATCTACAGTTATGATGGCATCCTAAAACAACTGTACTTTTCTCAGTTTTGTCTCTCAGTAATGATGCTACCCATATTCCTTTCCCTTTAATTCCATACTGCAGGTACTGATGTTTTAATGTATTTATTATTTAATATTTATAATATGTTTAACACATAAGTACATGGTTTTGGTATTAGGTTTTTAATATTACTTATGAATAACAACAGTTATTCCTACAGTTTATTTATTTTATTGTTTTATATTTGCAGTTTTTTATAACTGGGACTCGTATATGATAGTTTGCTACTGTTGCTTTAAGCTAATGAAGTAGTTGGTGTTAATTAATGAATTAATTGGCTTGAAAATGGTATAAATATCAGTGAAGAATGTTGTTTAATTGATTCTGATGAAGTCTACGGTGAAGTAGACTAAAGCACTAAATCGTATGGAGTTCTTGATGTGAATAAAAGACTGTTCATTTTTAAACTACACTGAGTGGACTGCTGTGACTTTTGGAGTGCCTGGGAATCCTGTGGCTGGTGTTTTCACTGTTGCTTTTTACTACTCATTTTTTGTTTTAATATATTGATTTACAACAGCTCTGATAGTGTTTTTCTCAACCAAACTTAGATGCACGTGAACTACAGTGTGTAACATATGATCCTCCCATGTAGTTTTGCAGTCGTTGCCTTCTTCATAATCTTGCTTTGACCACTCATTGAATACTGTAGTTTTTCTTTTACTTGCAGTATTAACATGACACCAACTGCACCTCAGAGGGGTCCAGATGGAGAGATGATAAAATCAGCAAGCAAAGGAGAGTAGTTTTGCTGGAAATTAATTCATCCTCAAGTCTTGGTGAGTACCTTCACAAGGTGGATCCTGATTTTACAAAATCTCACCAAGACAACACTGATATATAGACTGTATTTTATATAGCATATATCTTGGACAAACATAAGTTAATAGAGTATTAGTAAAGTAGAAGTTAAACAAATAGAAGCTGAAGTTATTGAATACCTGTGAGGTGAAGGATTTGGGGTAGAAAGTCTAATACAGGTTATTCCACAGCATGGTGGAAAAGTGAGTACCCAACATAAGGAGAAACAGGTAGAGCAGGAGACATCTATAGAAGAAATATGGATATGGAAAAGAAAGAGACATTTAATAAGGTGCAATATTTATGCAAAGGAGTAAGCAAAACTAATTAATACAAAAAAGCAGCACCAAAGATATTTAAGGAGAAATACAGGCAAAAGTATCTGGATATGGAAGGAAAATTTTACAATGCAAAAAATAAGAAAACGGGGGATGTAGAAAAGAGGATTAGTAATGGAGACGTTAAAGGAATAGAAACTGAAGTTATGGATTACCTGCAAAGTGAAGGCTTTAGTGTAGAAAATCCTACTCTGGTAATGTCATAGCGTGATGGAACAGTGAGTACCCAAATTAAGGAGAAACAGGTGGAATAGGAAGCATCGGATCAGTTGCCACATGAAGATACTGTGGAGCCTTCAGTAAGAAACCAATGCAAAAGTTCAGTTGGAGATGCACAGAAAGGAAGGAGCAGGAAATGTGGAGTCATAGGCCAGTGAGCTCCCACATGAAAGACCAATGGATGAAGCAGGATGCAACTGAAGAGAATATATCACATGAATATGTTCTTTAACTTTCTGTAGAATGCCCACAGGAAATGGAGAATAAAGAATGTGCCCTCAATTTAGAAGAAAAAAATGTAAGGGGAGAGTTGCTTGATTTAATAGAGATGGATAGACATACTAAGATCAATAAAAGAAATAGATTACAGAAAGTCAGTAAGGCTCAAAATGTTCGAAGACCGATAAAACAAATGAACACATTAATCAAGAGTATTAACTGAAATTCATGTGCTATAACAGAAGTAAATAGGATATATTCCTGTGCAGCAAAGTTAATAACAGATACATTTTTACCATAAAAATATAGGGCAATAAGGGAAAAGAAAGGAAGAAATTAAATGCCATTATAGAAGTATCAAATAGAGAATACTATAAAGGAATTAAGACAAGAAGTGTTGCTGTTAGAAGACTATAGAAGAAGGAACAGATCAACAAAAATACTTAGAAAGACAGACGTGATAAAAGCAACATATTAAAACAGACCAAAACCTGTTGTACATTATTGCAAATAATAAACTAAAGATATCAGCACAGGCAGAAAAACTTAGAAGATATGCAGATAAATATAAAGGAAAAGTACAAAATAATCAATTCGTTGAAAATGTTTTATAGAAAATTGTGAAACAAAGCAAAATCAATAGAAACACCACCAAAAAGAAGAAATAGACACATTTTGGAGAAATACTTACGAAGACCCTGTGGAACATGACAAAGACGCTGAATAGATAGAAGTAAAAGAAAGAGTAAGAAGTTCAAATGTACAGGATATGAAATGGGGTGAAGTAACAGCCAGAGAAAGTGAAACTAAATTAAGAAAAGCTCCTAAATGAAAAATCCCAGGCCCAGATGCAGTACCTAACGTCTAGCTAAAAGTATTAACATTGTTACACTAAGATGTAGCCCTGAGTAAGAACTACTTATATGCACACCCCAAGCAGACACTAACCTGGTTAACAACAGGAAAAACAATACTCTTCCTTAAAAGTGAACCTGCAAGCTATCCTAAAAATTATATACCAATAACTTGTCTTCCAACAATGGATAAACAATATACTGGAACTGATGCCAACAAAGTTTATAGTCTTTTAGAAGAAAACTCAATCATGGCAATAGAACAAAAGGGTAACAAAAGAAAGTTGTGGAACAAAGGATAATTTATTGTTAAAGTATAAATTGAGAATTGTAAAAAGAGGAAGTATGGCTTGGATAGATTACAAAAAAAGCATTTGAGAGCATCCCACATTCATGGATAAAGGAGTGATTACAGATGTATAAGATACACTCTACATTAATTGATTACATTACAGTGACAAACCACTTTGCAGCTAAGCCATGATAAAGGACATATTATTATCCCAGGGATCATAATTCAAAGGGGGATATTCCAGGAAAATTATTTGTCACTGCTCCTCTTTTGCCTTGCCCTTAACCCATTAAGCTGTCTAACAGATTAGGTTGTTCTTCTTTCGGCTTTTCCCGGTTAGGAGTCGCCACAGTGGAACTCTGGTCCACTAATGATTGGCAGTAGATTTTTACAGTGCCGAGGTGCCAGCTCGACACCCAACCTTCAACGAAGGCATACCCATTCACGCATGTCTTTCGAACACCACTTGACCATGGGGAGGACATGCAGACTCCACACAGAAGGCACTCCAGCCGAGAATCAAAGAGGAGAACCTCTTGCTGTGAGGCGACAACGCTACCACTGCACCACCATGGCTTATTTAACAGATTAGGTCATGGGTACAATTTGAGTCCCAGACAACAACAAAGTGTAAGACTTCTCATCTTCTATTTGTGGATGATTTAAAAAACTGTATAGTTCATCAGATGAGGAGATGAAAGCTAACTGGAAGTGGTCAAAACTTTCTCAGATAATATAAGAATGTTATTTGGTCTTGATAAATGTTTGAAAGCAGCATTTAAAGCAGGAAAGTTGCAGTGACAAGAAAATATTAGTCTGGGACAGGAATGTGATGTAATGGAACTTGAGTAGGGGGGGTACATAAATATATGAGAATTGATGAAGGATCAACAATAAAACATGAACAAACGCAAATAAAATTCAGTAAAGAATATTTTAGAAGACTAAAATTAACACTGAAAGCAGCTCTGACATCTAGAAACAAAGTCCAAGATGTAAACCAATTTGCTCTTCCTGTTCTCACTTATAGTTTTGGGGTAACTGACAATCCCCAAAAGGTATTGGATCAATTGTTCAGGAAAACAAGAAAAATGCTTCATGCTTATCAAATGATATATACAAAAATCATTGTATAGCAAGATTATGCATCCCCTGTTCTGAAGGAGGTATGGGCTTCCTTGAAATTGATTGCATGTATAGATCTGCAATTGTAGGATTGCATACATATCTGCTGATCTCATCAGAAGCAAACATAGTGAAGGTGTTGAAACATGAAGAGAACAAATCTAAGATGACAGCCCTGCGTAGTTTAGCAGAAGCATATCCATGTCAAGTGGGAAGGGAACCCAAACCAGAAGTAGATAAAAGTCAGGGAGGAACTGAATGTGCCAAAAAAGATCTATATCACTTTGTTGAATAAACTGTTCATCGAATACCTTTTCATGGGAGCCTATCTGTCAAAACATAATCCATCAAATTATTTTTTCAGCAGTACTGACTGTCCCCAAAAGGTATTGGATCAATTGTACAGGAAAACAAGAAAAATGCTTCATGCTTATCAAATGATATATACAAAAATCATTGTATAGCAAGAGTATGTATCCCTTGTTCTGAAGAAGTTATGGGCCTCCTTGAAATTGATTGCATGTATAGGTCTGCAATTGTAGGATTGCATACATATCTGCTGATCTCATCAGATATATAGTGAAAGTGTTGAAACATGAAGAGAACAAATCTAAGATGACATACCTGCTTAGTTTAGCAGAAGCATATCAGTGTCAAGTGGGAAAGGAACCCAAACCAGAAGTAGATAAAAATCAGGGAGGAACTGAATGTGCCAAAAAAGATCTATATCACTTTGCTGAAAAAACTATTCATCGAATACCTCTTCATGGGACCCTATCTGTCAAAACATAATCCTTCAAATGATTTTTTTCAGCAATATTTTTCCCAGGGAAAAAAAGTTGGCCATCATTGGGAGTTTGCCCTTTTCACCACTGTAGTGTGATCTTGGAGTTGGTATATTTGGGGGGGCATAGCCGCCCCCACCAGGATAGGTTTTAAATTATGTGTTTTTTATGGTGGTTGGTAGGTTGGCTGAGCAATTTTTTTCCTGGGAGAAACTTTGCTGAAATGATCATTTGATGGATCAAGTTTTGACAGATAGCATTCGATGAAGAGGTATTCAGTGAACAGTTTTTTCGACAAAAAAAAAAAAAACAGAAAAATTATAAGGAAAAGGATCAGATGAGAGGGCAAGAAATGTGAAGAAGGCATAACTGTCTTTACAAGTACAGAAAACTCCTGATACAACCTCATGTCAATCAGGATCTGACACAGGAATGGTTAAGAACAGATGAATGTAAACCAAAATATGAAAAGTTGATATTAGCAGCCCAGGATAGTGGACTACATACACATTGGCTTAAAATGTCCATTGAATGTGTGGGAGAAACAGACAAATGCTGATTCTGTAAAACAGAACTAGAAACAGTCTCATATCTTGTTGCTGGGTGTGTTACACTAATGGCAGAGGGCCTATATACTGAAAGGCATAATAATGTGACAAGACAGTTGCATTGGGGATTGTGTAAACATTACAATACTGAAGTAACAAAGAAGCATTGGAAGCTTGAGCCACAAAGCGTTATAGAGAATGATGACATTTATATCACATGGGAATCACCCATTACTGACAGTTCAATGTACAGAGGGACATATAGTCATAAAATACCAGGATTTGCAGACAGAAATGAGAGCAGTGAGGAAGAAGGTTACACAGACAGTTCCAATAGTAGTAGGAGCAATGGGTCTCATAAAAACGAATTTACAGTCTTATTTAGATATGCCATCAATACATGTAACTCTGTATGAATTGCAGAAGGAGTCAAATCTGGGCACACTGCATTTGCTGCAAAGAGCACATCTGGCTAACATCAATGATTGAATAATACAAATTTTACAAACTTTAATCATACTTTGACTTAGGAATGGAGTCCATTCCTGTCATGGTATTAAAATCCCAAAAGACTCGGAGAAATTAAACTGGAAGTTATTCTCCTCAGTTGTGTTTCCATCTCCTGCCTGTCTTCATCTGTGTCTGCTACTAGATCTGTTTGTGTCCACTATATTGTTCTGTCATGTGGAGTTTATCCCACTAGTTTCTTCCTACCTTTATAGAGCTTAAATTACTCTGCCCAGCATCAGGTGTGGTACAGTCTCCACCCAAACTAAATTTGCCTGCCACTCTCCTCAACCCCCAAATCTAACACTGCATATGATGGATACTGTAGCTAGGTTACCTGTTCTAACAGCAGGCTTTACATTCACTCTGTCTCCTTTATTGGTACCTTTTTTATTTGCTCATCATATCATTGTTTCTGAATACCTCTTTTGCACCTTTATCCTAACAGTTTCTTCATACTTTAATTGTTAAGTAATTTCCCTCTACTCACTCTCATTATACAACATTCAGTTTTACCTAACAGCACTGCCATCATCTTCAATCCATTAAATCCTTGCTTTGATGCCCCAATTTAATTTCCCCCCTTATTTTTCCATCTGTTTTTAAATTCTGCTGTAACTAGAGTTGGCCGAGTATCCAGGCTGCATTGTCTTCAGTGATCTCCTGTACTCATCCTCCATTGCAGCGTTCACATTTTCTGTATACATTGAGTAATTTGAACCTCTCACAGACTTTTTCTTTTACTGTTAATACTCTGACATGCTTCAGGCTTCCATCATTATTAAATTTCTTTCAGCAATTGTTCTGTGCATTAACCTTTTTCATGAACCAAATTCCAACTTTTCACACTCAGAAGTAAATAACTGATATCAGACAGTCAGTGAAATATTGAACCTCTAATTGTGTATTGGTATTTTATATCCTGTCCAATAGTCAGATCAATTATTAATTCCCCCCTAACCCCACACAGCCTCAGATTTTCTCCCCTGCTTCAGTAATTGGCTGTCCCTTAATCCCCTAGTTGCCCCTTGCCAATTACCATTGGCTTGATAATTTGAAGAGTGAGCCTTCAACTACTTGGAAGGTTAGGTCTGAGTTGTGAGGGACTGGATGTGCAGGGATGAGCATGAAGCCTGGGAGCTGTCATCCTTGCAGGAGCCAGTTGGTTAACCTGAATGTGGAGGCAGCTAGGGCATTGACATTAGGACGTTGTCACTGTCCATTGTGTTAAACCTGAATTGTCCTGCAGTGCTACTGATTTCTAGCAGAGATTGCCTAGACATCTGTTTTCTCCTGCCCAGGATAGGAGAGCTGGCTGTTGGACTCTTCATCCTTCCCCCACAAATGACCAACCATACTGGTAGTACAGTTCTGTTTTTCAACTCAGGTGGCTCGGATGGATGTTTTTCTCCTTCTGCATCATTGGGCTGGCTCAAATATATATATTTTTATAAAGGTAACTGTATCAAACTTACTTTTAATAAGTTCTGTTTTCCTCATTGTAAATACCTTACACACTATACGTTACGTAATGCACTCTAATAGGTATTTTGCTTTCATCCATTTCAGACCATGGCAAGCCTTACTCCAACACTGTCTTAGCTGTTCATCTCTTAAAGAGAAGTCTCTGAGTGCCCATTGGAATTAAGGCATGACTGGATCAGTAAAACACTTTTTGCCTGATTTATATAAGACAGAATTCATTTCTAAACAAAAGATCACACTTCCACCACCTATTACACTCAAATAAGTTTTGCACTATAAAGCTGCAAGTTAGCATTATAATTCCTAGCTAAGCAAGATTTCACCCATCATAGACTGAGCTCGCTGATTTCCAGGACAATCATACCAATACTGATTGAGAGTTGTCCAAATTCATTTTACACACACACACACACACACACACACACACACACACACACACACGCACTATTTTCCAGAAAGGAGTAAATGATTGATCTTCATAGTCCATGTTGGCAAAAGCAAGAATACAGATTACTTTTTACCCTTAAAAATAAGCAAATCTTTAAATATTTGAATGCTTGCATTTACCTCTGAGCAGTCAACAACAATTAATAATTTTAATTCAGTGCATAAATTTGTAAGCTCATAAATAAATCAACAGCCACAGGAATTTAAAAGTTGAATACTAAAACTCTGTACTTGAAAAGTAAATATGCAATAATGACCTTGCACAAGAAAGTAAAACATGAAAGTTCTTTAAAGCTAGTCTAGCCCCTAACAAATTTGAGCTAAAGATAAGCTGTGCCCTGTCTTTGCTATCTTTCAAGATCAGAATGCAGTTTGCAACATTTTTGTGACCAGCTCTTTCCCTGTCAGCATGCTACAGCAAGAAAATCCAGCAAATCTTTCTAACAGCCCCCCCCCCCCCCCCCATCTATTTATATGATTCCCAGGCAAGATTTCCTGCAGCTTCAGTGTTGAATTTTGGAGGATACAATCTTGTTTCCATAGCTGTATGCATTTGTGGAGTTCCAGATAATGTATCCTTTGATTTAAAGTAACATTTTAAAGGAGCACTGAAGATATGTGTACAACAGAGTCAGTTTCATTTTCAGACTGTAGTACATTTCCACAGTAGGAAATGTACAAGTTTACACAGTTGTTTTAAATATTGCACATTTTCAAAAACAGGCAAGTATGGTGCAATATCTTTAATAATGTACATTTTCTTATTTTTTTTACAAGTTTATTATACCATAGTGCACTTCTCCTGTCATTCCCTTCTGTAAGAACATCTACACATTCCCCGGTGTATAGCTTTTTACAGCCCACTATGATTATGTCAGAGCACAATTCATAAATATGTGCATCAATGTCAGAAAGACACAGTTGCTCAGTATAACACAAGAAGGTGATGTTTCTGAAAATATTGAACAAGAGAGAGAGGTACAATGTGTTCATTAGAAGTCCAGCAGTAATAAAGAGACCTCTACATGGAGATGTTCAGCCAGTTGAACACTTGTGCTGTTAATTGGAAAGGAAGATGGTAAGATGTGTGTGGTGTAGACGTGTGGAGCTATCAGCTATTATAGACACATCACCATTCACAGCTACTATGACAACTGGTATATAATGTCGTTGCTGGTATATCTTGCAGTGAAACACATTTAAAAACTATGTGAGTCAGATCAGAATGTTACTAGAGCATTCTAAATTAACTCACTGTCCTGCCAGGATTGGTGTTAGCAGAATGGAACAAGATTTAATTCAACTAAGTGTTCTGGGAAAAATACATCTTGCTTTTCTCATTTCTAGTGTTAAATGGTTACAAATGTGTCATTTTTACTCTGTTTTCCATACATTACTTAACATTCACTTGAAGCGTATGAACTACAGTCTGAGTATTAGAGCAGCCATTTAATTTGAGGACTGTAATGGACCTGGAAGTACAATACCTTAGCAAGATGTTCATAGGTTCATAGGTTCATAGGTTCGTACTAGGCTATCTGCCCTAGGGCATTTATAAGCCTAGCCAGAGTGTATGTGGCTTACACCACCCCTTAGGATGAGAATACTACACCCTTTTAGGGTTTAGTTTACTATGCCTCTGTCTAGTAGTGACAAAGAGATGACCCCCGGGGTAAACCTACGTAATATTTCTTTGACTGTATATGGGATGTCAGTATTCTGGGTCTGCTCCCTACTCCACTATTATATCAGGGAGCAATTCATGAATTTTTCAAACCTCTTTGCTATGTTGGTAGAGTAGAGGTGACTCCACTATTATTTAAATGAAAGGATCTTTTGCTTTTGGTGCTTCCAGCAGTTGTAGCTTGCTTATGTAATAACGTTAAGGTAAGATTGTTATGTGTGTGCTATGGTGATTGTCTACTCTATACATCTCATCAGGCTGTGCTTTTGCATCCCTTTAATAAAAGATGTTTTCTGCAATGTCATGTGTTGCATTGATAATGATATTACTCATCACAACATCACCAATACAGTGTCATCTGGTGTATCTCACTGCTTATAACTGTGGTTAGTATGGAGTTGTACAAACATAAAAATGTAGTAACCCCATTCACAGTATGCTGCATGATTCATATTTGTGAATTACAGACAGGATGGTGGGTCCCTATTTACATATTTTCTGCATACCCAGATAAGTCCAGGCACACAGCATTGTGTGTCACAACTCCGACATTTTTATAAATCATGAGTGCTGTGATTTGTGGTCAAACAACTCACTAGCCTTGCATGATTGCACACAGTGTTTATAAGCAACGCCATATATCTAAGGTATGTTTCAATAAGATCTTTATGTGCACAGTCTCACATGAGTGCTGTTCAGTTTTATGAATCTCTCAGACTAGCCACACAGAGAGTTGCCCTTTAAAAAGGACTGTGCATTTTGTCAGTGATTTTTCCAGTCAGTTTGGTAGCCCAGGCCATCATTTCTGTTAAGTGGAGAAAGGAATCTTTGGATGAAAAGTCAGTACACTGTCTTTACCATAACTGGACGGATATTTCTCTCCCTCTTTTTTGGCTTGCTGCACTGGAAAATGTTTTACGTTAACAGTGACTAGTAATTGTACACAGATTGTGAGCTGTGATTAGCTGCATACATGATGCATGCATAGTCAGTACATTAGGGATGCTCTAACAAGTATCTTCTGACACTTTGTTAGACTGATGTATAGCTGGCTACTGTTAAACTTTATTATTTGCTTATTTGTTTGACATTTGTTGACCTGGTTAGTCTGACTGAGCCAAAGTCCTTTTTCAGCAGAGGCCCAGGGAGAAAAGCTCAATTATTACAAACATATAGAGTAGTAAATACAGTGATACAGTAAGATATAAAAAGCATAACTTAATGAAAATGTACATTATTTACACATCAGAAATCATATACAAACTTAAACTGCTAAATCAAGCAGTAAAATCTCTGTAGCTGCAGATCAAGTACATGTATGAGAAGTACCCTTACAGGAAAAAGAATGGTTGATATGTGGTTTACTTAAGTTAAACTCAGAGAGGTTTAAGTTGTAGGTTTTGTTAGTCGAGTAGTAGGCGAAAGTTGAAGTACAGCCATAGAGTAGACATGAGAGGAAGTAAGGAGGATAGGTGAGAGAAAGGATGAGAGTTGTATGTGGAATAGTCATGGAAAGTAATTACAGTGACAGATTCAAGTGCTGTTGAGAAAGTTTTGATAACAGTCTTGAATTTTTGTGGGTGATTAATATTCCTAATATCTAGAGGAAGTTTGTTCCAAGAATGGGCAGGGGAGTAGCTGTATAGGTTTTGCCCTATTTTGCTTTTGGGTTTGTAGTTCAGGAGGAGGTTTTGGTGAGAGCTTTGGGGAGATCTTGAAGGGATATAAAGAGAGGCAAGAGCGGCAATGTCTGGACAGGAGGAGAGCTAGTATAATATAGCATGTATGATCTGAGATAGGAGTGGTTGATGGGGAAATTCTAACCAGTTTAAGCTTTTAAGGGCAAGACACTGGTGAGAGTGGTAGGTTAGATCTGTGGGAAATCTTACAATTATGTTGTAGGTTGATTCTAATGTTAATAGGAGAGTGGTATGAAGGTTAGTGAGGATTTGCGAGCCATAGAATAGGCTTAGAAGGAGGCATGCATGGGATAGGGAGATTTTAGATCTAATGGAGAGAATTTTTTTGTTTCTATACAGAAGTCCACATTTTGGTGGGTTTTCTCAATCTTGTTGGAGACATGTAGATGAAATTTGACTTGGTCATGTATGATGACCCCCAAAATCTTGGTGTGAGACTCAATATAGATAGGTGTACTGTTAAGTGAAGAGATAGAGAAGGAAGATTTTGGATGGTTCATAGTTTTGGGAGTGAAAAGCAGGAGTTTAGATTTTTTTGGATTTAGAATCACCTGATTCTTCATGAGCCAGTTTTCAATTGATAAGGATTTTTGTGTGTGAGTATTTAGGTCAGATTGGGAGTGGGCAATGGTGATGACTGTGGAGTCATCTGCATATTGCACAAGAGATGACTGAGGACAGGATGTACATAATTGTTTAATAAAAATGTTAAACAGTAATGGGCCAAGGATAGATCCTTGTGGTACACCCATCTTGATAGGTAGGGCAGGAGATGTTCTATAGAGCCATTTAACCGATTAAAGTTGATCAGAGAGATAACTAGCAAACCAGGAAATAGTTGAAGAAGATAGCCTAAGTGCAGAGAGTATGGCCAGCAATAGAGGGTGGGACACAGTGTTGAATGCTTTTGAGAGGTCAAGAAATAGGCTAGAGATGTGTTTATTATTGTCTCTGGCTTGGGATATAGTGTTTATTAAGGATATGAGGGCAGCGGAGGTGCTATGTTTTGGGCAAATGTCAAGTTGTGTGGGGGTTAGTAAGTTTTGTTGTAAGAGGTAGTGTAGGATTTATTTGTGAACACATTTCTCTAACATTTTGGAAAGAAGTGATAGAATAGCGATAGGCCTAAAGTTGGCAAGCTCAGAGGAGTTACCTCCCTTGTGAATGGGTATAATATAGAATTACTTCCAGATTGTGAGAACTTTGGATTCAGTGATGGGCCAGTTGATGAGTATGGAGATGGGGAGGGCAAGCGAGTTTGCTTCCTTCTGAAGAAAGAGTGGTGGGAGATTATCAACATAGGGAGAGCAGGGATTTAGCTTATGAAGCAAGGATTTAATATAGTTGGTAGAGACTGTTTTAAGAGAAAAGCCCCAAGATGGATAAGGGGATGTTGGATGGTCAGGAGAGATGTTAACATTAGTGCTGGAGTTGATTTGGAGTAATAGTTTGCTTGATGCTATCAATGAAGTAAGTATTGAAGTTGGATGGTGTTTCTTGGGGTGTGTTGTTTGGACATGGATTGGGAGATGAGGGGTTACCTGGGTGCAGAATATGGTTAATAGAGTACCATAATGTCTTTGGGTTAGATATGAGTGAGTTTGGGAGATTGCTATAGAAGTTTTTCTTTTCATTGATGATGTCCGTTTTGTAAAGTTGCATAGTTCATTATAGTGCTGGAGATGGGAGGAGAGTTTTATTTTGGGCCAGACTCTCCAAGCTTTGTCTCTTTTTTTTTGTATTAAGATACATGCAGTTTGAGTAAGCCAAGAAATATGAATGATTTGACTCTAACTGTATGCAAGGGGACAAGGGAGTTGAGAATATTAAGGAATATATAATTAAATTTAAGAACAGCATCATCTAGAGGTACATGCTTACAGAAGGACCAGTTTATTGCTGAGAGATGGTTATTTATGATGTCTGATTGAAAGTTAGAGCGTTTGTAAAACTCTGTGAACCTATGTGGTCTGTTATAGTGGGGAGAGAATCTGAGAACTTTAACCGGACAGTGATCACTGAGGGAGTCGGGCAGAGTTCCAGGTAAGTGATATTTTTGAGGATTAGAGACAAGTATCCAGCCAAGAAGATTAATAGAGTTGGTAGGTTTGTTAGTGTGAGTGGGAGTGTAGATTAAGTGGAGAAAGCCATGTAGATTAATAAATATATGCACTAGCACTATCTGAGGAGAGGTTGGGGCTATCTGAGGAGACAAATAGCCAATTAATGTTGACATCTCCCAGGATAGTGGTCTCATTAGGTGAGTATTGTGAAAGCCAGAAGAGAATATTCTCGAGTATTGGGGTATTATCTCCTGGGGGAATGCAGATTATAGCTATGGTGATTAAATTGTGGTCATTAAATTTGCAGCTGGCAACTAGAACTTGGGCTGGGGAGGCTGAGGGGGTGGGGATGGCTAGGGGAATTATAGTTATATGGTTAGAGAACATGATGGTCACTCCTCCATCTTTTTTTCTGGTTCTGTCTAGACATAAGATGTTATAGCTTGGGGTTAAGAGGTCTTTGTCAGGGATATGAGGTTTTAGTCATGTTTCTGTGAGGTTAATAATATCAGGATAGTGATGGGCCATCCAAGCGTGGAATTTACTGACTTTGTTAAGTATGCTTCTGATGTTCATAGAGTAAATAGAAAGATATTTCTGGAGGATGGAAGGATGAGGAGAGGCTGAGTTTCTGTGCTTAACATTAGAGTGGAGAGGGTTGTTAGGTCCAGGGTTGGGATGGATGTCTCCTGATAGGAGAAGGATATTATAATGTAACAATTTTATAGTAGAATGGATTCCATCAGAAACAATATGTACTGTTTTAAACGTTTGAAGTTAATATCTTACTTGTTGACGTTATTAGAAGTCATTTAGTTATTAAACGAGTGTAAGCTTAGTTTTTGTGTTATGTTCATATGATTTGTTTTTCTTTTCAATATTATGTTTTCCCATTTTACTCTCTCCTGATGGGTTACTATCCTTTTGACTTTACTGTGTTTACCAGTTTCTGTGGGGTTGTAACTTTTAAAAATTATCCCACACTGAAACATTTTATGGGACAATTCATAACACCAGACATTTTTATTAGTAGGGTTTTATGAATTCTAGTGATGATGGAACAGTTTAAATGTGAGAAAAGTAACTCCCCTGACATGGAAGCCATTTTATTTCTCTCAGAGGTTAACACAGAATATCTTGGAAGTAGCAGTAGTGGTGCAGCAAAGGACACTTGTGAATATGGATGATGTTCCATCTGAAGTTTCTCTGCAAGGTTCCATCCAGAGCAGTTTTTGGGCAAAAAAGTAATGGAACTAGAGCTTCTGGTGAGAAGATTTCTCCTCCCTCTTTAGAATTTGACTTAAGATCATTACAAAAATCAGTAGCGCATGCAAATTCAGTCACAGTCACAGTTTTAGTTTTGCTCAAACAGCATGAATAAATGTAGCCAGATATAAAATCCAGCACTACACTTTATTTGCAAACCTGCATACGTTTTGCAACCTTTCTGTGATAGTTGCTTTTGCAAGACAGAAAAATATTGCATATACAAATTTAAATGATACGTTAAAGCTAGTCATGTAGCTTAATGCAGCCAGTGACAGTGATTAGTTCATTAATGTATGGGTTTCCTTTTTAAAAATGGAATTGATAAAAATTGATCCTTTAATCCTGGCAGGACATATGTCTGCATTATATTCTACAATTTTACTTATGAGAATAACCATTCATTCCTTTTATGAACACCCCCATAATTACCTGTAACACAGCAATACCTAGGAATTTAAATCTATGATCTTGTGCTGAACCTGAAAATGGTATACCTGAATCAGTGCTCCACCCCAATCAACAGATAGATAGATAGATAGATAGATAGATAGATAGATAGATAGATAGATAGATAGAGATAGACAGATATATAGATAGATAGATAGATAGATAGATAGATAGATAGATAGATAGATAGATAGATAGATAGATAGATAGATAAAGCAAGGTAAATCATTTCTGGACAATAAAATGTGTTTACATAGGTTCATGGATTCATACTAGACTAATGACCACCACTATCTTTACAAGTCTAGTGGTGCAACACAACCCAGTTTTGTACCAGAGTTCCTTGGATGCCTATATGTTGGGGTATGTTAGTAAAGAGGTAGTTGAGAATTAATTTACTTACTGTGACCCTCTGTCCATTGGAGACATGGGGGCCAGATTAAGGTGAATTTGCAATTTCCCATCCAGTGATCAAGGTTTCTTCTGAATATGGTCAGGGATGAGCTCTGATTCATGTAGAGGGGGAGCTTATTCCATTGCTTGGGGATCCTTTGAGGCACTTGTAAGTCCATCCATCAGGTTCTATTTATGCTGCAGACAAAACTCAGGTCCTTGGATTTAGTGTTTTTGATGCTGTTTGTCTTGCAGATGTGCAAAAGATCCATTAGAACTGGATCTGAAGATGCCTTATATGCTAGGCATAGATTGCCTCTCAGTAACCTGTAGGAGACTGAGTACAGAGATAGGACCATAAGGCAATCTGTGTAGAACAGAGTATTCATACCCTGGATTGTCCTGGTGAGGAGCCTTTGAGGGTGTTCCAGCTGTTGCAAGTGCCTGATTAGGTACATGCCAAAGGTGGCATTCTACTCAATGATGGGTCTGATAAGGGCTAAGCAGAGTGGTACTATTACATTGTTGGACCTGCATGCCATACCATTGCTTATGAGTTGGGTAAAATAGAATGGTTTTCTTACTATATTGGCTATGTGTTGGTTGAACCCCAAGTTACTGTCTGCATATGTTCGCATGTCCATAACTATCAGGTCAACTCTTAGGGGTGTTTTACCAATGAAGTAATTAACTTGAGTGGACGCTTTCCCAAAGGGCACTATAATGCATTTCTTTGCATTGAGTTTCAATCCATGGCTTTTGAACAAGTAATTTTTTGCCTTAGACCTTCTTGTAGGATGTTGGTGTTGTGGGGAATTCAATAATAGCTCCCAGTTTACAGTCATCTACAAACTTGGTAAGCCAGAGGCCTTTGAAATATAATGCAGTATTTTTCTTTTGTATGTCATACAATTGCTGTCTTATTCACATTCTGTTTTGTTTTGGAAAAAAGATCAATAGCAAAACTTTGCAATATATATTACGTTAAAAGTTGAATATGTAAAAACAATTAAAATAATCTAGCTTACCTGATGGTGGATGCCTGAATATAGTGGCCTTCACTAAGATTCAAAAGCATGTCTAATGTGGCCACTCAAGGACTTCCATTGAGCTATTGAGTTGTGCTATGTGTCTCAAAGGTAATTATTAATTAAAGAGGCAAGTAACTTGTCAACTGTTAACTAATTTAGAAATCCTGTCATAGAAATTACTGTGTTGGTGGAGAGAGAAGTGCCACAAAACAATGTCTTTATTAATTTTTATTTATTGCAGTGGGAATAAGAGTATAGGAAAGTCAGAAAGAGGGGAGCAAGCAGAGGAACACAGGGAAGGAAAGTAAAAAAAATATATATATATATACATATATATATATATATATATATATATATATATATATATATATATATATATATATATATATATATATATATATATATATATATATATATATATATATATATATATATATATATATATATATATCTACTTCAGATTGCCAACGTTTCAAAATGCCGACACCATATGGCCAACAGTTTGAAATGCTGACAACCGGAAATAGAAGTGCAAACTACTACAAACAGTTTTGGGCAGGAGGGCAAGCCCCCCTGCACTCCCCACACCCCTGCTACTTAAATATTCTCACTCCGAGATCACACTACAATGAAGGAAAGGGGAATCTCCCAGTTCCGCACTGTAGCGGGATCTCCGCTATCATTTGTCGGCCTTTCAAATGTTCTGTCATATGGTGTCGGCCATATGGGTGTTGAACATTTGAAATTTCGATCAAATGAAGGGATCCCATATAGATATATGTATATATACATATATATATATATATATATATATATATATATATATATATATATATATGTGTGTGTGTGTGTGTGTGTGTGTGTGTGTGTGTGTGTGTACCTCATAACATCAAGGTACCATAATAGGGAACACCAAAATGTTGATATATTGATCCTAAACATCTGTCTCTTGACTATAACTATATCATGAGAGACTTGATGGAGCTTATGGAATATGTGTCCAAGGCAGGTATGAACCTAGCCTTGAACAGCATTTTATAATCTCCAAAGAGGATTCTATAATAAGAACAAAAGATTATTGACTTCAACAATTGGTTTAGTTTCTGGTGTCATTCAAAGGGAGTCCAGTATATAACTGACAGAGAGGAGATAGTAGAAAGTCCTCTTTGCCAGGGATGGCCTACAACTGTCCCCCAAAGCTTTTGCTTGTTGGCAAAATCTTTGTCACTCCCACAGTGCCTTTTTAGGCAATGCAAGCTTTCAAAAGCTTCCACCATAACAAAACAGAATCCAGATAACATAAAGTTATTGCCTGCTCAGTGCTCGGAGTCTTAACAAAAAGCTTCAGTCCCTAGAAGCAGTGCTTACTCTGGACAACATCAGTATATGCATTGCAATGGAGAACTGGTTCAAGACCTTTGACAGCATACCATCAGTGCAATGTTTCAACACCTACCACTCATTCAGACCCACTATATTAGATAAAGGTGCTAGTGTCTCAGTAGGTAGACAGGATAACAATATGGGACTCCTCCATGTCTACCTTACAATTAGCAAGACCCCCTTATCACACCATTGCCAACTATAGGAACACCTCTGTGTCCCCCTCAGCATGCAACCCCTAATTAACTAGTGTAGAGTCCCTGTGCTTTAAGCCCAACTTCATTTACCTAAGAGACTTCAACTACCCCTCTATTAACTAGCAGACATATACATCCTCTGACATGTATGCCTAAATATTTCTGGACTTTATCATTATAAACTCTCTAGACCAGTTAGTCCACACTCCAAGCAGGGATGATAAAAGCGTGGATTTGGTCCTCACCAATGTGGGATAGTCCTGCTCCCTACCAATTTTAACTTCCTCCCTGGTCAAATTAGACTGCAGATCAGTCACATTCACCTTAAAATGGAAATCAGGAGCATCCTCCAGTACCTCGGTATTCAAGGATTATGCCAAGGCTAATATACTGAAACTGAGTGATCACCTGGCTAAATTTAGCATCCCCTTCCAATGCAATGACCCCACTGCTTATGTGTAATAATGTACTGCAAAATTCTATGCACACATGAATTGCTGCATAGATGCATTTGTCCCCGTCCAAAGTAAAGGCAATGCCAAACTCAAAAATAATCCCCTCTGGTGGAATCAAAATGTAAACAGGCTTTATAATAATAAAAAAAAAAAAAAAACATAAAATTAACTCTCAAGATGCAGAAAATCTCTTTCCAAACTTACCAGGGAACTCTGGACCCCTGTGAAATAAATCTAAGCAAAATTTGAGGTAAAAACTGCTACCAAGACAAAGAACAGCCGCATAGCTTTCTTTATCTATGTTAGAAACCTTGGAACAATGCCCAGCACTGTGCAGAATGAATAGTAAGTGATATCAGATATTGTGACACAGTGAACATAGCCAATCTCCTAGGAGATAAATTTAACTTCACACTCTCTCCCCTGCCATATCTCATACCCGGGTTCCTATTAGAAGGGGCAACACTTAAAATAGCGAATGCTTTTCTATTGAACTTAAAAACCCAAAACCGCAAAATATTGAAGGCATGTAACAGCTATTTTTTTCCCCAGGGAAAAAAATTGCTGGGCCATTCTTGGGACTTTGCTGTTTTCTACACTGTGGTGGGATCTTGGAGTTGGTATATTTAAATTGGGTGGGGGCGTGAGGGGCAATTTTGTTTGTACATTCTTTTTTTTTTTTTTGGCTCAGCAATTTTTTTCCCTGTGATAGGGAAGTGGTGTTTGCATTCTCTGCCATGGTCTCTGGGTTTCTTACTGATGTCATTAGCTATAGCTGCTATAGCTCCAGAATATATGCAGTATCACCAGTAAGATGGCCCAGTGAAAAATCACACGATACAATCAAGTGACATAAATTGTACATGTGCTATATGTGGGATTTGCAGGCATTACCATTTTGCCTGATGATACATTGTATATTATACCTTGTGCATTACCATGTGGATGGCAGACCACCTTTCAATTGACCAAGTGGAATCCCTTGTGATTGATATATTGTTGCCCTGTTTCCCTAGCAAGGCTTTTGTTGCAATGTGGGTGTAATTAATAGCTCATAGTGCCTTAGAGAAATGAGGGTATCATAAAATACCTGCATGATGTTGCTTCCTTTCAACTGTGGGAACCACATGTTGCCCCACTCCTTATGTGTTCTGGAAAGCAATTGTATGATAGAATGACTCAGCAACAAGAAACAAGAAGTATCTCCATGACTACTGGCTGCAAGAACAGACTCTTGCTTATGTGTATCTAGTAAAGCAGTAGCTACCCTTTACATGTTTATATGATCCCTTTTCCATAACTCCAGGATTTTATTGTGGTTATCATCTCTGGTGGTTGCCTGTTCTGCAAAATTTATGGTTTGAACCATGCTGCCATATTTATTTCCTTAATTTACATTTGCTGTTACCTTTATTTTAATAATGTGCTTTTCCTTGTCATTATACACTCCTTAGCATAGTATGCTAGCCATGGTATTTTGCAGCCTAGTAAGATCACACTCAGCATGTCTCTGAGTCACTCCTTCCTAGTTCCACATCATCAAATACTTTTTCTAAAAATTCTTTAGGATAATCTATATTTTTAACCCCACCAAATTTGTTCTCAATGTAACAAAATAAATTACTGCTGTGTGACATGTGATGGTTGACTTTCATCATTTGCCTTGAAGGGATACTTTATTTTTTAAATCAGGAGGGTAAACACTGATGAAGTGAAACAGATTATATTTCTAGAAATATAGGTGCAGTGCTTGCAAGATTCATGATAGGCTGATGCCTGTGGCCGGTCTTGATTTGCAGGTGCACAAAATTTGATACCTGTGCTTTGGCAGTCCCTGACTATATCTGGACTGTAATTGGTTCAGATTTAATTTGATATTTAGTGGAGCCTGTGTTGTATAGCAAGATGCTATGGTGCATGGTACTGATGATAGTGTGGTGTTTGCCAAAGAACTGCATCTTCCATCTCAGGGATTCGATAAACTCAATATAGACTTAGTGCAAAGCCTACACAGAGTTTACGTGATTGCATAATCAGCAGCAATGCTAATTACATATGTATGCCGCGCATCGCACTTACATGGATACAAGGGAAATTTCATGACCAGCAACAGGGTTGGCAAACCAGAAAAAAAACATGTAAAGCAGCACAAACAAATTCATATTTGTAGACATGTTTATGTGTGGGCAAACTAGTTCTGCAGGGTTGCGCAGTCACAATGACTACCAGGGTTTAATTTAAGACAATGAATGCATTACTAACACATAATAGGAAAGCATACTCAGTGCAAAGTACAGTAAAAACATGTTTTTGCCATATAGAAATAAAGGTTTTGGTTAGTGATCATCAAGGGTACACAGAATGCATTATAAAGACAGCAGTCTGGGAAAGTGTGTGCATTAAAAAGGGCAACAGACAGGAGTGGTAGGAATGAAGAATGGATAAGAGGACAAGTGAAAGATGGTAATGTACACCAGATAAGGGCATGTCAATGTATGTACACCCCAAAAGACAAGAGAATTGTAGTATGAACAGTAATCACATATGTACATAATACAGTACATGCTACTGATAACACCTCCTGTGTGGGTATATTCATGTCATAACACACCTAATTGTATGTTATGTGACTCTCAGGCAAGGTCACATATGAATAGAGATAACTGGTTGTGATATAAGCAACCTGTCATGATCACTAGAGACGACATTTAGCAAAGACAGTATATACAACAGGGGGGTATGTGCATATTGTAAAGATGTGGCAAAACAGTTGCTTGAATATGAATGTAATGTCAGCATAGTTCTTAAATCGGGACACATAGCAACAGGCTGATGGACAACAGTGGACAAAAGCACACACAATCATGGACAATATCAGGATAATACAACCATTAATCTGTGTCATTGACATAAAATACTCTGGAATCATAGATAAACTTGCTAAGCTGGGCATAAATCCCTACATCACTCGATGGGTTGCCAACTGGCTTACTGACAGAACCCAGACTGTAAAAGTAGCCGACTCCAAATCCAGCTCCGGACAAGTGACAAGTGGAGTACCTCAGGGTTCAGTCCTGGGACCACTCTTATTTGGCATGTACTTCTCTGAAGTACAGGCCAATACTAAGGGACTCTGGCTAACAATGTTTGCAGATGACTGCAAACTGGGAGCCATATTAAATCCCCAAATTATGTGGATATTCTACAAAAGGGCCTTACAGAAACAGATGCCTGGTGCCAGAGCCATGGGCTCAAGCTTAATGCCAAGAAATGTATAGTCATCCCCTTTGGAAAAAAACATGTACCCATGAACTACCACATAGGTGGCAGGACACTAAACATCGAAAGTGTGATGAGAGACTTAGGGACACAAGTGGACAGTGGTCTCACTTTCGATAACCACATCACCTCAACAGTCAGGAAATCCTTCTACGTGGCACACCTCATCACTAAGGGCTTTTCACCCAGAAAAAAGGAGGTCATTGTCCCGCTGTACTCATCCCTCATTAGATCCATTATAGAGTATAATGCCCCATTTGGTATGTACCTCATAAGACATCTGCAACAGCTGGAAAGGCCAAAGAAATACCTCACTAAAAGAATCACAGGCCTAAAGCAGATGCCATATGCTGACTGTCTAAAAAAACTCCAGCTATACTCTGTGGCATATCATCTACTCAGAGGCGATCTCTGCTTAACATACAAGGCCATGTCAAACCCTGAGCTGTTGGACATGCTCCACTTAAAGAAATCCCAATCCCTCAGAGCCACACACTCCAGGGATCTAAACCTTATCATCACAATGAACAAAACATGCTGGAGGGATAGGTTCCTGACCCAGAGACTCCCCATACTCTGGAATAGACTGCCCATACATGTCAAGCAGAGCACCTCATTGGCCCTCTTCAAAAGGAACCTTGGTGATTGGATGGGAGATAGGAAATTCACCCCGGGGATCATGTCAAGTAAATATTGTGGGAAAAAATTTCCAGGGAATTGTTATGGCTAGGCTTGCATAGGCCTTAGGGCCGATAGCGTAGTACCAACCTATGAACCTATGAAAATATGTGCTTGTGATTTATAAAAGTGTTCTGCATGCACACACATGTACCATTGTAATGATTTGTCAGTAATCTATAACTGAAATCAAGCACACCTTCTTCAAAAATGACCACTTCTGGGAGGAGTTAAGAGGGACACTTTTATACCTTTATTTTACATTGGAAGCAATCCTAGCTGTTTAGAAGTTTGCATGATAAATTTATGCCACAATCCACACTTGCATGAATGTAATCAATGTTGTCAACGAGCTATGTATTTACTGGGCTCTCACAGCAAACGTATCACACATGCATCTTGTATAACACCTTGAAGGGAAGTCGGCACTGTCAAATCCTAATGGTTATGCATCACAAGGTATACTTATGCACCACTGAAAGAATGAACAAACGAATACAAACTCCAACTAAGCTAGCAGGTAAAGTAAAACCAACCAATAAATTAAAAACTGACTTTAATTAAATAACTTTAAAATATAAGTGCTTTTGTCTAAGATAGTAAAGACTTCATCATAATTAAAAGTAGCATCATGTGATGTGCCTTATATACCAAAGAAGGTTGAGAGCCAAAAGTTTTAAAGCAACAGTCACCAACAACTGTGATCGTACTTTGTACAATATCCAAACACATTGACAACTTTCAGCGATAAATGCATATGTGAATATTAAAAACTAAGTGAAATTAACAAGTAATGGGCAAATTTTGAAAGATATATATAAACAATAGAAGGAATACGTTGACTCGTATCTAAAAACATTGTATACTATTAGTTGACGCAAATAAAATAATTTAAATAAATAATGTGTCAGTACACAGATTAATAAAAACTAATTAAATAAATATGCTATGCAAATTCTATACTGTAAATTAATGATTAATGAATAAAGTTTATTAAATGAATAGATTATTTTGTTGAAGTCATTAGTATGTAAAGTGAGTTAATGTGGGAATGCTATTTATTTATTATATGTCTTCATTTTAAGAAGGTAGTTGGTAGATATCATATCATTTAAACCTGGAAAAAATGATGCATTGAGAAAAAATTGCCACCACAGTTCATGTTCCTCAAGTTTAACAGTTGAAGGGCCACCTCTGGGGCTGATATCAATTTGTTCTATGACACCAAATTGGAAATCATGGACACTAAATTCAGCGGTATGCTTATACAGAGCATTAGCTGATTTTGCTTTCTTAATGTCATAAACGTTCATAAATATGTTGTTTTATTTTTTGCTGTGTTTTCCCTATATAAAATGCTGAACAACAAGTACACACCGCTGCACATACAACTCTCTAGGTATGATGGTTAAACTGTCCTGGTATGCTAATTTTCTTATCATTAAGCACAATGTTTACCTAACACCATACATAATGACAAAGGGAGCAACTCCCACATTTTGACATATACCCTTCCCGGGGAGAACATCCACTAGATATATGATCGAATGTATTCTTGAAACTTTCTCCCCATTTATAAATAATTTTGGGATATGCTCCAAACATATCATGGGTATCTTTATGGGTTGTGAACAATTGCCAGTTTTTCTTAATACCAGAAATATTGTCACTGTCAATACTATAGGTGGCAACAAATAAATGCCCATCGATGCTGGAGATTGATTGTTGAATGTCTGACCATTACTAGATTGTGCCATGTATTGAAAATTAAGTTGGTCATTGATAATTGTGACAGTACCAGCATTATCTGGCTCACATGAACATGTATCCCAGATTGTAATGATGGGTTATAATATCCTGAACGGCTTTTTGCGATGACTTCATCTTGAATATTTTTTTATAAGTTCACGTGGATAGCCTCTATTAAGAAACATCATACTTATTGCATTCCTCATTAAATTCATCAAATATAGTGACCATACAGACAGCCCTTACAAGTTGACCCTTGATGACTGCCCATTTTTGGTGGAAAGGATGGTTGCTTTTGAAATGCAAATAACTGTTGTAGTAGGTGGGCTTCCAATAAGTGTTAGCCTTCACCTTTATATTAATTCCTTGCTTCAAAATTCCTACATCCAAATATGAAATAGTATTGTCATTAAGAGAATAAGAAAATCTCAAAAAGGATGTAGTATTATTGATGTAATTCATAAAATCACTTATTAATTCTTTAGGTCCACCCCATGCAATAAAGATATCGTCAAGGTATCTAGTATACAGATTCATCTGCTGATAACAGGAACTTGAAAGTAGTGTTTCTCCCAGGCAGCCATTATTACATTTGCATATAGGGGCTCACAAGCTGCCCCCATTGCTATGCCAACTTGCGGCTTAAAATATTGACCCTCATAGTAAATGAAATTATTATGGAGGATGATCTCAACTAAGTGGCTGATAATGTTAACCATGTCTTGGCTTAATTCAAACTGGTCAGTAATGAATTCTGTAAACCGATCAAGGCCAATATTATGTGGAATGCAGCTTGAATAAGTCCTTCACTTCTACAGCAATGAAGGTGATGTTAGGACTTCCATGTAATTGGTTGCATTTTACCAAAAAATCCAAAGAGTCTTTGCAAAGGTAGGGAATTTTATCCACATATGATTTTAAATGATAGCCAATGTGTCTAGCAATAAAACTAGTTTTTGAATTTACTGCATCAACAGTGGGTCTAAATGGGGCTTCCTCAATGTTCTTGTGAATTTTAGGAACCCCAAAAATGGTTGGAATCCTAGAGCTTTCTAAAGCCATGAAGTGATAATGGTTTATCATTAAGAAAGTAGTCGATGCTCTGATAGGCCATGTTGATTATATTAATAGATGCTTCTTCATACATTTCACTAAATGCTAAATTCAGCATAATTTGTTCATAGTCAAAGTTGTTCATTATGACCATTCCACCTCCCTTATCAGGGCACATAATTCTTAGCTGCTTATTAGCCTTGAGATCTTTTAACATCAACCATTGTGCCTTACTCATGTTATAATTAAAACCACCCCTTCATTGATTGAGCAATGATCTAATGTCCATTTCACAAACTTTTTCAAAAGTATCAGTGATAGGATGTGAAATGGGATTTATTGTACTTAGAACTCTCAGTGCATTGCCAGTAATTTCATTTTTTACATCTTTAAACAAAATGGCAAGATTTAAATTCCTGACGAACTGAGACATCTATAGCTGTTTCTGAATATGTTGTGTACATTACACAATTACTTTCACACACAGGCACGCACATGTTTTGTGATCAGAATTCATGCAACTGTGTATATACATTTTCTTATTTGTGATGAACTGATGTCTAGATTAATAATGCATAAGACAATCTTAATATGTTTATTGTCATTATAAAGGTTTAGATGATGCTACAATGCAGTTTTACTATTTATTTCTGTAGTTTAGTTGACATTTGGGAACTAGTACTGACATATCCATTTTCAAGTGTATGGGTGGAAGGCACGCATGAGTCTGAATAAATATGCATCCATTCAGTAACAAGTGCCTTCCCTTTGGTTGTGGATTTACATAGATTATTATGGGATGAAGAATAATTGGGCAATAAACATATAATTCATGCCACTCTATTTCCATAGTGCTCCACAAAGCAGCACTTTTGCACAATCAATGGCAAAGTGTTTGCACATGCGAGACACACATTTAATGACTACTGCTTGAACATGAGGATACTTATGTGTATGGGCTAGGATAGAAATGCTGAGAGATACTATGGTGTTCATAATGTAGTTTATATTACAAATGTTGTGTCAGATGTTTTATGACACAAAGGACTATTAGTACTGCTTTCCTCATTTATATGGAGTTAAGTGATGAGCAAACACATGTCTCTGCTTCATTGAGAAAATAATAAGAGTTCTATTGGTTTGTTTTCTTCCACACAAATGCACTAAGCAGAGAGGCAAGGCAGTCAGCTCCTTGGACAGTACTGAGTGTAAGAAAATCACCAGTTGCCTGGCTGTATCTCTTTGTGGCAGCAGGTGTTACAGCAGTGATTTTTTTTTTTTGAGCACAAATGATACAGGGCTCGAATCCAGCTTAATCTAATTTTTTTAAATATTTATTCAGGATGGCATTAAATAAATAAATGTGATAATTTTTGAAAATGTGAGAGGGAATGACTGCAGTGAAGCACTGTATTCAAACGAACACCACTCAATTGAATTATGTTGTCAACAGCACACATATGTATTGGTATTTTTATACATTTATCAGTGCGAATGAATATGATCAGAAATATTTAATATTAGTGCTATTAATCTTATTTAACTGTGTGTTTCTTTAGTGCAGTGAGTTTAAGCAGCATTATGCGGAGGTAACCATGCCATGCCATAGCACATGAAGAGCCATTCACCATCACTCAGCATTGGTGTGCAATGCCAAACTCTGTGGAAATGCAGGGGACAAAAAGTGAAGGGCTTCATTAAGGATTTATTGTTTATGTGTGTAGTATGTGATTCTATTTTTTGACCAGATTAAAGGTGTGAAAATGGGGTAGATAGGAAAGTGGTGAAAATGGGGCTGAGTAGGGGAAGAAATATAAGAATTTGCAAGAGGGGATTAGGAAAAAACTATAGCTATCAACTTCTTCAACAGATTAAAATGAACATGTATAGAATATTGGATGAATTTGGGCTGTCACCTCAATGAAGATGGGTGACAACAATGTAATCATGTTCTATAGCCAGTTGGACCAAATCAAGTGTGTAGAGAAGAGCTATGTCTGGGACAATATTTTTTGTGAGACAGGTGCCCATTTTTTATTATATTTCAGTAAGACAGGAATGTTGGGTAAGGGAAGTAGGTATGTCAGGGTCAGGTAGGTGATGAAGTGGGTGCAGACACACAGTACAAACAAGACAGGGATGGTGAGGAACACAAAAGGTTGGGGGACACCATGATTGGGGATAGGGAGGGGACAGCAGAGGCCCATTCTCATCAAGCATGGGGATAGTGAGACTCTAGCCCTCACCCTCAGAGCTGTCATCACTGTCCTCTTCCTCAGCTTGCAATTGGAGTACTTCATGTTTTTTTTCCAGCATTCCAGCCAGCATCTTCTCCATCCAGCTGAGGCATGCACCAGTGGTGCTTTCTACGACCTCATGCACCATGCCTGGCATCTCATGGCAGGTGACAAAATTACCACCTGCACCAATACTCCAGGAGGGTACCACTGCACCAGCTGCCAGGTAATGCTGCCTGATGTTGAGGGGCCAGGTAGTGCAGGGGCCGCAGAGGCAGTAATGCCAGTTTGCATCCCAGATATGCTGGACATCAGTGAGGCAGCCATTGGAGGGGCGGCAGGCCGAGCCATACTGGTTGGCCTGCCTCCCTGTGCTGGAAATTATTTTGTCAGTTGACAGAAATTGATGAAATCAGAAAGATGTGACCATACATATAAAAATAAAAAATAGAGCTAAGGGGTGGGCGAAAAGACAAAAAAAAGATAATTAGAACCATAATGTGTCACATACAATAAATTAGAACAATATGAATTTATTTTATTTTTACATAAACTATACTTTTTAAACACTGCAAACTAAGACTGATAATTGTTCCAAGTAATCCTTGCAGTATGCAAATATTGCCATTATGCTTTTTCAAATAATACAGATTAAATTAACAACATGGCATTTATGTCAATGTTGTTGTAATTAATATTTGTTATTATTTTAGTATGTTTTTGTGGGATTTGAATCCACATCTGAATACACTATTGCAATTGACTCCTACAATTCCTTTGAGGTACAGAATGAAGCATGCATGCTTAATTTTGCACTTAAGGTAATGGATGCTTAATTTGCTACTAATGTATAGCAGAACACTACTTTTAATACAGTAAAACTCATTTTGTGCTGCATGCATACCCCTTGCTTCTTTTAGACTTTCTAAATGTTCAGCATGGGCTTCCCTGTACACTGCAATCTCCTGGACAGCTGTAAAATACAGAGGAGAGAAAAAGAGAAGAGCATTATGCATACCAGTCTTGCGTATCTCCAGCTCTGAGTATAAATTAAAGTATCTTTATCTGTATACTTACACAACTGTGAATGTAAGCAGTCCTAAACTCATCCAGCCACTGGTTGAGTTGTGCCTGCTGGTGCTTTTTCAGGTCATTTAAATGATGCCTGCATTGGTCTGCAGTGCACGGAATACCACTCACACTAGAGACACCCTTGGCAAGACTATTCCAAGCCTCTGCTTTATTTTGAGATCTGGTATAGCCTGCAATAGCCTCCAGCTGGGATGCTTTACAAGGAGTCCAATGAATATGCTGGGCTCCTCTACACCCCAACTTTGAGCTCTAAATTGGGCCCTTTCCTTTCTTGCTCCTGCTATGTCTGCACAGGTCATATAGCAACAGTTAGTGTTTTCCTGCCAAGTCATGATATCGCATTTAATGGTCAGTATGTAAACCCACACAACAATGTCAGCCATGTTTGCACAATGTTAAGCAGAGAGCAACATTGGCAAACAGAAAGGGAAGCAGTTTATGAAATAGGAAGGGTAATGTGATCGCATTAGTTTATGGTTTGGATGCTGATGTACCTATTAGATTATTAAATTTTCAGACGTACTGGGGTGTATAACTTTTATGACCTGACATACTTTTTGGTGGCTTTATACACTGATAAGAGTAATTTGTACAATGTGGGATTCAAATCTATGTAAAATAGACAATGCATAATCTTACACATAGGTCTTTTTACCTCCTTGCCACAGAAGAAATATTTGTCAAATATGCTCATTAATTATATTATTATAAATAATTAATATTATTATAAATTATTTTAATTATATCGACACAGTGAGTGGTTAAATGTGTATGTGTGTGACCTGACAATGTTCTGGTTTATATATTCATGTGTATATAACTATCATTGAAATATGAAGTCCATCCCAGGGCAGAAAAGACACTTTTAAGTACAGAAGCATAATTGTCAATATACCCTCAGTCAAACATATTATTCATATGATATCCACTCCTATACATAGTTATTGTTATGTCTATTTATCTTTATATTGTTCTTTCTTTTTAAAATTGAGTAGAACAGCATTAATAAAATTTGGATTGAGCTAAATTAGAACCCTGGCTCACCTGTATTGTGTCCATAAACTTACACCATGTGCCACAGGGAAGGCAGGGCAAGCAATGTATTTTTACAGTCATTGCTGTGCAGACTGCTCATTGCAACCGAGTACGTTTGTTACACATGCATATTAGTTATATAAACGCATTAAAGTGTTGAGTGATTAACCATGTATGTGTGTGACATGAAAATTCAAAATATGAATGTTTAATTGTAAAACCATTATTGTACTGATAACCACAGCTGGACATGTAGTATATATGACATAATGTGTATACTCAATCCACCTGCAATACATAGTTATTTTATGTATAATTATTTTTACATTGTTAATTTTTATATAAATTACAATGGACCAGCATTAATAAAACTCAACATTTGCTGGATTAGTACCCAGGATCACCTGTAGTGTGGCCTTTAATTTACACCTGTTACCACAAGGGAGCTAGGCAACTGCTGTATTTTTTACAGTCATTACTGTGTATGAGTGCTGACCACCACACGATGCTGCTTAGAGTGTTCGCATGATGGAACACCATATATGTTACAGTGTATCATTTTGGAAACTGACAAGTTTGCAAGTGTTGTAGAATATCTCAGATGAGAAAGTTAGGTCTGAAAGATACAATCTAAGCAAACAGGGGCCTAGGACAGAGCTCTGTGGGACACCCTGACTGTAACAAAGGATTTCACCTGTCCAGTTGATGTATAATCCTTGCCAAGTCCTATTTGTAAGCCATGCAGCTATCCATCAAGAGGATATGCCTATCCCCCCCATTACCAGTCACAGTTGGTGTACCCCAAGACTCCATCCTAGGCCCCCTCCTGTTCAACATCTTGACAAATCAACTCTACTCAGCAACTACAGGTGCCAAAGTTGTCCAATACACTGATGATACAACCCTAATCTGCTCTGCATCCAACATTAAACTTCTACAATAAAAAAACAGCAATCCTTCACTGACATAGAATATTGGCTCAATAATTCCCAACTAATATTAAACCAAAGAAAATACACCTTATGCTGTTCCACCCTACCAAAACTCAGGATGTTACCTTTTCCATATCCTCAGGTAATAGGACTCTCATCACCCTAGTATCAGAAGCTAAGTTACTTGGATTCAGCACTGACCAACAACTAAAGTACAACAAACACATATCCCTGACTGTCGCCAAAGTCCACAGAAAGCTAGGGACCCAATATCGCTGCAAACGATACCTAACTTCAGAAGCTAGAATCACCATAGCCAGAACCCACCTGCTAGCAACTATCTTATATGCATGTCCAGTACTAACAAACCTAAATAAAACTGACCTTAACAACCTCTCCACATGCTATAATAAAATCGCCAGATTCGCTGCCAACACCAGATCACTGTCCCACCACTGCCAATCCCTGAACAAACTTAGAATTCCCAAATTTACTACAATGCCCCCAACTCAACCTGGCACACCAAATACTATACTATCCTGAAAAAACCCTGTTATGTCTGGCCTCATAACCTTCTAATACCCTAACAGGCAGTTACGATCTACCAACAAAGCCCTCCTAGAAAGTGTCCAATGTATAAATAGCTCAGGCAACTCTCTCTTCACCAATAAGGTTGCAAAAAACTGGAATATCCTGCCTCCTGACCTCAGACTTCAAACATGTACAACCACCTTCAAAACCCAATTAAAATCATACCTATACACCAATCATTTATGTACCTGCAAAGGACCTCCCTAAACTCCCAATCTGCTAAAGGAGGGTATTTGCAGGAGGACCTCTCTGAACTCCAATCTGCTAATGGAGGGTATTTGCAGGAGGACCTCTCTGTACTCCTATTCTGCTTATGGAGAGTCCACTCAAACATTCTACTGTATTTCACCCTCTCTCTTTTTACATTTTCTAAATATTGTTTGCATGCTTATAGTATACTACAGTGCTACTTGACTATAGAGTAGTACACTTATTCTTGTATGTAATTCCTCTGTATTACTGTATTAATCTTTTATATTTGTAACCTGTGTTATTGCTATATATATTGTTTATATTCTGTAATTTTTTTTTCTGGGGCTTTTCGCCCTAGGACACTGCTGAAAACAGACACCAACTGTCCAGTTGGACCATTCTGATAAACAAATGTTAAATAAAAATAAATAAAATAATAATTGATACCTAGCCATTCTAATTTATTCATCAGTGTTTTGTGTATGACCCTGTTAAATGCTGACATTAAATCTATATAAATTATATCATAGGGCAAATTTTCATTCATAGCTGTCATTATATTATTATATAACATCATCTTACAGGTGGTAATAGATCTATTTTCAACATATGTATGCTGATATATGGTTTCAAGTCCCAACCTAACCAATTCTGACAATAACTTATCCAATGTTACCTTCTCCATTATTTTTCCACAACATGAAAGTAGACTTGAGGGTCTGCATGAATCTGGGTTTGTCCTACTCCCCTTTTCCTTAAAGAATAGTTTAAAAAGTACATGTCTCCAATCTTGAGGAATCTCCCCAAATGTATATGACCTACTAAATAACAGATATAATGGTATTTCTCTTTTTTAATTTCTCCAAATCTTTTGAGTTTCTAATACCATGATGGGAATGGACCCGATTCCTAAGTCAAAGTATGATTAAAGTTCATGAAATTATTATTGTTTTACTCTTTGATGTCAGCCAAAAGTGCTCTTAGCAGCACCCGACTCCTTCTGCAATTCATACAGGGTTACATGTATTGATAACATATCTAAATACGATTGTAGATTCTTTTTTTATAAGACCTGTTGCTCCTACTACTATTGGAACTGTCTGGATATCTTTCTTCCACATTACTCTCGTTTTTGCCTGCAGATCCTGTTATTTTATGACTTTGTGTATCTCTGTACACAAGACACTGTATTCACTGGGTGTGGTGATTTCAGTGATCAGTGATACTTTTGTCTTCTTTTCATGCACCACTATGTCCGGTTTTCTAGCATCTATCTTTTGGGTCTATATTAGAACACCAAACTTTCAGAATTTCGAGTGTTCTAATTTTGACCCATTTTCAGCGAATGCTGAAAATATCAAAGAAACAGAAAACCAAATTTTTTCCTAGGGAAAGAATTCGGTTGTCCGTTTCTGTTGCTTCGGTATTTTCAGCGCTGTGGTGGAAAGTTACAAGTCGGGTTCAGGTAAATATGCGATTGTGTGGACGTGAGGGTTAGGGCAGGTTAGGTGAGTTAGGGTTAGGGCGTGGGTCAGGTAAGTGTGTGATTGTGTGGACATGAGGGTTAGGGTGGGGTAGGTGAGTTAGGGTTAGGGTGCGGGTGAGGTGACTGTGCGATAGTGACGGACCTTAGGGTTAGTGTTTGGGTTAAGGTAACTGGATAGTTAGTGGTGTATGTATAGTTTAGTTTAGGGTTAGGTGTAAGAGTTTAGGTGTATGTGTGTGGATTGCTGTTTGTTTGGTGTGCTTATGTTGTGTGTATGTATGTATTTTTTCCTTAGGAAAAAATTTGCTGTTCTGAATGTTTGATGTTTTAAATTTTCAATTAATAAGGTTCGATATTAGAACACTCGAAATTTTGAAAGTCCGATGTTCTAATATAGACCCTATCTTTGGAACTGTTGGTAATAGGTGATCCCATGTGATGTAAACTTCCTCATTTTCTATGACGCTTTGTAGCTCATGTTTGCAGTGTTTTTCAGCCACTTTAATACCATAATGTTTACACAATCCCCAGTGCAACAGTCTTGCCACACTGTTATGCCTTTCAGTATACAGTCCTTCTGCCATTAAATGTCACAACCAGCAACGAGGTGTGCGATTCTTTCCAATTCAGTTTTACAAAACTTACATTTGTCCGTTTCTCCCACATGTTCAATGGACTTTGTAAACCAGCATGTACGTAGCTCACTGTCTTGGGCTGCCAATATTAACCTTTCATCTCTTGGTTTGAGTTCGCCTCTCCTTAACCATTCCTGAATATGTTCCTGATCAACGTGAGGTTCTTTCAGAAGTTTTCTATACTTGCAACTACATTTATGCATTTTCCACATTTCTTGCCTTCTCATCTGGTCCTTCAACTTGTATTCTTTCTTTTGTTTTTTGACACATTCAGTTGCTGTCTGATTTTTATCTACTTCTAGTTTGATTTCCATTCCTGCTTGACGCCGATATGCTTCTGCTAGATTAAGCAGAGAAGATATCTTAGATGTATTCACTTCATGTTTCAAAACTTTCACTACATTTGGGTCTTGTGAGGTCAGCAGGTATGTGTGGAGTCCCACGATTGCAGATCTGTATATGTAATCAATTTCAAGACAGCAGCAGTGGTGCAGTGGTTAGCATTGTTGCCTCATAGCAAGAGGCTGTCTGGTTCAATTCTTGGGTGGAGCTCCTTCTGTGCAGAGTCTGCATGTCCTCCCCATAGTGAAGTGAACTTTAAACACATGCAGGTAGGTGCATGCATGAGTGGGTGTGCTTTCTTTGAAGGTTGGGTGCCAGGCTGGCAACTCGACACTATAAAAATCTACTGCCAATCATAAGCAGACTGGTGACCCCTTACCGAGAAAAGCCAAAAGACATTACTTACATGTAATCAGTTTCAAGGAGGCCCATCCCTCCTTTGGAATGGGGAATGTGTAATCTTTATGCACTGATTTTTATAAATCATTTGCTGAGAATGAAGCATCCTTCTTCTTTTCCTGTCTAATCTATCCACACATTTTGGGGCCAGTTAATCACACCAAAACTGTACGTTGGGGCAGGAATAGCAAATTGGTTTATAGCTGGAATTTTGTTCCTAGATGTCAACGCTGTTTTCAGGATTAATTGATGTCTTCTAAAGTATTCCTTACTAAGGTTTATTTGAATTTGTTCATGTTTTATTGATAATCCTTCATCAATTCCCAAATATGTATACACTCCCTGTTATGTCACATTCTTGTCCTAAACTGATGTTTTCCTGGTGCTACCACTTTAAAGGTTGCTTTTGCACATTTATCAAGACCAAATGACATTCTTATATCATCTGAAAAAGTTTTGACAACTTGCAGTTGTACTTTCAGTTCCTCATCTGATGGTCTATACAGTTTTAAGTCATTGACAAAGAGAAGATGAGAAGTCTTTACATTTTCTTGTTTTCTAGGAGCCAAATTATACCCATGACCTAAGCTGTTAAGTAGACAGCTTAATGGAGTAAGGCCAAGGCAGAATAGCAACGGTGATAGAGCGTCACTCTGGAATATCCTCCTTTGAATTTTTAATAGTATTGTAAGTTCTTGCTGAAGTATTCTCAGGTCATTATTATTACTAAGTCTGTCTCCTCCCTGTGCTGGATCCAGTTTGCACACTTCTTTTCCAATATGATCTAATTTGATTCCAGTTTCTGTGGTTAACTGGATGTCACTAGAACAACATATCACCCCCTTTGTGCAGCCAAACTATTTTGCATAATATTTTGTAATTATATTTAGAATCTGTTGTGTCTGAGAATAAATTTTAGAATCTACACACAGTTTATCAGTTTGTATGTCTTTACTCCTTCCACATCTTATGTAGCTATTAAAAAGGTTTTCTATTATGCTCAATATCTTTATATACATTTTCTTCAAATTTTACTTGCTCTTGTCTCACACTATGCTTAATTTGTTTGTCCAGCTTGTTTATTTCAGTTTTGAAAGCTGAAGTTCAACTTCTCTTCAATTTCTTATATTTTTTTGTCTGTCACGTTAATCAGGTATGTTGTTCTTATGGAAGTCTACCTCCCCCTCGACATTGTATGCCTAGATCCTCATATTAAACGGGTCTATATTATATACTCGAAAACTGAATTAGCTGAACTGCATATAGATCGGAAATGCAGTCCAACGAACTGATAGTGAAATTGCAGTACAGTGAGTATCGGAAAATTTGCCCTTTCCTCACTGTAGTGCAATCTTGGAGTTGGTATATATAATTAACGGAGGATAGCAGCCCCCCACAAGAGCGAATTCACTGAACTGCATTTCCGATGTAGATGCAATTCGGTGAATTCAGTTTTCGATAATGTAAATATAAACCCATGTTAAACATTTTTTTGACTTTTTGCAGTCAAACAATTTCTCTTTCAAAACTTTTCACATTCCATCTGCAGTTTTTCTTCTGAAGACCTCACTCCAGTTAGTTTTACTTAGTGACTGTTTTGCTTCCATATAATCTGTAATTAACCTTCTGTGCATTGATTTAGATTTCAGTTTAGCAGAATTATCTAGCAACAAATTAACCTTTATAACCCCATGATCACTGCACATCAGTGGCTGTAAAACTTGACTTGAAGTAACAGTAATTTCTTTAGGAACACAATGTCTAGTATGTTCCATTCCCTGGTAGTTTTTTTAACAATCTAAAGCAATTGTTCCTGAACATACATTGTGAATACATTCCTTACTAAATGTTGTCGAATCAATATTATTCCAATCTGTTTCTAGTAAATTTAAGTCTCCAGCTAATATTATTCTTCCCTCCTGTGTTTCATGCAAGAAGTGTATGAATTCCTCTAGGTCATCAGCACTTGACTTTGGTGGTCTGTACACTCCAGCAGTCATTATATGTTCCAAGGTAATCTTTATTGTCATAGTTACACAATCCCTAGTATTGGTGTTAACACTGAACATGTAATAATCACAGGTCTCAATAACTATCTTTAATCCCTATCATACCACCTTTACCTGATTTTTGTTAGAATGTCTGTTACAGTAACAACATTTATACCCTGACAGAACTGGTTTCCAATCATTGTTCTTTAACCATGTTACACAAACAATAACAACATCAATCTTGTGGAAACATAGCAAATGTTCTAATATAAAACTTTATTATCAATGCTCCTATCATTAACAACCATCAGAGATGCATCAAGTGTTGCTATCTGTGAACTGTTACATTTTCAACCTGGCAAAAATCCTGACTAGTGTTTGTCAAATATTGTGAAGTATCTGCTGCAAAACTTTTCTTCCCTGATCTTAACAGATGCATGCCATCCTGTCTGACATGTGTGCCCAAAACTAGGTTTGGATAAGCTACACATTTCCATTTTTTAAATCGGACATTTTTCCATGTAGATATATACCCAAAAAATATTTTCATTCATAGTGACCTGACTATCCTTTCTGTATGTGATTTGTGAAAAATATGTCCTAACACCAGTACTAGCTATACTACCTAAAAGGCCTGTAAGTTCCCTACTAACAGTCAGAAAGTCCTTGTGGATGACATAATTTATACCAATATGAATAAAAATGGATCCGTACTTCTTTACATTAAGGCATTCCAAGTTTTGTCTCACATCTTCTGTTTTTGCTCCTGGCAAGTATAACACTATTTGATGTTCATTATCTTCTCTACAAATGTAAGTATCAGTTCATCTAATAATAGAATGTCCAATTACAAGAATGTCTTTTCTGGCCAAATCTGAAGAACCTTCAACTTCTAATACAGTAATTTCCACTCTATCAATTGTTACAAAGGAATGATCTTCATCACCATTAGTCTTATTAATCCCACTGTTTTCATTGCGTAATAAATTTGGAAGCATACAGTTCTCAACCAGCTGGCTTTGCATATCCACAGCTTGAACCATGTAGTAAACATCTTTCTTTCTCTTCTTTTTTCTTATAGTAATGTTCTTCAATCGTTCCACATTCAGCTTTGATTTCTTCCTTTTCACCTGCCACTTGTCTCATTTTTTTCTACCTTTTCATTTAGAAAAATTATGCCTTTTTCTGTAGACTAATTTTCTGATAGAAAAATGTTATTATTCCCCGCAATCTTTGTAACAAAGCAGTGTCCTTTTTAGTAGGAATTCTCTTTACTTTACAGACATTTATCATTTTTTTCTGCCTTATTTGTTGTGAACTTCTTCCTTTCTTTCTGTTTTGTTTCTTTCTAAACACTATGAGTCCACATATTGTGGAATACTTGCATCCAGAATTCCAAAGTTGTCAGGGGCATTGTCTTGTTTCACAGGATTGAATGAAATGATATTTATAGACAATAGACACGTTATTTCCTAAATATGTTCTATTGCCTCTTTGCCTTACATTCCCCGGGATTCAATAATGCCTACACTAAGTGCATATTTGTGTACAGGGAGCCCGCAGGATTTTTTGCAGGGGGGTGCAAACCCAGACCCCTCCCACTTAGACCCACACATGCCCCACCCATGCAGCCATTCCACTCTCCCATTTCTTGGCCATTTCTCCCCAGTTGCCATAAACACTGTTCAAAACTCAGTGTGCATACCGTTGTATGCTTTACTTCTAAAATTATTACAGATATTTCGATTTAATTTACAACTTTTATTGCAAATTTTATAGCACAAACACTGATAATCATTTGGTAAACATAGTGAAAGTCTTACAATAAAAACAGACTTAGCATTAAACCTTCTCTACCTTTGAAACCCACATTCACTGAAACAGCATTGAAACCCACATTCAAAGAAAATGCATCTGACCAGTGGCGGGTTAAGTTTACTGTTGGGCTGTTTTCAAATCATAGGCCCCTTGCACACATTTTTAGGGCCATGTGAAAGTTCTTTGATTCACCTTCCTGACTGTATTAATTATAATAAATAATAATCAAAAAAAACATCAGCTTTGGCCGGCTAAGAACTAGCTGTATTCAACTGGACGTATAAGAGAATTTAAGTACCTTTATCTGCACCCTTTTTTTTTTCCAAAAATACAGTATTTAAATTGATTTTAACTGTGTTGCAGGAATATTAACTGAACTGGAAGTTAGTCAGTGTTTGCTGAATTTTATTATTTGCTAGTAATTACAGGTGTGGGGGTAGCCACATTCTTTGATTTCCTGTCCTTGCCTATTTAAGTGGTACAGTGTGAAATATTTTCTGCTTAAAAACCTCAGCTTTGGCCAGCTAAGAACTAGCTGTATTCAACTGGACGTATAAGAGAATTTAAGTACCTTTATCTGCACTTTTTTCCCCCAAAAAATACAGTATTTAAATTGATTTTAACTGTGTTGCAGGAATATTAACTGAACTGGAAGTTTTGACTCTGCTCTTCAGTTAGTCTCACCCACCCTCCCTGTTTTTGTTTTGGTGTTAATCTTAGTGGCCTTGAAACTGCCCGCCCCTCTTATAAATTTGTGTTTGGATACTCCTTCTGGGCCCATCTCATTTGCTCACTCAAATGAGTGCAGTGAGATCATATTCTGATTTCAGGCACTCCTACTGTGTACAAAGAGAGCATCTGGGAAACAGAAAAAAAAAATTAAGCTTGTTTCCTGCCTTTCCTGTTAAGTGGTATAGACTATTTGTAGGCTTCTGAGCCCCCAAGCCCTTCTATGTTGGAGGGAAGCCTTCTAGCTTAGTTTTTTTCTTATAACTAGCCAGTTTTCTAGTTTCAGCACTCAAATCTGTTTCTTTGATCTCAGCACTTGTTCAGAAAAAAAAAAAAATTAATCTGCTTTTACTGTACTTGTGTTTCTACCTACTTTATTTTACTTTTGCATCATCTTAAAAGTACTCAATTGTATTTATTACTGCTTGGTGTAACTCATTCTAAGCCTTTTGGTTTAAACACTTGGGCTTTGGACCAGTTGTTTTGCACTGAGAGGGTTTGTGGTCTGCACTGTAGTGGCAGAACAGGTAGCTTACATCCTTCTAAGTTGGGAACTGCTGATTGAGGGCTCAGTGTCTGTTATTCTAAAAGTGTATTAATTCTAGTTTAAGCACTTGGGCTTTCAGGCCAGTTATTTTACATTAAGAGGGTTCGTGGTCTGCACTCTTGTGGGAGGAGAGGCTGGACTCTGCCCTTCTGAGCTAGGAATTTCTGGTTAAAGGCTTATAGTGCATGCATATCTGAACTGCTTCTTACTGAAGTTGGTGCACCTTGTTTGCTGTGGCATAGACTGGATTCGGGCCTGCTGGATCTAGCTTTGTTTGTGTAACTTGAGCACTAATCCAGGCATTCTCTAAAGTATTCAATTGTATTTATTACTGCTTGGTAGTAACTTGATTAAAGTGTAGCTATCATTCTAAGTCTTTTGGATTAAGCACTTGGGCTTCAGACCAGTTGTTTTACATTAGGAAGGTTTGTGGTATGCACTGTGGTGGCAGGACAGGTAGCTTTCATCCTTCTAAGTTGGGAACTGTTGATTGAGAGCCCAGTGTCTGTTATTCTTCAAGTGTATTAGTTCTGGTTTAAGCACTTGGACTTCAGGCCAGTTATTTTACATTAAGAAGGTTCGTGGTCTGCACTCTTGTGGGAGAAGAGGCTGGACTCTGCCCTTCTGAGCTGGGAATTTCTGGTTAAAGGTTTATAGTGCCTGAATATTTGAAATGTATCTTACTGAAATTGGTACACCTTGTTTGCTGTAGCATAGGCTAGATCCAGGCCTGCTCAATCTAGCTTTGTTTATATGCTTGTTGTTTGTTTGCTTGTTATTTCCCTGTAACGCTAATTCCACCTAATACGCGGCTTCTCAGCGCTTCTGTGGATCACTAGTGATATCTGCATTGCTTACTGTACTTATTTCCTTGTTTCACTTGAAAGAAAGTTACTGTTTGTCGTTTTTGCATTTAAGTTACATGTAACACATTGCACTTAAGTTACCTGGCACTTGCTCACTAAAGCAATTATATAAGTCAGCACTAAAAATTAAAAGCACTACACCCTCACTCCCCACTGGCCCTTGTTTTCAATTATAAAGGAATTCCCAATATTATTCTAGCATGTCCAAAGGTCGGTTGTCAATCTCCTCTCCAGTCCAGCTGGTGAATCTGGGAATCTTGAGGCAATGTTACAACTGCCTCATGTACACAGACAACCCTCTCCTCCTCCCAACAAATTCCAACACATGTGAGAGATGCAACCATATAGCCAAACTGGAGGCTAAGCTCTCTCAACTCATTACTGGCATAACCAGTCAGGAGGAGAAGGAAACCACACTCATTACAATTCCAGTCTCACATAGACCTACCATGACAGCAAACCAAACACATAATCACACAAAAACATACTCAGAGTCTCTAAATAAAGATCTGCCTAAGCAGCAGAGACCTCCAAAGCAGACACCCAAGCAACCGCTACCCCAAAACAAAACACGTGCAACACATATCTCACAAAGCCAGTGTGCCGAACAGTCACAGCCCTTAAGACTAAACAACACACCTGATACACTTGTAATAGGTGACTCTACCGTCAGGCACACTGACGTCCCGCTCACCAGGCTGAACAAGAAGAGGGTCATGGTGAGCAGCCTGTCGGGCGCTAGGATCCGCCACATAACACAAGCACTCAGGTCACTCCAAGGCAAGTACAAATATGACTCAGTCATTGTCCATGCTGGTGTGAATGACCTGAGACGTACCTCCCTGGACTACATGAAAAAAGGCATAGAAGAGCTCTCTGAGCATGTAGCCCAGGCCGGTATGACCTTGACCTTGAGTAACACCCTCACCAAGAATGATGCCACAATATGAAGACAAGATGATCGATTTCAACAATTGGCTTAAGTACTGGTGTCATTCAAAGGGGATCCAATGCCTGTCAGCTTGGGATGATATGCTCGACAAGCCACGATGCTTTGCTAGGGATGGCTTGCACCTGTCACCCCTGGGCTTTCGGATATTGGCAAAGGCTCTTGCTACCCCCATAGTGCCTTTTTTAGGCAAGGCTCAAAAGACATACCCACCTCCATAGGTATCACAAGGGATAAGAAACTAAGAGTAATGCTACTCAATGCCAGAAGTCTAAATCTCAAGATGCATGCACTCGAAACTCTCCTTAGCATGGAGAAAATCGATATCTGTGCAGTAACAGAAACCTGGTTCAGGGCTCCCGAGAGCACCCCAGCACTACCAGGTTATACCTCACACCATGCTTTTTGGCCCCAAAACTTGGACCGAACCACAAAAGGAGGGGGAGTATCGATATTCATCAAAGATACCCACACCTCCAGGTTGGTGGCAAAGCACGAAGTATCAGAGACTATCCATGTGCAACTAACAGTGGGTAAAACTGCCTTCCAGTTTATAGCCTGCTACAGACCACCCTCCCAAACCCAGGAACCCCAATCGGCCTTCCTGAGAACACTGGAAAATATGAAGGTCTCTCCAAACACCATTATATTGGGCGACTTCAACTACCCAAACATAGACTGGGAGCATTACTCTATTTCCAACACCCTAGCCCAAAGGTTCCTAGAATTTATAAACTCAAATGCTATGGAACAACTTGTTACCACTCCCACAAGAGGGGAAAACCTACTGGACCTGATCATCACCAACATGGGGACTCTATGCTCCAGACCAGAAGTGTATCCCTCACTGGTAAGATCAGACCATAAACTAATCTCACTGGATATTCACATCCCGACCCCACCCCCTGCCCAGAAAACCACAGTGAAAAACTTCTCTAAAGCAAATTTTACACTCCTCAAAACCGAGGTGGAATCCTTCAAAGCCCCCGGGCCTGTGGAAAATATGGCCCAGACCGCAGAATCCTTTATAAACGCATTCTATGAACACCTTCAGGAATGCATGGATCATGCGATCCCAAACAAAACCAAGACCCAATCCTCCAAAGGCAGATGTCCTGTCTGGTGGACCCCAGCTATAAACAAACTATACAATAGAAGGAGGAAGCTACTAAATGATAGAGCAAAATCCCAAAAAGGGAAGGCATCACTGATCAGTATTAGCAAAATCTACGGGCACTCATAAAATTGTCTAACGCCAGCCTCGAGAGAAAAATTGCACAGGACACTAAGGATAATCACAAGGCTTTCTTTAGTTATGTTAGGAACCTGGGTGGTAATTCCCAGATATGCTCAGAATTAGTCCAAAATGACAAAAAATACACAGAACCCACAGACATTGCCAACATCCTAGCTGACAGGTTAAGCGCAGACTTCTCCCCCCCCTCCCCACCAAAAGGGCAAATATCTATCCCAGCAGAGTGCTGCCCCCCTGACATCTCAGAAGCTCAGGTAAGAGCCGCCCTCTCCAAAGCAAAAAACACAGCATCAATGGGACCAGACGGTGTCCCGGGCTGCGTCCTACATGAACTCCAAGAAGAGCTAAACCCAAACATAAAACTACTGTTCAATCTCAGCCTTACTACAGGATATGTGCCCAAAGAGTGGCGTACAGCAACAGTGGTCCCTCTCCATAAAGGTGGTGCCTCAGCGGATCCTGGAAACTATCGCTCCATAAGCCTGACTAGCTTGGTCTGCAAAGCTATGGAAAGGATCATCATGGACCTCATAAATAAAGATATTGGGGACCTACAGACACTGGATCCTACCCAGTTCGGCTTTGTTAAGGGCAGATCCTGCCTCTTAAACCTGGTTGATTTCTTTGAAACAGTCACCAAGGCCATTGACGAGGGGGAGGTGGTCCACACAGCCTACCTGGACTTCGCAAAAGCCTTCGATACAATACCCCACTCAGGCATTATAGATAAGCTCACCAGCTTAAATATAAACCCCTATGTCACTAGATGGATTGCAAATTGGCTCAAGGACAGAACCCACATGGTTAGAATTGCTGAAGCCATGTCAGACTCCAAACCAGTTACTAGTGATGTCCCACAAGGCTCAGTCCTGGGACCTCTCTTGTTCGGTATATATTTCTTGGAGGTACAGGCCAACACGGAAGGATTGTGGCTGACCAAGTTCGCAGATGACTGCAAACTGGGCGCCATAATCGACTCTCCAGCCGACACAAGCATCTTCCAAAAGGGCCTCATAGAAACAGACAACTGGTGCCAGAGCCATGGCCTCAAGCTAAATGCCAAAAAGTGTATAGTCATCCCCTTTGGCAAAAACAAAGTGCCCACAAATTACCACATAGGTGGTAATCCATTAAGTACAGAAGAAGTAATTAGGGACCTGGGGACCCAAGTTGATAGCAATCTCTCATTTGACAACCACGTGGCCAAAGTGGTTAGAAAAACATTTTATATAGCCCACCTAATCATGAAGGGATTCACATCTAGATCAGGGGAGGTCATCGTGCCTCTTTACTCATCCCTCAAAAGGCCCATAATTGAGTACAATGCCCCTTTTGGGATGTACCTTACCAGACACCTGCAGCAACTGGAAAGACCCCAAAAGTACCTCACCAAGAGGATCAAAGGGCTCAAACAGATGCCATATGCTGCCCGGTTAAAGAAACTCCAGCTCTACTCAGTGGCATACCGCCTGTTCAGAGGCGATCTGTGCCTGACGTATAAAGTCATGTCCAACCCAGAATTAATGGACATGCGGCACCTCAGAAAATCCAAATTCCATCGAGCTACGCGCTCGAGAGACTTGAACCTCAGCACTGAAATAAATAGGACATGCTGGAGGGACAGATTCATAACCCAGAGGCTCCCTTCACTCTGGAATAAAATCCCAGTCCAGGTTAGGCAGAGTCCCTCATTGACTCTCTTCAAGAGGAATCTTGATGAGTGGATGGGAGATCATAGGTTTACCCTGGGTATCACTTCTGTGTCACTGTTAGACAGAGGCACAGTATACTAACCTCGAAAAAGGGCATAGCAAAATAAATTTAAAATGGGTGGCGAAAGCCAAACACATTCTGGCTAGGCTTATAAATGCCCTAGGGAAGATAGCCTAGTATGAACCTATGAACCTATGAATCCCTTGCATAATATAGTACCACTTGTTAGTTTAAAATTTATAGTTTTGAACGTTTTTCCAATAAGCAATGAAACAAAACACATGAATCAAAAATGGCAAACTGCCCAATTCAGAACTTTTCAACAATGAAAGGCTACTCAAAATTATGTCATTACAATCCACCAATATCAGTCAATATGCACAATCTCTGCAGAAGTAAAAGTCATTTGAATAATTCCACATTAAAGAGATCTGAAACTAATGACAAGGTTGATGCTAGAAAACAACTTTATATTTCAGTGTTTCATCTAAAAATTCAGTGTCTACTGCCCTTGAAGAATAAATTGCCTGTGTTAAATTAAAAAAAATGGTAAGCTGGTATATTGCAATAGGGAATGGGTGGCAAGCTGAAAAAAAACAGGTACTTAGGCATCTCATCCAAAGGAGGACATACTCAGGACTGCAGCACCCCACTCCTTCAAATACAAATCTACATGCTGTGAGAGCAGAACTTCCAGCTCTCTGTAACAAGATGCAAGTTTTCTACCTGCTACTAGCACTGCTTTAAAATTCTATATCACAATAGTGATACCATTTGCTAAACAAAACAGATGCACATTTTAAGCATACTTAGTATGAGCAGCAGTAAACTTCTCTTCCCTTGATGCTGGTAACTCTGAGCATTTCACGCTCTCACACACACACACAAACACACACACACACACACACACACACACACACACACACACACACACACACACACACACACACACACACACAAAACCTCTCAATCGATAAGCACAATAAATATGAACAAAGCTGGGGACAAAGACATAAAACTAGGGACACATTTGGAAAGTTGCTAGAGTAACAGGATTTGTATTAGAATGCATTTTCTGAAGGATATTAAGTCTGAAACTCATTGATTTGTCAAAAAAACAGATTTTTTATAAAGAACAGACCAAAAATATAAGGCAAAAATCTGGACATTCTGTGAAAATCTGTACAGCTGAGAAGTATGACACATACATACATCCCCCTACCTCCTTAGAAAATGAATAGAAATACAAAGTTTGCATTAGTATACATTTTCTAAAGATATGAAGTCTAAAACTCAAATGTCTGCCATTATTTTCTGACTTCAGTCCTCAGTGATTTGCAATTAAAACACAATTTTATGAGAAACAAACCAAAAATATGAGGCAAAAATCTGGGTAATTGCAAGGTATGACCCCCCACTGCCCACACACACTCCCCCGTACCTCCCTTTTTAAAATTTCACATGTATGCCAGCAACCAAAGAAAGTCTGCAGAGGAACGTTTTCTGTAGACCACAAAGCTCTTCACACTCACCCCACTAAAGAAATCAAAAAAGTGGATGTTCCCTCATGCAAAACCTCTTTTGAGCAAAGTAGAAGCCATATGACAGTCAGTACCTTAAAGATTGCAGTATGTTTTCTTACACTTGACCTTTCCCATTTAAATGGTGCACTCCATAAAGATACTGTTCTGCAGAGATTTAAATATGAACCTTTTATCTACAAAAAGATCCCACTGCAGCTAAAAAATGTCTCATCCAAAAACAGACAAAGAAACAAAAAGACCCTAAAACATTACAAAATACATAAAAAAGGCAGTAAAGCATAGCAATCTGGCATCACAATGAAACTTGATCAAACACTCAATATAAAACTGGGTAAAAACAACAAAAACGGCCAGCAAACAGCACACTGTAACTCCAGTATTTTTATTAAAGGTGAGTGCTTTCGAACAAGCCCCTTGTTCGAAAGCACCAACTTTTAATAAAATACTTGAAGTTACAGTGGGTTATTTGCTGGCCATTTTTTGTTGTTTTTATCACAATAAAACTTGAAGTGACACTGAACTAGCAAACCTTGACAACTTACATACCTACGTACTTCTTACATATATACATACACACCCCTACCTATTTCTTACACACACACACACCTCTTAAACACTTACACACACACACACCTACCTCTCACTTGTACCTTGGTCCGCAGTTCAAACATCTTCAGGAATTCAAATTTTGCGTGGGAGCGGAAGATAAAGACAAAACCATCGTTCGCACAAACTTTCCGCATCTGTGCGACTGGACGCAAAGGGAGTTCTTAAAGAGGAACGGCCTTAAAAAAAAGTTTTTTTTTTTTATTTAAAAGAAAATTAATCTCCCAGTTAGCCAGTTCCAGGGGGTGCAAATGCACCCCCTTGCACCTGCCTGCAGGCACCCATGTGTACAGTAAGTGTACACTGTTCTGAGTGAACAGGCAACACAGACATAACTCACAACTTCTTCCTCCTAATTTTAGTTTTCCTACTGATATTCTTGCAGCTTTAAATACTGACAGGGATTCATAAAGGTTACCACAAAGTGTAGCCCTATATGTTGTTGTCGTGTCTTTCGGCTTTTCCTGGAGAGGGGTCACCACAGTGGAACGCCGGTCTGCTAATGATCGGTAGTGGATTTTTACGTACCGGGTTACCAGCCCTGACGCATAACCTTTATCGAAGTCACACCCCATTCACGTATGCCTCCACACAGAAGACACTCTAGCTGAGAATCGAATGGGACAACGTCTTACTATGAGGCGACAACGCTACCGCAGCACCACCACCGTACACTTAGTGTAATCCTTCTGAGTGACTAGAAAGCACAAAAATTTGACAAGAATGTTCTTAAATGCATATGTGTACACTTAGTGTACACTTAGTGAAGGCTTTATTGAATCTGGCCCTTTATGTATCTCATCAGTCCAGTCATTAATATATGTAACAACAGTTTCCAAGCTGTGCCAATTGCACAAGTGCAATCATCATCAGTAAGTCTAGATTTACTTCTAAATATGGGAAGCAAATCATCCAACTTTTTACATGAGGAACACAAATCACCCGTATCAGATGGTACCTTTAAATATATATATATATATATATATATATATATATATATATATATATATATATATATATATATATACATATAGCATTTATTACTCTGTACAAGATATTTGTGCTTTCACAAATCATTAATGGCATACTCATTTAAGGAATCCATATTTAGTTTCAAACGAATAAAAAAAAATATAAAAGAAAAGAATAATCAAAATCCATAACCACAGAAATCTAGGAGAACTTAAATCATATTCTATGAGAAAAATCACACAAGCAATATACAACTAAATACTAAAGTAAGTACAGTAAATTTGTTGTTCTGACTGTACAAGTTCTGAAAGTCAGACAAAAGCTGTAATTCCTTTACATCACTATCGCTTGCAGTGACACTTCTTTTTAACAGTAAAGATCAATAAATCACAAAGCAAGATAAGATTGTTAAGATAAACTCTGGACTCTCCTTTCTGCACTCTGGATGAATTTATAGCTGATTAGGCCCCTTGGGATGGCTAAACCTTGCCTGTCTAAAACCTATCCCTTTCTAACAACCAACAGTAAAAATTAAAGGTAAAACAACAAAATATCAGTCAAAGTAAATCTTCTTGTCTACATGCTATCCCTTCCTTACTACAAACCGTGAAAAACAGTGGTAAAAAATAAAATATAAATTCAAATACGTCTGTTACCAGTCAACTCCACAGTAGATCACAAACCAAGATAGGATTGTTTAGATAAGCTCTGGATTGTTTGCTCTGCAGTCTGTGTGAATTTATAACTGACTAGGCCCCTTGGGACAGCTAGAGCTTGTCTGTCTAAAACCTATCCCTTTCTAACAACCAACAGTGAAAATTAAAGGTAAAACAACAAAATATAAATCAAAATAGATCTACTTGCCTGCAAGCTATCCCTTCCTTCCTACAAATAGTGAAAAACAGTGGTAAAAAATAAAATATAAATTCAAATAAATCTTCTCTTACCAGTCAACTCCACAGTAAACCGCACACCAAGATAGGATTGTTTAGATAAGCTCTGTACTGTACTCTCAGACAATATATATGGCATCTTTGTCATTGTCATTTAAATGTATGATAAAATTACATGACACTGAAAGAACATTTTCAGGAAAGACAGGAGAGTTTGGCTGTTAGTGAACAAAAATGAGAACTGCGCGCTGTTCACTTCCATTTAAAGGGTTACTACAGTTACTTCTACACTTTGTAAGTGTATCCTGTGTGACACGCCCAATGCTTCTCCCTCACATTAATCATTCACAGTTGCAATCCATTGTCAACTAACACTGAGGTAGTGCCTATACTATGTTTACATTTGCTACACGAAGTCAAAAGTTAGGGATTCAGTAATTCTAATGAGTTCACACTTCATTTGCATCTTCATCATGCTCAGAGGCCTGTATCTATACTATTAAAATGTAGCCATGTAGCTAGGAAAATTGAATTTGAGGAGTCTTGTGCATTTGGAGAACATAGAAGATTGCTATTCCTTTTGTTTTATCTGCAGAGTAGGCTTCTGATCTTGCTAAGGTATGATTGTACTTTTTCAATAAACTCTACATTTTTAACATGTTACAAAGAAAATGTTTATGTACATGCATTAGAAAATGGAACTTTTATCTGTACATACTTCTTATAATTCACTTTTGGCACAGGTATTTTGGGTAGGCATTCTTTTTCAGATAGGTAGCCTATTAACTTTCATCACAAGTGCTATAGTTAAAATTGGAATATCTTACAACTGTTTTATGTTATTTCAAGGAACTGTAATGTACTATATTGCCAATGACACAGGTGTGTTTTTATGCCTCTAAGATGGCCCATAGACACCTCAAGGGGAGTGCTGGGCACAGTGAGGGTTGACTGGCAATCATATAAAATTGATATTTCTGTTTAACATGTGTACACATTTTGTGAGAATTGTGTTGAAAGCATATATAACAATTGAATTATGTGGTATTCCTTGGTTTGTACAAACTTTTCATTTGACTATTTTTGAGGATGGGGGAGCCAAGTACCATTTGTATGGTGCCACAACAAAATATGTGTGTGTTTAAAGGGGTTTGCTCTTGAAATTGCATAGTCATCCTGTTATTTCTGTAGTAAACAATACATTACTAAAGTGGTATTCCTTTTTCATTATTAAAGTGGTATTCCTTTTTTTTGGACCAAACATTGGTTTGTATGTAAGTGTGATATGGTACAACCACATAACCACTCCACTGCTTAATGTTGAAAATATATATGCGTATGTGAGCAGGAATTTAATTATGTGATATTTATCTGTTGTATTCTTCTTTGTTTTATGTCACATAGTATTATGGCACCCAAGTGTACAAATCCATGTAAACCCATTTTCAGTGACCTTGAATATGATGTCATAGTGCAGGCATTCAGGTGCCTTGCTGCTTGAGAGGGGACATGGGAATATGGCTGATAGAATGCAGATTTGGAAACAGACAATCAATTATGTGAATGCCTTGGGGGAGGGGGGGTGCACCAGGACTTAAGATCAGGTGTGTTACAGGGATACTGATTTGATTTCATCAGCCTGGGGGAGAGCAGTTGCAGTTGCCCTTGAACAGCTGGCTACAGGGGGGAGGCCTGGTACAGAGCCACCACTGACACCAAATAAAGAGTTCCTGTCCACTGTCAGAAATCCAGAGGGCTCAGTGGAAACTGCACACTGACATATGATTGATGTCAATGCCAGTGTTTCTGGGATGATAAGTATATGCCAAGAGGAGGTTCCAGGTAAGCTTGCATATGTTAGGTTATAAGATTTGGTTGTATGGTAAAATACAGAAAAATTTAACTAATACTTCATGGTGTTTTTGTCATTTTTTTATGAACCTATTGATAACTTAAGATACTTTTGTTTGTTACACATGGGCTTTGAGTGGACATGTCAACCAAGTTTCATTTAAAGTTTCTCAATCTACCACCCTTACTCACACTGTATTTGTCACTTGCCGTCCATTCACTATCACTATTGCTTCTAGCTTATTTGGCTGACCCCCTGTCTCATTTTCAGAAACAAAATTCTTAACCCTTCTCCCAACCTATATAAGGTACAATTTAAATTTAATACTAACATACCTAAAACCTTACTAGTTCATAGGTTCATAGGTGTGTACTAGGCTAATGGCACTGGAGCATTTACAAGCCTAACCCCAAAAAATTGCCCAGGCACCGTGCCACCCGATATTAGGTAATAGTGCCCCTATACTGTAGGGCAACTAGAATGATCCCTGGAGCGAAGTTTCTGTTACCTGTCCACTCTACAAGATTTCTGTTGAAGAGGGCTAGCGAGGTGCTCTGCTTGACATGAATGGGAAGCTTATTCCAGAGTATGGGCAGTCTTTGGGAGATGAACCTGTCCGCCCAGCATGTTCTGTTAATTGTAGTAATGAGGTTGTGATCTCTGGAGCATGTGGCATGGGGGATTGGGATTTCTTTAGGTGTAGCATTTCAAGTAGGGCAGGGTCAGACATGGCTTTGTACGTCAAGCAGAGGTCACCTCTAAGTAGACGGTAAGAGACTGAGAACAGCTGAAGTTTCTTGAGTCTGTCCATGTAGGGCATGTGTTTAAGGCCTAGAAACCTTTTTGTGAGGTTGTGGCCTCTCCAGCTGTTGGAGATGTCTGGTCAGGCACATGCCAAATGGGGCATTATATTCGATGATTGGTCTAATGAGTTTTGAGTAGAGAGGGATGATGACCTCTTTCTTCCTGGATGCAAAACCTTTGTTTATAAGATGTGCCACATAGAAGGACTTTCTGACCACAGTGGCAATGTGGTGGTCGAAGGTGAGGTGACTGTTGACCTAAGTGACCAGATTTCTTATGGCCCCTTCAGTGTTCAGTGGGCTCCCATCAATGTGGTAATTCATGGGAGCTGAGTTTTTTCCAAAGGGGAAGATAACGCATTTTTTGGTATTAAGCTTCAGGCCATGGTTCTGATACCAGTCATTGGTCTCAGAGAGGCCCTTTGTAGGATGTCTGCAACATTTAGGGAGTTGATAATGACTCCTAGCTTGCAGTCATCAGTGAACTTGGTCAAACAGAGTGCTTCTGTTTTGGTCTGGACTTCTGAGAAGTAGATGCCAAAACAGGAGAGGGCTTAGGACCGAGCCCTGTGGGACTCCACTCATGACTGGTCAACAATCTGACTTGGAATCCACAACTTTCACTCTGTGGGTCCTGTCTGTGAGCCAGTTTGCACCCCACCTAATGATGTAAGGATTGATGCCTAGTTTGATGAGTTTATCAATAATACCTGAGTGTGGAATGGTATCAAAAGCCTTGGCTAGGCCGAGATAGGCTGTATGCTCTGTCTTGCCCTCATCCACAGTCTTGGTGACTGCCTTGAAGAAGTCAACCAGGTTCAGCAGGAGGGATCTCCCCTTGACAAAGCCAAACTGTGTGGGGTTCAAGTATTTGGAGATTGCCTATATCTTTGTTAAGCAGGTCCACAATGATGTACTCCATAGCTTTGCATACCAGACTCCTCAGGCTAATGGGGTGATAGTTCCCAGGGTCTGTAGCTGCTCCCCTTTTATGGAGCAGGATGACTGTAGCAGTGCACCATTTGTTAGGGACATAGCCTGAGGTAAGGATGTGATTGAACAGGGAACACAGATGTGATGCAGTTCATTTTGTAGCTCATGTAGGATGCAGCCAGGGATATTGTCAGGTCCCATGGATGCTGTATTCTTGGCTTTGGACAATACAGCTTTTACCTGTGCCACAGAATAGTGGGTACCAGGCTTTCTTCTGGTAGGGGCCTTGGGGGGAGAGAGGGGTAAAGTTGGCATCGAATATATCGGTCAGTATGTTGGCTATATCTGTTGGCTCAGTATAGGAGGTGCCATTCTGTAATAACTCAGAGCAAATCTGGGCATTGCCTTTGAGGTTTGTGAACTAGCTATAGAAGGCTTTGTGGTTGTTTTTGGTGTCAGCTGTCAGCCACAATTCTGCCTTCATAGCTGGCTTTAAAGGATTTGATAAGGGATCTCAGGTTTTTGTTGAGACTGATAAGGGAGGTTTTCCAGTCTTGTGACTTCAATTTTTTCTGCAACAGTTTCTTCCTTCTGTTGTAGAGTTTATTGATGGCTGGTGACCACCAGATTGGCATCCTTTTTTTTGGAGGAGATCATCTTAGTTCTATTTGATATGGCAAGGTCCATGCATTTGTGTACATGCTTGTACAGTGCATTTGTGTATGATTCAGCAATCATGCAGCTATTTTCCATTGGCACGGGGGTCAAGAAGTTAGCCATCTCTGTTTTTAGGAGACCAGAGTTAGCTTTAGAGAAGTTTTTCAGGGTTGTCACCTTAGCGGGGGGTGTAGGTGAGATGGAGATTTCCACGGTGATCAGTTTGTGGTCAGATTTAACCAGGGAGGAATTGACTATAGGTGTGGAGCAATGGTCTCCATGTTGGTGATAACCAGGTTGAGGATGTTGCTTCCTCTAGTGGGGGTCAGAATACGCTGGTCCAAGGCATTGGAATTGATAAATTCCAGAAAGCATTGGGACTGTACATTGGTGCTTGAATAGTGTTCCCATTTGATGGAAGGGTAGTTGAAGTCACCCAGTATGAGAGTATTAAGTTGTACCTTGATAGATTCTAGTGTGCTTAGGAAGTTGGATTGAGAGTCTAGGGACATGTTTGGGGTTCTGTAGCAGGCTATGACTTGTATTGTTAGTTGTACCTGAAGTATCTCAGCTGCATTATGCTGGGCTACCAGTCTAGAGGTGTGTGTATCCTTTAAGAATATGGAGACATCACCACCTTTGGAGCTTCTGGCCATAGGCCATATTTTGGGGCCAAAAGGTATGGAATGAGTTGTAGCCTTGGAGCGCAGGGGTGCTTTCTGCCTCTTTAAATCAGGTCTCTATTACAGCACAGATGTCAACATTTTCCATTTTGAGTTGAGCTTCGAGCGAGTACATCTTGAGATTTAGACTTCTAGCACTGAGCAGCATGACCCTCAGATTGCATTTGTTTGTAGCTGTTAAAGTGGAATTTTGGTATTTGGAACACTGCTTAAAAAGGCACTATAGGGGGTGCTAAGAGTCTTAGCCAGTACCCGGAATTCCAGGGGTGACAGATGCAGGCCGTCTCTAGCAAAGCATTGAGGTCTGTCGATCATGTCATCCCAGGCAGACAGATGTATGCATACTGTAAAAAGATCATGTCATATGGCAATGTATACTCAAACCCAGGCCCTGACTGCCTCTCTTCTCCACCCTCTCCCTCTTTTATTGTAACAACAACTACTAAAAATTTTAAAATCATATCCATGACTATTCAAAGTATAGTAAACAAAGTCTCTGAATTTCATTCCTGGATCACTCATTACTCCCATTATTATTCTTACAGAAACTTAACTCAAACCACATATAAAACACTGAAATTCTCCCCTGGCTATACTAGCACATGCTCTGATAGATTAAATAAAAAAGGTGGTAGTGTAGCAATCATATTTTCTAACCATATCTCTGTCTCTCCTTCTGTTTCTCTATCTAAATTCCTCTCTACTGAGGTCATTGTCTCTTATTGTAAATTTAAATGAGTATAAAACACTACATGTAGTTGCCCTATATATTTCCCAAGGAAATAACATACCTGTTCTGGAAGACATCCTGCACTGGGTATCTAGTTCCATTTTTCATGAAATAATAATTCTTGGTAATGTCAATATTAACTGGCAAACCTTCACATCAGACTACCTTTCCACTAGTATCAAAATATATATGGTTTCATACAACTCACATCTTCCCAAACTCACTTCAACAAAGCTAATAACATTGGGACTACTCTGGACTGGATCCTAGTCTCAAATCCAAACCTTTACAACTCTCCAAAAACTCTCCCAGACTCCCTCAGTGATCACCATCCCATCTATGTTCAGAGACTAGCAACTCACCATATTAAACAGCAGCTTTATAAAGACTGCCATAACCTCTCAAATTTCAATTCCAAGATCTTTGACAACATCCTTAATAACATGAATTGGTCCATCCTCTATTCTCTACCACTGGATAATGTTGTTTTAATATTTAATAAAATATTTCTTGACATTCTCAATAGCCTTGCTCCTATAATTAAAAGAGAGTTAAATTCACCCAATCACCCTGGCTATCTCCTTATAGTAGACAATTAATGTATAAGAGAGACAAAGCTTGGAGAAACTGGCAAAAATACAAATATCATGCTTAGCTACAGATCTACAAACAACTTTAGAACATGACAAAACAAGTCACTGCTGATAAGCAATATTATTACTTCAACCCACAGGATGACCAAAAACACAATCCCCTCAAATGTTGGTCCACTGTCAAGAAAATGTTACACCCTGGAACTCCTAGTACCCATAACCCTTGTCCAGACATCTCGCCCTTAGAAACTGCTTCTTAATTTAACTCCCAATTTATAGACTCGATAACCACCCTCACCCAAAACTCCCCATAGAATCCTGCCACCCCTGACAAACCTCAAAGTGCTAACAATGCCATTTTCAACTTAAATCTGCCTCTACTTCCTGTATAAAAAATTTATTACACAAACTTAAGCCGTGTAGACAATCTCCCATATGAATATCTAAAGAGTGCTGTCCCCTCTATTGCCTACCTAAGCTCTGTCTTGATCAGTCGATCCATTCATGAGTCAAATTTCCCATCTCTCTGGAAAAAAAATTTGCATCATTCCTCTTCATAAAGTGGGAAACTCCACTGAAATAACAAACTTCAGATCAGCTGTAATCTTGTTCCCTCTTTCCAAGATCTTAGAAAAATATATTCATAAACAACCTTTACAATACTTACTCCAAGAAAATCTATTAACCTCTACCCAGCACACCTTTCACCCAAATCATAGCACAACAACTGTCCTTGTTGCCTTTTTGGACCACATCATTAAAGCCAAAGATAACAACAATTTATTTTTCCTGCTTTTTAGATCTCTCTAAAGCTTTCAGTACAGTCTCACATACCAAACTACTCTCAAAAATGTCTGCTTTAGGTTTTTTTCAGTACAACAGTCACTTGGTGCTCTAGCTGCCTATCTAACCAGCTACAATCAGTTGAATGGCTCTCTACTTATCTTTTCTCCCAGTTAATACAGGTGTCCCACAAGACTCAATATTTGGTCCCCTCCTTTTTAACATATCTATAAATGATCTACATAAATCTTCCCAACAAGCTACACTTATACAATATGCAGATGACTCCACTGTCATTTGCTCATCTAATAGTCCTTCCCAGTTACAATCTATCACTTAGCAGGCTTTCAACTGTTTTGAAAACTGGCTCAGTGTCCGTCAGCTTCTCCTCAATCCAAATAAAACAAAACTGCTCTTATTTCTCCCCAAATCCCAAACACACATTAAAGACACCTTCAAAATATCCTGTCTCAACAATACTGAAATTGAAGTTGTACATCACACAAATTTACTTGGTGTCATAATAGATGATCAACTGAAAATTTGATCTTCATGTTCAAAAGTGCATAAAACAACACACCAAAAACTGGGCATGCTTTGTAGATCAGAAAGATTCCTTACCAACTCCTCAAGAGTTGCTCTAGCCAAAACTTACTATACAGCCTTCCTTCACTGCTATATGCCTCACCCAGTTTCACTAACATTCAGATCTCTCTAAGATCAAAAATTGAGCTTTGCTATAACAAAGTACCCAGATTTGCAGCCAGTCAGTCATATACCTCCCACCACTGCTCCACCCTCAGATATTCAAACTGGCTTGAGTTACCTCACTACTCCATGTTCACCTGTATCCTCCTTGCTCATAAAATGGTATACAAATCTTCAATCTGCCCAGCAACCAGCACCATTCTTAACCATTACCTCCCTAATCACCCTCTTTGCGCATCTGAGAAATACCACCTTGAAATCCATGTTGTTCTTCTTTTGTCTTTTCCCCGGTTAGGGGTTGCCACAGCAGAACTCCAGTCCGCTAATGATTGGCAGTATATTTTTACCATGCCAAGGTGCCAGCCTGATGCCCAACCTTTAACGAAGGCACGCCCATTCACGCATGTCTTTCTAATGCCACTCGACCACGGGGAGGACATGCAGACTCCACACAGAAGGTGCTCCAGCTGAGAATCGAATGGGAGAACCTCTTGCTGTGAGGCAACAATGCTACCGCTGCACCACCGTGGCTTCATAAACCGAAAAAATGTATCGGTCACTGGCTATTTTGCTACTCAGTAGCCAAGGTCTGGAACGGTATTTCTACAGATATTAGAGTAATGCCATGTAGTCACATATACATACAAACGCTAAAGAGATTTCTCATTAACTCCTCGCTCTGTACATATCTTACACCAAGCTGACACTATCCGTTACTCCTTCCTTCTCTTCCTTTCTCTCCCCTCTCTTCCTTCTTTTTCCCCTTACCTTTCCTCCCTTCTCTTATTTGCCAAAGCACAAGTTACTTCTCCAATACCTTCCTACTTCAACTCCATTTCCTAATTTCCCCAACCGCAAAATCTCTTTTTCCTTTTTCTTAGTCTGTGCTTATATTTAAAATGGTTAACATCTTTACCATTGGTTAGCAGTACTGATTGTACTTTACTAGGTGTTCAATATCCTATGATTGTTGTTAATATTCACTGTATGATTTTCTGATCTGACTTTATTTATCCTATATGTCAATTATACTATTTGTTACTGTACTTCATGTGATAATATTATGTAGTTTATTAATTGAACTATGTAAGTTGGAGCTTTTCTCCCTGGACCTCCACTGAAAATGAGATTCATGCCCAGTCAGACTTTCCTGGTAAACAAATGCCAAATAAAAATAAACAAATAAATAAATAAAATTATTGTTAACAGACATATAGTGAAAAATTTTGTATTCACTGTCTCCCTGTGTTATTGCAATTGTGATGACTGCATCCTTACCTTGCTTCATTTCTTCCAGGACCATCCTCCCTACAAAGAGCAGAGTCATATTCACATAGTAAGGCAAACATTTGTCTTTGATTATCGATGAAAATTTCTCTGATATATGCATTTATCTGTATATGTGAACCTGGTGTAATGAGTGTTTTGTGTATTGCTGTACCATCTGCGATAGTGTGAACATTGTTAGTTTGTTATCATATAAATTGTTTTAAAGATTTAGTGTAGGTATTAATTTTTTCATGTGTTTGTTGTTTATTATCACAGGTGATCCTGTCAGTGGAAGTATAGGACTCTTACCACCTGATGTCAGAGTATAAGCAGACTCTGATGATGATGGTGGCCAAACACAGGCACAGTCGGGGTGCAAAGGTTGAACCTGACACTGAGGTTAACATTCAGCCATCCCTGGTATTGCCCTTGGATTCAGTCAGTAGGCCTACACATACCTATTCCACTGAGCCCTCACAAATTGGACAGGTGGAAGGTGACACACTTGATCAGGGTAGTGTGGTTACTGTGGCTTCGGTGCTGGCTGACTCCTGCCATAGCCAAAGTATAGGTGAGGTGCCACACAGAAGGGTTGTTAGGTGTGCTTGGAGGAGGCCTGCTGACTACCATCTACCTGATCCTGGTGTGCCTTTATGTGCCACTTGTATGTTTGGGGCCATCATGGAGGTACAAGCATGTTTCACTAGGACCTCTGAGGATATGTTTAGGAATGTAGATGTGGCACAGGCTGCCGTGCGTGACTGCTTTCACCATGTGGCCAATTCAATGGATTGGATGAATGACATGATGGAATGGGCAGTGTCTGTGATGGAATGTCTGCTGGGAGGAGGACAGCATGTACGTGGATGTAGGTCAGCAGGATCATCTGATGTTAGCCAACATGGCCGTGCCTGATCACGTTCCTGTAGTGGCACTACTTCCAATGCTCTATCTGTGATTGAGGTGTCCACACCCAGACATGGTAGGCCATGGGGTCATGGTCCTTGGTGTACTGACTCTTGAGGAGAGGTCATCTGGCTGAGATCAGACACGTTCAGGTAGGAGTTGCACATCTTACCATGGGCATGGATGTAACAGTGCAACTGCTGGCACAGCCAGTTGTCACAGTTGGGGTGTCAAAGATGAACTGTTACCTCTACCATGCATTGCTCACACCTGTCCAACATACCAGGACATAGAACTACCACAGAGCTTGGCTGTGTTCTTGCAGACACTCACACACACACGTTTCTACTTGACTGTTCATACAGACACATACACATAACAATTACATAGGTCATTCGTGAGACTTACAGCTCATTCTGTCTCAGTAGCCATTTCATACTTTATCCAAATTTCTGCCTGCCTGTTTTGTCTTGCTCACATGTACTCACTACCTTTTGTTTCAGCCTTGGCCTCCTGTCTCTGCCAAACAGCATCCTGTGCAAATGATGCTAACTGTGCCATATCCTTGATTTTCTGTAAATTGGATTCAGGGATTCATAAGTCTTTTGTCTGATGCCCAGGGTGCATAGCTGACTGAGTGCTTATTTTACATGTGTATGTGATGCTCTTTTGAAAACTGTACTGCTTTCTTACATGTTTTTGCACTGTGTGTATCTTTGATGCCTGAGGCCTATTAGTTGATAGACAACATCATCTATTGACATAAGCTATTGCTGCTACATATTGATGTCATTGCTGTAAAAATCTCCCACTGTCTACTTAGTTACATTATCAAGTAACATTATGTAAAGATCTGCCAATCATTTGTATTATTAGCAATTTATTTTCCTATTCCAGTTTCAGCACTTACCTTGATAGTCCAGCTGTTACAAGTGTTTTAATTTGTGGCTGATTCTGTGTGATGCTAGCAGTGCACAGCCATTATATGGGTAAGTAAAGGTCGTGAGCATTGTCTGGCATCCATTTTACTTTATGTATGTGCATAGGATGACAGATTCCCCCTTAGGTAGTGAGCAAGTGTGTTATCCATTGTACCTTGGCCAGGGAGAGGGCATATTGTGCATGCCTATGTCCACCTACACCCACAACAACTGATAGTTCCGTCTCTGACTCTTTACCTGTGTGTGGCTGTGGTGACTTTGCCACTGGTGGTGGGATGTGTGACTCTTCCCCTTGGTGATCCTGCTAAAGTTGTTTTCTCTAGATAATATTGTGAAGGATAGCACAGACAGTAAAAATTTCAGCACAGCTACAGGGATTATACTGCACGGTTCCCCTCATGGATCTATGTGGAACTGTGACTTCAGAAGCCCAAACATACAGTTTATAGTTCTTGTTTGAGTATGTGCCTCATTATAGCATTCTTTGGTGGGTGGGTATGCATTTCTGATGAGTGTCATCAGCCAGGGCTTTTGTGCATACCCTAGTAAATTACCTTGTAGGATATACCCCATAGAAAACCTCTGATACAGTTGAGAGTTGTGCCAGATATGGGAGTCATGATAACTGCCTGGGTTGCCAGCAAACACATTCAGGATGATTCCCTTAGTATCACACATGACCTGGCAGTTTAATGGAGTGCAAGTCTTTTCTGTTTATGTACACCCTTCCCTGTTCCCTGGGTGGTGCTTTGATTTCAATGTGTGTGCAGTCTATGGCCCCCAACACTTCAGGGAAGTGTGCTACAGGGTAGAAATCCTGCGTAGTTGTAGCTCTGCCCTAGGGTGTATGGGAAAATGTATGTAGTCACTGGCATGCTGTAGCATAGCATTCAGGAATTAATTTAGGATCCTGGATGCTGATGATTTTGACACCCTCATGATATCCCCTGTTGGTCTCTGGAAGGTTCCTGTAGCTAGTATTATAAGAGCTGCATATACCTTATTCTCCACAGATATTGGTTCCCCTTGGTCTGCATTTGCTTTCAGATGAGGACTATAGAGGTTGCAGAGTTCTCGCAGTGTGTTATTATCCACCCTGTAGCACTCTACAATTTCTACCTCTTGCAGACTGTGAAATGTTAAATGGAGTCTAAACACCCTTTTCTTTCTTGGCCGAGGTTTTTTAGCAGAAGCAGCATAGACTTGAGCCTGTTGCACATACACATGTATGAGAGAAACAGCAGTCCCTAACATTGTTTCCATGTAGTGTAGTTTCAGTGGCTGTATTCCAATAGGTTTTGAAATTCACAGGCAAAATCTGCAGTGAGTCTACACAATTGCTTTATAGCTTGTTGAATAACTCATTCATCTTGTATTGGTTGAATAGCATACAGTTCAGCTGCATATGCAGTAATTAGCATGCCACAATGTTTACTGTGTTTGTGCAGCTCTATACACCATGTAGAAATGGTTTACCTGAGGGGCACATGTTTGAGCGGGTTTGAACATATTTGAGCATGTTTTCACAGCGCACAGCCACGCTGAACGTGACTTGCCATGAGGGTGTATCTACTGACCTCTGAGCTTTGTTTATCTTTTTGATGCAGGTTTGCACAGAGCATTGCAGTGCTCAGCAAGGAAGGCTGTCAAAGAAAAAAAAATGGCCGAGAAAGCCAATGAGATATTAATGCCTGTTGAGCCCTGTTTCACTTAAACTAGGGCCATTAAACCCCTTAATAATGTACTTGGCAGATGGAATGCATCATAGCTAGCCAATCACACAGAGACCACCTACAGCAGAGCACTATAAATTATACATACACCCTACAAACTGATTTACCCCCATACTCTGCACTATTGGAGTACAGACTTGGGAATTTAAGCTAGAGAATGCTAGGGGTTGCTGCAGGTCTGCTACATATGTATGTGCTAGATGCTGAGGTCAATACAGCTGCTGTTGATGCTGACCATAGGCCTAGACTGAGAAGGAGAAGAGTGTTCAGGCCCAGGGTATCCTACCAGGAGCTACATGAGCTGGAGGTGGACAGGGACATTTTACAACAACTCAGTGAGGAATGCCTTGGATAATATCAGGCAACTGCAGAACTGTGGTAACAGGTGCAACAGCCAATGACCTGCAGCACACAATAACCCTGGACTGGAGTACAGGTAGCTGTGGCCTGGAGTCACCTCATAAGCACTGACAATCACACTGCAAATGCTCTTACACTTAGCTAACTTGAGCCCAAGTCTGTTGCCTCTACCACCCAAAGACCTGCTATGTGGAAATATGTCTGTACAGACATACAGCTACGTATACATATCTGTTTCTCCCTATCCCCCTTACATGCTTGCCTAGTGTTTCTATCAGTATGTCTCACACACACACACACACACACACACATATATATATAACAAATGTATAAATATATGTATATATATATATATATATATATATATATATATATATATATATATATATATATATATATATATATATATATATATATATATATATATATATATATATATATATATATATATAAAGTGCAAGATACATAGACTCCCCACATACTTCTACAGAACACATTTACATTACTGACACACACAACTACATTTAAAGAGATAACCCTGTTATACACACTGATATAGATATGAGCGGGGATGTATGAATGTTCCCACATACCCATGAATGCTTGGGTTATCTGCACATACACATCACAGCAGCTGTCCGATGGCACCAGACCAAGGCCACAACAGTACATAATCCACTCACCCACAGAACCCTGAGCCTGCAGGCTGTCACCCTGCAGACAGACATAGGTACAAATATGGTATAATATACAATAGGTGCAATGCAGTCCTTGGACAGGCCATATTGCCCCTGGCCACATGCCTGTCTATATAACTGCAAACAGCCACATATGGCCAGACTGGTAAGTGTACACACATAGCAGGGATATTGCCAGGTATCCCACCCCTAGGACACTAGAAACAATAACAGTACAAAACAATATATTTCAGCAGGCCGCACATGTTGCCTAACACAAGGCCACTTTGCGTACTCCACAAGTACTGTTCCTGCATCAACATATACAACAGGCATAACCTGTGCCATGTGTGATAGGTACTGTGAGCTGTAGTGTGTAATAATAGGTAGGGGTTCTAATCTCACATCCTCCAACTCTGTTTGTGTGTGTGTGTGTGTGTGTGTGTGTGTGTGTGTGTGTGTGTGTGTGTGTGTGTGTGTGTGTGTGTGTGTGTGTATCAGTATATCCCCTCACAGCACTGTGGACATGCTCATATGGGCTGTCTCCATGCAATGGTATGCATTGTATAGACCTGTGACTGGCTGCTGGCCTCTAAATTCCCACCTCTACAAGGTATGCAAATGTCATCCACCTTAAGAGCACTGGCTGACTCTCTAACAACAGATAAAGTCGGTGGCACATGCAATAAGTATTGCAAGCTATAGTGTGTAATACTAGATAGGTAGGAGTTATAATCTCACATCATCCAACTGTGTGTGTGTGTGTGTGTGTGTGTGTGTGTGTGTGTGTGTGTGTGTGTGTGTGTGTGTGTATATCTGTGTGTGAATATATCCCCATGTAGCACTTCAGACAAGCCTTACGGGCTATCTCTGTGCAATCGTTATGCATTTTATGCCCACTGACTAGCTGCTAGCCTTAACATTGGCCTCCATTGCAAGGCCTGCTGATGTCATCCACCTTAGGAGCACTGGCTGACAGTGTATTATCAGATAAACAGCATGGCTCATGTGATAAGTACTGTGAGCTGTAGTGTGTAATACTAGATAGGTAGGGGTTATAATCCCACACCATCCAACGTGTGTGTGTGTGTGTGTGTGTGTGTGTGTGTGTGTGTGTGTGTGTGTGTGTGTGTGTGTGTGTGTGTGTGAGTAAATATGTCCCCTGAGAGCACTAGATACATGCCCATGTGGCCTACCCCTGTGCATTGGTTATGCATTTTATGGCTCTGTGACTAACCGCTGGCCTTAAATTGTCCTCCTGTATATTAGCATAATTGATGTCCACCACCATCTACAGTTGTACGTGCAGAATACCCAGGGGAAATGTATCAAGGATAGTAGAGTGTGTCACATGGTATGAAAGCATGATGATGCTGACTGTCTCCATTCCCGCCAGACACATTGTTCTACACATATGCACCTAGGGAGCCATGCACATATACTGGCATTCCTTGTTGATGTCATATCTCTGCTGTGCTGCCTTGCCATCCTGTGCCACTGTATTACCGCCATGTGTCCATAGTTGCACCAGTCAGACTCCTGGGACAAAAATATACATAGCTCCATGACACACCTGTCATTCTGTAACACTATCACCAGTGTACCATCAGTCAACAAAGATACACAACGTGTGATGTGTAGTCCTGACACATGCCAACATACAATACCTGTCGTGGCCCACAACAACTGCCGTGGCATAACAGTAGTGCACTACAGAAACACATGTAAAGTTATATGATCACCCTATGCATCAGACACATTTATGCAATTCCCCACATTGATGGCATGCATGGCAGGGATGTGGCACAGGTATCTTCACATGTACAGAGTGTGGTGTGGGGTTGCCGGAGGCTTAGGCTGTGCCAAACAGTTGACAGCATGTGTGTGAGTCAGGTAGGGGTGCTGGTGACATGGGCCATGGAGAGGTGCTGTGTGTGTCTGCAGGTGACCTGCATGTGACAGTGGTGTTTGAGTGTGTGCTTGTACACAGTCAAGCTCAGTGCTAGCCCTACACATAAGTATGGTGGACAGCTGTGGACTGTACATGAGTGGACACTTCACCATCTCTGGTCATAAACACAGGAACTGGCTTCTCCATAAGTAGCATGGGGAGCCTCATGTCCAAGGTCAGATGCGGTGCTACTACCTGACAGTGACTGCTGTCTGCTAGGTCTTTATCCCCCATGGGACTGCCCAGACCATGTGCCCATGGCCTGCCACATCATGGTGTGGACATCACACCTCCATCTGTAGCACTGGAGGTACTGCCACTGCAGGAACATGTGTGTGCATTGCTACATGGATTCCCAGTAGGTTGTGTTGCTAGCCTATGTCCACATGTCTGACACCCAACTCCAACCACATGTTCCAGGACAGACAACTTGCACTCAAAGACAGACACTATCTGAGCCCACACTCTGTCCACTACATCAGTGAAATGTTCCATGGCATCAACAATGTGGTATGCGGTGGAGGCAGTCACGGATGTCAGATTGTGCTGCATCTATAACCATAAGCATCCATCTGGTGTTGTGTTCAACTTGTACCTATGCCTCCATGACCGCCTAAATATTGCGGCAAGTGATCCACGATGTGACACTTGCAACAGAAAGTGGATGGGCAGCAGTCCTCCTTCGAACACCCCTGTCAATCTGCCTGTGTGGGAACTCTACAGCTCTCTGGCTATGGCCAGTGTCTATGCTCACTGAGGCTATAGTTCTCACACTGTCCTGTACTATGTTGCCATCCTCTGACTGTCTAATATCTGTGGCCTCTGATGACTGGGTATGTGTGGGCATACTGATTGTGTGTATGGACAATGGGGGCAGAAGAGGGATGTCAACTACTGGGACAGATTCAGCCACCACCTTTGCCTCATTATGGCCACCATCATCATCAGAGTCCGATGAGACACTGACATCAGGTTGTGAGAGGGACAGACTCCAACTCCCTGTTCACCTGTGAGAAGCAAGACAAAAGCAGTACATTACCACATGCACTATTATGTATGGCAATCCCCACAGACTCATACAAATGTGGATCCACAACTGCATTACATGTCCCACATCTTCTCATCTCTGATCCCATGCACAACACATACACTAACAACAACATACGCAGACAACCCAAGCACTGTATAACATGCACGTCACCTACATCTGGGTAATGTTGCCAGTTCAGTATACCTGTAAGGTATGCAATATGATAAGGTATGCGACAGAACTACACATAAAACCCAGTACACCTATCTTGACAATGATATGCCAGTTGTACAAGCACTGCCTCAGGTATGTACCTTCTCCTGATTGTGTTCAAATGGGCATCTTGGAGTAATTGCCTCATGTATAGCAGGCTGCGTAGTTGCTCATAACTATAAGTGCAAACATGTTAATGTTTGTACAAATACACACCTGTCATTCCCTAGGCTATGCACTGTAGTTAACTTCTCTGACATGAAACATATAATTATTCTACTCTAGCTAAGCACAACAGTTGTGCAAAAGGCAAAATGGCAGCCCTTAACATTCATAGGGTATACCTGATCTGGCAAAACAACAGTATCACACTTACCAGGTACAGGACCATGAACTCTGGCCACACCTGATGTACATGTGAAAAGGTGAGGGAGAGGTATTGTCAGCAACACCAAATGTTGCAGTGTTACAGGGTAATATGTGTTTATATCCACATGTACAGTAGGTAATTTGATGCTGGCTATATTGGTGACATTCTTAGTATGTGTGCACAGCTGTGGGTTAAATCCAACCCCCTGCCCCTCCAGTGCAGAATAGACCTGACACCCATGTACTGGTCTGTAGAGCCTGCCACAATGACTGCTAATGGTATTATACTGGTGAACACAGAAAGCTTACCCAGACGCCCCTCTGCTGTGGACACTGTGGCACCCACCTCCAGGAAGTATGGCATGATGGTTAACTGGGAGCTGTGGGTTGATCCTAGGTTCTGTGGCTGACAGTGGTTGTACTTTTGCAGGCCCTCCACTGGTGGCAGCATGATCCCTGGCAACAGCAGCTGCCCTTTGATGTGCGGCATTGACCATATCTGTGGCCCAGTGTCAAACCTGCTCATAGGTCCTGTCCTGTTGGCCAGTATCATTAACAGCCCTCACAAGGTTGGCCCACAATGCTGCCCACTGTTCATGATTGACAGCAGTATGGGATGGTTGAGTCTGAGGGCATCCAGTATAGAGTCATTTTCTGCAGATGAAAATGAAAGATCTCTCCATCAGTACATGTGTGACATTGACAGACTGAGAGGACATGAATTACAGTATATAATTTGATGTTATGGAGTGTACACCCTTAGTTATTATCATTATATGTCTTACATGTAATCCACTATCTTTACTACAACAGCCGACCATTGTAGGAAGCATTGACAGGGACAGAGCTGAGATGTGATTCAAAGCAGAAACAATTGAGAGACATGCCTGTAGGTGTTGGACAGCAAAGTATCACTGACATGTCATTATCATAGATCTAATGCAAGCCTACTGTTTTAATCCCTATTCCCTGTACCTCCATCCTCCCATCTGTATCCTTTTTTATGGGGAAATGTAGTACATACCTGGGAGAGTGAGATATTCCTATTATTGAAGCATTCCTTTGCAAATGCTTTGCATGTACACTGTCTATGTGAGTAAAACCACATACAGACCTGTTCCCCATAAGCAGTTGGTTGCCTTTTGTAGGTAATGCTCATTAACAGGTAATTGCCTGTGCACCAATCTGTGGCTCATAATTGCTAATTGCATCCAAACCACTTGAATTGCACTATCATTAGTCAATGACATTGCACCATGGTGCAATATATAAGGTCTTCATGTAGGCTTTGGACCCTTTCTTAGTTGTTGTGATGGACATTACTGAGGTGTGGAGACTCCAGCCTCGCAGAGGGTAAGTACAAATACTGTCCACTGTAGAGATGCATGAAGTATTTCCACAGTTTTGCTTCATAAGTTTGGTCAATATCCCATGACAGTGTGGTCATCTGGCAGATCACTGGCAAACATTGTGGGTTGTGGTCAGAAGGGGGAGAGAGACATGTGAGTATCACACTTCATAACCATCAGAATATGCATGGTAATGCAGTAGCTGATATTCTATCAATTCACTATCTTTGTAGGGACAAACTGTGAAACATGTACCTATCTCTGGGCCTTTGCCCCCCCTTTTTTGTATGGTTGTGTCCAGATTCTTTGTTATAGGGGGTTGGGAGGTATGGTCCTAGGACACAGTGGGGGGATTGTGAACACTTTGGAGGCCTGCAAGCTGTACAGGTAACTGTGGCAGGTGGGCCAGCCCTGTTGTTACAGCAGTGCCAGGGTAAGGGTACCCATTACTCTCCAATCGAGGCATGTGCTTAAGGTTCATGTGTTATGCAAAAGTGCCAATAGCATAGTAGTAGGCGAGATATAGCTAGGCTATATGAATATGTGCAGTGTGTCCCTACCTGCAGGCCTGTGACTTGCAAGATTGGGTAGCCGATAAATGTGTATGAATTTGGACTTGCAAACCCCAGAGAGAGGGGTGAGGACAACATAAATGTGCTGTCAAGTCAATTGGACTAAATTAGTTGTGTCCAGTGCACACATGTGCAAAATGGAGAAGTATGTATGAGGCGATCTTTATAGCCTAAACCAGCTAATGTAGTTTCAGACTATTTTTCAAAGTTAGCTGGACTGAGATTACCCTCTTCTCTTCCAGTATCCTGTGTTACAATATATTCATTTCAACAGTTACAATACAGTCTGATATATAGGTGCATTTCTTTTCTGTCCAGGAGGACCCCCTGTTGGTACATTTTACAAATATATTGTCAACACAAATCAGTTTGATATACAAATTACATGTAATTCTTTACAGAACTCCAACTAGCTATGCTGGCATATATTACACATCCACTGCCCTACCTCTCTTGCCAAAGCTGACAATACCTCACAACCCCAAACACAGGTAGCTATTAACAGCAATTGAGAGTTGATAAACTTGTTTAAATCCTTAGAAAATCCCTGATATTCTTCCTTTCAATTGCCAAGTCCTGAATTGTTTACTTCCTCTGTTTTTCAATGATAATGGCATATGTTTCTCTCCTTATCCTTTGCTGGCAAAACTCCACTTCTGCCACTTCTGCAGGTGACTCCCCAAGTTACCACCATGACATGACCACCTCTCCTTACTATCTAAGTCAGAAACTAATACTTTTGCATCTGCTATAGTGGTTGGCTCCTTTTACTTCCAACTCTTGTTTATGTCCTTCTTTATCATCAGCATAATAATCCACACTGTGTTTTGACAACACCTAGGAATATTGCTCTGCCAACCCAAAAAGTGCAATATTTTCAAAGTTAGACAACTTTTCCCCATCACCTTATCCATTAATCTCTGAATCTATCTAAAAAGCTCTAGTAGTTTATCACAGTCCCAAAAATGTGATACTAGGTTCTTTGGTCACCTCCTATACATTGCCAGGATTCACTCAAAGCTCCACTATACAACCTTGCTAGTCTCTGAGGTATGTAACAGTATCAAGAGACAGACTTTCAAGCAAATATCTAAAGCACCTTACCTAAACTACATACACATGTAACTGTTAAATCTACACCCGATCATGTAAATTGATTGTATCCCTAACATCATTAGCCCATAGCTCTCTCACTTTACTATCCACCTCCCCTCAAAGATCACATAAGGTCTTATATGTTCTTGATAAAAAAGATCTGGTGGGGTCCAATACCTTCCTTCAACTTTAAAATCATCCCTACCAGTCTCACCATCTATTTCCCCATTGTGTCTTCCTCCACATGTGCATCCCACCTAGAAAATCTCATCTGGGAGTTGGAATTAATCTCTTACCTCCTACTGGCAGTTGCTGCCATGTTCTTACATTATCCTGTCTCCTGTTTCACCTGCAAGCAACTGTCTGTGTCACCTTATATTCTTGAGTGCCTTCTCTAGGTAGTATCTCTGTCCTCCACTCTCTTAATAGCGTCTTGTTAAGCAATCCTTTCTTGAACTTTTATAAGGCCTCTGAACAGCACTGTCAGAGGCACAGCAAATAGCATACTCACTTTTGGCACAAAAGGGTGTGAGTTCTATTCTCACACTAGATAGATGGATCGCTGGCACTACAATACATCATAACGGGTTCTATTCACACACCAGGTATATGGATTGCTGACACTGCAGTTTAACATAAGGGAGTGCTGCACTATTGAGTGTGTCATGCTTTGAGATGTTAAAAGAAAGTCCCATCTGCATGAGTTGGTGGTATCTCAGGTGGATGCAAAGGATCCCACAACACCTATTGCAAAGAGCAGGGATCCTTTATTTAACAAAACATAAAAATATTATTTACATATTTACAAAATGTATTTATATACACATTTCTATTTTTCATTTTTCATAGTTATTGGTAACATATTTACAAAATGTACTTATGTACTTATTTACAGATACATAGGGCCGCGATGGTGCAGCGGTTAGCATTGTCGCCTCACAGCAATAGGTTCTTCGGTTCGATTCTTGGCTGAACCGCCTTCTGTGTAGAGTCTGCATGTCCTCCCTGGGGTCTATATTAGAACATCGAAGTTTCAAAACTTTGAATGTTCTAATATCGACCCCTATTAAGCGAACGCTTACAACATCGAACATGCAGAACAGTATGTTCCGAAACACATACACACAACACAAGCACACCAAACAAACAGCAATCCACACACATACACCTAAAATCTTACATCTAACCCTACACTAAACTGTACTTACACTACTAACGATCCACTTACCTTAACCCAAACCCTAACACTAAGGTCCGTCACTATTGCACACTCACCTCACCCGCACCCTAACCCTAACTCACCTACCCTGTCCTAACCCTCACGTCCACACAATCGCGCACTTACATGACCTGTGCCCTAACCCTAACTTACCTAACCCGCCCTAACCCTCACGTCCAGATAATTGCACACATACCTAACCCGCGCCCTAACTCACCTAACCCACGCCTAGTCGCACACTTACTTGAAACGACCCGTAACTTTCAACCACAGCACTGAAAATAGCAAAGTGACAGAAATGGACAACCAAATTCTTTCCCTAGGAAAAAATTTTGGTTTCTGTAGCTTTGCTATTTTCAGTGTTCGCTGAATAGGGGTCGATATTAGAACATTTGAAGTTTTGAAACTTCGATGTTCTAATATAGACCCCCTCCCCGTGGTCGAGTGACATATAAAGATATGCAGGTAGGTGTATGAATGGGTGTGCCTTCTTTGAAGGTTGGGCGTCGGGCTGGCAACTCAGCACCGTAAAAATCCACTGCCAATCATTAGTGGACCAGAGTTCCGCTCTGTCGACTCCTAACCTCCTAACTAAAAGCCGAAAGACATTACTTTTTACTTATTTACAGGTACATATATACACATTTCTATTTTTCATAGTTATTGGTATTCTGTCATAACTGACCCCTATCCTATTTCACCAGTCATAATCTATTTTTTTTGCAATTTATCTGCCAAAATCCATTTCCCATTAAACAAAATAACCCGTGGTGGTGGTGCTGCGGTAGCGTTGTCGCCTCACGGTAAGACGGTGTCTGGTTCGATTCTCAGCTAGAGCGTCTTCTGCGTGGAGACATGCATGAATGGGCGTACCTTCGTTGAAGGTTGTGCGTCAGGGCTGGTAACTCGGCATGTAAAAATCAACTACCAATCATTAGCGGACCGGAGTTCCGCTGTGACAACCCCTAACCGGGAAAAGCCGAAAGACACAACAACTTTTATTCTAAATAACCAAAATTACATAAAATAAATTCTTATTAACGATTCTTACATATTATTTTTCTTGTTCTTATAATATCCACACATAACTATTTTTATATCTATATTATGTCATTAATATTCTCAAAAAATTTCTTCACTCCACTTTTTTCTCCAGCTTGACCACTGTTTTACATTTCAAGAAAACATGCTGTGTTGTCTCTTCCTCCCCACAGAATAAATGCACTCTTTCAACTTTCTTTTTCTATGGCATATTTCCCTTTACTGATAACTTATTTATTGCCAGTCTCTACAGGAAATCTTGATGCTCTTCTTTCTTTGTGTACCACTTTTTCCTTACTCTAATGGCTTTAATCACTTCTTCTGATAAATGTTCCCATTAATTTACATAATGATTTTGTTTTATCACATTATATCACAACTTTTTATATTTCTCTGTAGCATCAATTTTTATTTTCCAAATGTTAGTATTTTTCATGAGAATTTAAAATTTTTCATTTAGGTATTATTTTGTTTGTTTGTTTTGTTTTACAGTTTGTTTACCAGGATAGTCCATTGGGCCAAGAAGAGCCTGTTTTCAATGGAGTTCCAGGGAGAAAAGCTCCATGAACAACAATATAATATGAACACATTGCATTTACATTTATGTAATACTATTGAAAAACAATAGTATTACATAACATGGCAAAAAATCCACAATTGCATTGAAAATACAGTCAAAAAGCAAAAGGTAAAATTACACACACACACACACACACACACACACACACACACACACACATAAATAAGTCAATTAAAATAAGAAAAATCCATTGGTGCATATTCCTGTTAGATTTATTACAATTTGAAATAACACAGGGTTGACATTACAGTTTTACATGAAATCTTAGCAGAGTTAAAGTAGGATGGGGGGATTAGGGGGATAAGAGGTGTTAATTGTTGAATCTAAGAAGGGTGGGACAATAAGAAAAAAAATCTTATTGTCACCATCTCTCAGAATGTTTTGTACTTATACATAAACATTCTTACTATTAATTTCTCATTCTTTTCATTTATCCACTTTAATAATCTACACGCTTAAAGAAGGAGAATAAACATCTGGATTTAGTAACCTCAGTCCCCCTTCATCTTCACTCACATACAACATACCTCTTTTCACTGGGCTAATCTTGAACCTCATATGAAAGACAACACCAGTTGCACAATTTCCTTTTCTTTTTTTCTGGGATTGTATAAACATTTGACTTATATGCTATTTTCCCATTAATACAGAATTTACCAAATAAGCCTTTTTCCATAATGCTAATGTATATAACTTTAGCATAAGACAAATATCTTTCCTTTCTTCTATCAAACTCTCCCATTGCATCATAAGTACATAATTTTTCCCAAATTTGATCCCTAGCAAAGACACTTAATGTCTATATATGTCAGAACTTCTGGAATCACCACATCCTTTTCCAACACATATCTAGTATCTTTCATTTTATAAGCTACATCCCTCAATATTATATTAATTACCAGTGCCAACAATATTCAGCTCATGGGACACCCCTGTCTTATACCACACCATGCATATTTTTTTGCTCAGCCAACCATTCTCTAACACTTTCATTCTATTATTTCGATATGCTGACATACACACTCTCCTACTTCTATTACCTATTCCATACTTCTGCAAAACATCCAACAAAGCATTGTGTTCTACTCTGTCGAATGTCTTGCCAAGATCATCTGTCTTAAGTTCCAAATCCCCCCTTTTACTTATAATAACATCTACAGTTTCTCATACAACCAGCAACAATTCTTGACACCCCTTCCATTTTAATCCATATCTGCTTTCTTCCATAATATCCCTCATCCTTCCTTCATTCCATTCCACAGACAAGGGTGGTGGAATTGTCTTGATAGATGATTCCCATTATATGGCTAGTATGTTGATTATGCTTAGTGATACCGGCACCTATATTGAACGCACAAAGGTAGACGTGTTTAATTTGATTAGTAGGGTTCATAATTTGCTGAATGAGATCTTACTTGATGGATGTCTTAGTAAAGTGCTTTTTGATTATTTTTTGGTTCAGCATCCTGTTATACCCTATGGGCCACCAAAGAGACATAAAAATTCCAGAGACCCGCCTATGAGACCCATTGTGTCAGGCAGGGTCTGGGTAACTGAGCCCCTAGCTACTTATGTAGAAAAACAACTGCACCCTTTACTCAATGAAGTAGAAACTTTTCTTAGTGATTCTAAACAGTTTTTAAAAAGGTTATGTGGCTGGAAGATGACTAATGCTGTTGAACACTTTTATTTTGTCACAATGGACATTGTCTCTTTATTTACTGTTATACCTAATGATACTGGACTTGAATATGTCAGGCTTTTTCTGTGTCATCATTCAAATTTTGGTAACCAGAAGATTAATTTGGTATGATTACGCTTAGAAATTATTCTAGAGCACAATGCTTTTATTTTTGCAGACAAGTATTATGTACAACACACTGGTGTGGCAATGGGCACAATATGTGCGAACAGTTATGCCAATATCATTCTGGCATACTGGGAGCAAGAATCTGTGTTTAGTGACAAGAATAGGTATCTGAATAATGTTCTGCTCTATGGACGGTTTGTTAATGATATGTTTTTTGTTTGGGCTGGTACAATTGAGACACTTGGTCAGTTTATAGCATATTTGGAGACTACAACTACTTTTCTTAAGTTCACATATAAATATTCTGACATAGCTATAGAATTTCTTGATGTTTCTGTTATGAGAACACCTACTGGCATAGACATATCTATTTATTCAAAACCATGTAAAAGGAATAATTTATTACATGCTAATAGCATGCACCCTAAACATTTGAAGCAGAATTTCCTGAAGGGTCAATTTTTTAGATCCGCATGCCTGCACACGAGGTATAGTGATATGTATACACATTTTGATACTTTATCTTCAGGCGTTATTGGTAGGGGTTATGAATCTGAGGAAGTCTCATGGGTACAAAATGAGGCTGTACTCAATAGGGAGACTAGAACCAGGCCCTTTCTTTCTGAGACTGACATCCCTGTTTTGTCAGTTAATGATGGAGCTCAGTGTCTTAGAATGTGTACCACTTATACAGCTGATGCTAAATATATTTGTGATATTATTAGGAAACACTGGAGAATTTTAATGTCTAATGTTAAATGTAAGGAGCTCTTAGGAAAGCATCCACGTTTTACATTTAAGAATGGGAAATCTCTTAAGAAGATGCTTTGCTATAAGTCTGTTTTTAAAGTGAATAAAGTTACATCTAATAGATTTGGTACATTTCCATGCAGGAATTATAATGTTTGTAAATATGTTAGAGCCGATTCTCAGTTTTTTCATCCTGATTTAGAGCATGCTTTTGATTTCAAGTTGTATGTTGATTGTAGTGCCACTGATATTGTTTATTTGTCTGTTTGTGAAATGTGTCAGTCATTTTATGTTGGTAAGACCAACAGGTGCTTGAGAGACCAGATAAAAGAACATTTATATAGTATTCAAAAAGGAGATGCTAAAAATGCTTTAGCTAAACATGTTTTGGGGTCTGGCCCTGAGCACAACATCAAGTTTATGGTGCTAGAAATTGTTAGAGATAATATGAGAGCAGGTGATCCGAGAACAACTACTGAATGTATTGAGATTAAATGGATTTGGACCTCACAAGCTGTTAAAGGGAAGGGCCTCAATGAGTTTGTATCTTTAAAACCTGTATTACGATCACGATCTTATGCATTAGTATTTATTGCTGCTTCAGTTGTTTTTAGATGGATCTGAAGAAGCACCTTGCTTTGATGTGAAAGCGCTTATCTTGTTTTTATCGTATTTTATTAAAGTTACTGTTTAGCCCACCTACAGCCTGACAGGTCTATCATCTGTCTTAAGTTCCAAAACCTCCCTTTTACTTATAATAACATCTACAGTTTCTCATACAACCAGTAAGAATTCTTGACATCCCTTCCATTTTATTCCACATTTGCTTTCTTCCATAATATCCCTCATTATTCCTTCCTTCCATTCTCCTCCGTATTATTCTCATAAAACATTATAATTTGTGATGAGTCTCCAAATTTTTATTTTACTATTCTAATGTTTCTTCTGTATAAATGTTAATATCCCACTATGTAACTCAGCCATAAACAAACCCTTCCTTCAACCATTTATTCAGTACATTTACAAAACACTCTCCTTCCCAACTCATTCATTTCTTGTACATTCCATACACTGATACTGAATCAACACTTACTTTCCCAAGTACTTCATCCAATTCACTAATAGTAATTTATATTTCAGATTCTTTCTTATCTCATTCTGGACTTTTTTTTATTTACCATTCTCTGAGCCAAAGATAAAAACACTGTGGAGTCACAAGGTACTTTTCATTCTCTTTTACTTTCCGTCTTTTTACTCTTATACATATTTTCCACATGCTATACTGCAATACTCATAACTTGCTCTTGTTCTTTTTACATCTCCTTTTACATTTTTCATTTCTCTCATTATACTAATGTCATCCTTTACTGTTTTTCCCAAATATGCAGACACCTCCTCCTTTCTCCCTCGTAAATAATATCTCTGCCTAAACAGTTTATTTGTTTGTATCTTTCGGCTTTTCCCGGTTAGGGGTCGCCACAGCAAAACTCCGGTCCGCTAATGATTGGCAGTAGATTTTTACGTGCTGGCTTGCCAGGCCTAACGCACAACCTTCAATGAAGGAACACCCATTCACGCATGTCGCCACACAGAAGACGCTCTGAGAATCAAACGGGCAACATCTAACTGTGAGGCGACAACGCCACCGCAGCACCACCACCACAGTAACTAAACAGTAATGCCTTAATTTTTTTCTTGATTTATTTTATATACTTTTTTTTCCATATCATAGTACTGTGTTGTATCAGTCTTTAAATTCTCTGATACATTTCTATACATTTTCCCATTCTTCACTATCGCTTCATTTCTTATATCATGCTGCCATTAAAAGAAAACACTTTTATGCTGGGTTTTTTTTAAATTCAGTCCAACATTCATACCAGTTTTATTGAAATCCTTCATGGTTGTATGAGCCTTTCGTAACTGTAATACTTCAAATTCTTCAGTTTCATCCCATAATTTTTCATGCATTCTTTTTATTCCCTTTCATATTTTAATATACTCCCTTTCTTCAATCACCTCCATCCATATTGCTAAATGGTCTGAAAAAATTGTTACAACTCCATCACCATTTGCTATCCCCAAAGCCTTCCAAAAATACTAAATAATCAGTTTCAGATCCAAGTTCCCCTTCTATAAATCCAATGAATTTTATTCCACACAGCTAATTTACCACATTTTATCATTTAATGTGTTTTTCTTTTTACATCTTTCCCTTTTTATATTTTCCCTTAAATAACAATTATAATTTTCATGTTAACTACCAAATAGTCTAATATTTTGTGAAACAGATTCTCTCATTCCTTGCTAGTTATATATGCACTGTTCTTTTTTAACATAATACAACACCTCCAGAACAATGTTCACTTCCTAAGTTCCATATTATATTTCCACCCTTCATTTTTCCTGTTTGCAGTCTTTCTTCGCTTGCCACAAATCTTATTTCTCTAACAGAATAACATCCACATTACATTTAGCACACCATTCCAGTATCCCAATCAGTCTTACAGTGTTAATAATATTGTGCACATTTACTGAAAGTATTCTAAAATTGTTGATTTTATTTCTTTTTAGGTATAAGGGAAATATTTTTAAAATTTTATTTCTTATTTTCCCAAATCACTATTTTTACCGGATTTATGTACAAATAATCATTGATCTTGAGAATCATGTTTTTGACTGTCAATTTTAGTATTTATTATCTGTTCAGAGCAAGAAGGTAATAGTACAACTATGCCCTTTTTGTAGACCACTTAGTGAAGTAGAAACTTGCTTTTTTGTTACATATTCAGAATGATTTGTCAGCTTAAAAGTACAGAAAGAAATAAACAGTAATATTTTAATATATGTGCAGAGTTCTGGAAATATTCCAGAAAGAATTACAAAGCTGTTTTACTATTATTATTTTAAGCAAACACTTTTCAAAGCAAAATTTAAACTAAAATATTATATTACAAGTAATATATTTAAAGGATGTCAAACAAATGAGAAATGTTACCATATAACACTGGAGGAGTACCACAAAGTTATTCAAGTTTATATACTAATTTTTGAGCCATGTAATCTATTAAAAAATAATACAAGCCCAATTCTTAAAAAAATCCATCTGCAATTTTCTTTATCCCGTAAAGTTGTGACCAGTCTCACTTTGTGGATATGTAATATGGCCAGGTGCATTCATTTGCTCAGCCTGCAGTTTCTTTGCCTATTTTTTAAATGCCATGTGACACTTCATCAAAAGTTGATGAGAAGTCCTAGATTAGATCACATTCTAATAGTATGCTTCCATCTTCAGGCAGTTAGTTTGATGTATTTTGTACTGCAAGAATCAAATGACCATACTGCTTGTTCAGCTTTATTAGAAATGCAAGAAGTCCATCTTGGTCTCAATATTCATTAACTCAGGCAATTCTCTAAACTTTACATGTTCTACTTGTAGCTCCTAAACAGCATCCATAATCTTCTTTTGATCTTTTAGATCAGTAAAGCCAACCATTTTGAGGTCTTATTTTCCCATCATCGGGAGGCACCTTAAAGATATTTCACTATCCTTCAGCAGCTCTGCTAGGGACTCCAAGGCAAGGCCATGCAGAAACAGTACCAGATCACCAAAGACTCTCACTGTTGTCTTTCACTATACCAGGAATACTGCTCAAGTATCTGAAGATCGCTTCCTCTTTTGAAACATTCTCAGGTTTTACTGAAGAACTGGAAGTCACAGCAAGCAGTGCAAACACCTCAGAATTTTGCTTCCTCCTCGCAATCTCTGCTGGTGTCTTTCCAGCTTTAATTTTCAGGGTCTTAAGAGCTCCAAGTTCAATAAACTTTAAGACTGCAGATTTCTGTTCACAGTATACTGCCCATGTCAGTATTGTATAGCCATTTATATATTGGGCATTCACTTCTGCACCATGCGCAACAAGAAGAGTTAAAACTTGAAAGTTCCCCTCTTTGCAGCCAGCATTAACTGAGTCATGCATACACTGGTGGGAGCATTTGGGATGGCATTTCTGAACAGCAGCAGTTCCATACATTTTACTATTTTTTCTTCCACAGATCAAGTTTTGTAGGCACCCATCAATACACGATACTTACCCATTGAAAAACGTGTATTTACCCCTCTGTCCAGAACACGCATCAATTCAAAAATTGCAACATTAGCTGAATACATCAACAGAGTCCATCTAAACTGAAAACTTGAATCCACATCTAAACCAGCGATTCAGAGTTGCAGCCAATATCCCAACCATTGTCATTGTCACTGTCACTGATTTCTTCTCCTGCTGCCATGATGTTTCCAAAAATGTCACCCAACATCAACATTACTCCTATTACCACTACTCAACTTCTGGTCAGAATCAGATTTTTCACTGGCTAGAACTTAAAAAAATGATTACTATCAATCCCTTCTCCTGACCTCTCTTCCTGCATGTACTTTCTCTCTCTCCTCATTTTTCCCTCCATGTTTTTTTCTTCTTCTTCTCCTGCAGCTTTTTCTTCACCTCGTTCACCCTGTCTCCCAGCCTCTTGTCTTTACTCATGTATGTTTTCTTTCTTTTCCCCTTCCTTTTAAGTATTTACTGCTTGCCCTTGACAATTCATCCAAAGTGTTCCTTTTTATACAACCTACATTAAGGCACACACCTTCTTGCTATATGTGTTTTCTCACCACACTGGTGATCCTATCACTTATCACAATCATTATTTAAATGAGACAAGTCCCCACAAATATGATTTAGGCCAGCCAGAATATTTTAATGTCCTTCTATGACCTGTCATACATTTCAAAACAGTTTTCACCCTCCACCCTCCATTCCATAAGTTTCTCTTATCTCTAACTTTTACAGTATTATCATCAGTTTTGCACAGACCCTGCTTACATTTTAACATTGTCTTCCATTTAATCAGTTCTAAACTCCAAAGTAACATTTTTTAACATTTAAGTTATTTTCAGAAACAAATAATTGTTCCACAGACAATTGTTCTTATTGTTACACAGTTCCAAAAATGTCATTATCAGTCCATCAGTTTCAAATGTTAATCCACAAAAATTCTCTGTCCCAGTATATATAAAAGACAGAATGCCTTGAGCTTTGAAGCCCAGAACAGTTACCAAATTGTTCCATACATAATATCTGTCTATTATAGTGGCACTTTTGTTCTTAGTCTCACAATTTGTCTTTTCTTCTTTTTAAAACAGTTTTACTTACAGTCTGTTCTCCTTTTTTGCCTGCTGTCACTGCTGCATATGTTTAAGTTACTGTATTATCTGCTGCCACAAAACTAGGCACCATCTCAGTTTGTTGCTGCTTTCCTTTTTTACTTTCTGTCATATCACCTGGTTCCTTTTCTACAATTTCCATCCTTAGAACTTCAAAAAAAGTTTTCTGCCACCTCAACCCACAAAACTGCTGAACTATCACCTGGATCATCCAACTCAGTTATTTTTAACAGAGCATCCTCTGTAAGCTCTCCTGACTCCAGTTCTGTCACCTGCACCACTTCAACAGACGTCCTTATTTCCTTCTCCATGGAGACAGCTAAATGCTGTCATTTGTAACATCCACCACACAGGAATCCTTGTTTACATTTTGAAGTTCCATATGAAATCATTTTTTCAGCAGATTCTCACTGTCCACCTCCAAACTCTCCAAAGCTTTTCTCTCCTCCCCCATGCTGCTGCTTCCATTAGGCCTCTTATTTGATGCTGTAGGAGACCTTTGGCACATTCTAGCAGCTGCAAAGAGTGGAGGAAATTCCCTGATGCCATGGCAAAACTCCCCCCTCTAGAATAAATACCACCTTAGGTTTCTTCTGAAAAAAGGCCATTAGCTTAGTGGGACTAACTCCGTCAACAAAGGTAAGTAAGTAAATAAGTAGGACATCAAATATGTCGCCAACATCTACTACCCACCCAGGCTGTCCCTTTTTCTCCCAGGTTATCCTCTTCCATATGACCTTATACTGAGCCTTCACACATCTAAACACTAAAGACAGTAGGGATGCCTGCAAGTATAACTTAACATCTAGCACACCTACGCTACCCCCCATCCTACAACTAAAACAATTTCCCACCTAAGGTTTACCACCTCCCCCCACAAAAAAAACTTTCCTAGTACCTGTTCAAGTTTATTCAGGTAAACTACTGAGGGAAGCCACCAAAACACCTTCCCTAGATGTAACACAAGTGGTAAAACATAGAGTTGAAGTACCTGAACACTGTCTGACCTAAATTTAATGAGCTCACCACCCATCTCCCCAACATCTCATTTATCTTCTCAAATATTAACTCAATAGTTCTCTGTAAAATGTTCCTGCATTGTTGCCTTAATCCACACTTCCAAACATTTAATTTTCTCTTTAACTCACAAATAACTGTATTCTTTTAAGTAACTCCTCGGCTCAAAATATAGTGCCAAAGCCTTAGATTTCCATTTATTATTCTTCTATCCCCTTCTCTTTTCAAATTCTGCCAAGATTTCCCACAGACTTGGAAAATCCTCATCTAAATGTGTTAACGTTAGCAATGTATCATTTGCAAATAAGGATATAATCTTTTGATGCCCCTTCGAGAGATATCCTCTCAGTCCCATGTTCATTATCTATATCACCAATTGCTCAAGCTCTCAACTTAAATTTTCTGATGATTATATTTTGCCAGCTATGTTGCTTAATTTCTAATTCCCTTCCATGTTGGCTTAGGGAAAAAGAGCTGCTTGTCTATTTGCAGGAGTGCCATACTGGAAACCTATTTAACCTTTCTTTGAAATGAAACACAATTTTGTTATTGTGCATCCCAAGGTTGAAATTTGAGATATTTACTCTAGACATGTCACATCTTAAGCTAATTTGTGCAAAATAAGAAAATGCTACAATGAGAATTGTTTTCATGTCTATACAAAAAAAAAGAAATGTTTACTCTTAAACATTATACTAAATGTCCATATAGAACCATATCCTATCTTATCTTATAGTAATTTGCTACTATATTATGCATCACTTTGTTTGTGCCTTTTCTAATATGGAGGGATTCTGATGTAGATGATTTCTCCCCCGCTATAAGTCAGTTAATTAATTAATATGCAAAGGAATAAACAGAATAGAATAATTCTTACAGTATATGTATGAGATTACATAGAAGGTGGTGTCTGAATTCTGACATATAGACTTGGTAAGTAACATATATTTCATAACTCTCAGAATCTATTTAATGTAAAAGCAGGAAATTTTAATTTTCAGCTTATTTGGCAGTTTATAAATAGCATGAAATGAGTAGAAACATAAAGCAAAAGAGAGCAGAAAGATTTGCATTGATACTACAAATTCAGCTTATACATAATTTGTGCAATTCACTGAACATTGTACATAGCAGAAAAATTAAGAAAAACAGAAAGATTTCAAGCCATATAAAAGGGAACCAAATTATCACTTAAAGCAGAGCATATATGCAAAGATGTTGATAAAACGAGCCTTGGGATAAAGCCCTAACTACAATCCAATCATCCCAAGTCTGAGTAGCTACTCAGGTGCTGGGTAGCAAAGGCAGGGTAGATGAGCATGCCCATTCGGGGAGGGGGGAGGGAGGCAGGGACAGTGGTTACTCCTAAGCTCATACCATTTAATGATGGAACCACAAACCATGAGTGGAGAGCCATCATGATGTGAGTTGCCAGTGCACGGAAGACATGGGAATGACCACTCTAGATGGTGTTGGTCAACCTTGTTGGTGTATATGTGGGAGCACATATGTATGACCAAAGGAGTATGGGTAATCCTTCAAGTGATTCAAGTTTACTGCCAGAAAATGAAAAGAAGAGATGTGGCAATGTGAGCTGGAGATGCTCAGAAACAGAATTTCCAGTTAAAGACCTATAAGTAAGTGTGGTAATGAGAACAGCTGAGGGGAACTGAATGTGAATGAGATGAGAACATTTAAAGAGGTCATTACATAAATAGAGCACCCGGGATGATAAAGAAACAGACATGTCAGGCATAAAGAGGAAATAATCACCTTAAAAATCCATTAACAAGAAATTTGGAAAAACAAACATCAGAGACAAATACCCAGTTTGTTTTTTATTGGCATTTATTTTATTTATTGTCTAGGCCCTGTATAGCAGAAGTCCTTTTACAGGGAAAATCTTGGGTGAAACACAACAAAATATTTACATACTGTAACAGATTATGCATAAGCTCACAGCACTTAATGGTTACAGTTACACATATTAATACACACAACAGTTAAGCAGCCTGTACAACAAATGTAAACAGAAAATATTTACATGGTAGACAGACATGCAAGACTACAGACTGTGAACAGATATACTGCAAATATGGTTACAACATTCACTGCAAACAGTAAATGAGGGCAGAGTTCAGCAAATATTTACATGATATATACATACAGCTGATTTTGCATTGCAGAAATGACCTTTTAGCCATCTTCAAAGAATGTCCACATTGTGCACATACGATTAGTATATGAGTGGTTTAGTCACAAGCAGCTGACTATAAATTGTTTTTAAACCAAACCAATACAGCTTGCATACCCTTTATTATTAGACACCATCAGTTCTTGGAGCATCCATGTCAGAAATAAATGAATCAGTTTTCCATTTGAAATAGCTGGGTGTCTGGCTGGACCTTATGCTGTTTCCTTCCACTCTGGCAAAATTTCAGAAACATATACACAAACACACACAGAAATGTACACATGTATGCACATATAGATTGCTATGCACAAGACATCCTATAACATCAAACCCTAAATACAAAGTTAGGGAGATACAAGGAAAAGTAGTCGTCATATGACTGATTCCCTGTCTTACTTCCACTTTACTTCTCAACAATGAGAGACTTCAGACCTCTAAATATAATATGCAGGTTCATCCTATAATCTCCTGTTTGGGATCTATACTGCAATGGGCTTGCAGCACCAGCTGGATAAAGAGATTAGTGGTCTTATGACATGTGCCTTCCTATTTACAGATTGCACATCTAGGGTTTCTGTTGTCCCACATTCTTCATCATCTTTTTAAGAACATAACCGAGAATCCTGTTTTTCTAATTTTCCACCTATAATTCATGTCCATCTCATCCTATGCATTCAACTGCTGTAGTTAAGCTGGGCAAATAGATCTAGGAATCCATCTGAAATAATGTGTGTGCTTCAGTGTCACTATGGTGGTGAGAACCTTAAAAAACATACTTGCCAGCTGTGCTCAATGTTACGTCTTATGCTGCAGTTGCCTGATGAAACACTTTGTGCGAGGTGAGTACAATTTTTTAGCCACTGTAACCACTTACAAACTGGATCCAGCTGTAGTCAGTTTTGGTGATTATCCTTTTTGTCACTTAACTGGTTGCTTTGACTTGCTGCTTATTTTAAATATTATATTAAAGTGACTCTTGTTTACATATTTCATTGTTTTTGCCTAAAAAGAAGACACTCTCAGTCTGACTCACTTATTCAGTTATCAGAATAAATTAGCAAAATGTACAGCTAACAGAAACATCTGATTCATTGGATTCTTCATAGAATATCAAGTCTGCATACAGGAATATTCTTAATTCTTATTAAAATCTTTGACAAACACTTTCTCATGGTCACAGTTAACTTAAGATAACCTTAGTGAGTTTACTTCCAAGTGAAGTTCAGAGCAGTTATAAAACTGCAGAAAAAAAGAATAGACAGTACTAGAAGACATACGAGTAGGCAGCTCGACGGAGGAGGAGTGTAGGTAAATTTTTAGTAAAAGAAGTGCACTGAAGGAGAATTGTAATGGTGGTCAGTAACAGAAAGGATAGGGGGTAAGGGCAGACAGAGTGAATGGGAGGATGACACAGGACAGTAGGGAGAGCACTACCGACCAAAACAAAGTAGGCATCACAACTGCCTTCCTTCTCTCCAGTCTCCGGACTTCTAAATTGCAAGTCATTGGCAGGTAACACTAAAATTACACCATTTGACCTTCAGTCTAACATAGAAAACAGTGCAAAAAGGCATTACAGATACATTGCCACTATCTGCCACAAAATGAGAATGTCATGATCCATGCTTGTGTTCTAATATGGGGCATGCATTGCCACATTTTCTTTGGTGTAGATTAAGTGTATTTTGAGATGCAAGACTTGGCTCCAAATCTTTCATTCCATTTTGAATCTCCAGCTTGAAGTGCCTGCAGGATGGCCTCTATGGTTCTACCAGCAGGAAGAGTTATAATCTGACATAAAGGCAGAAACGCTTGAGGGACCAGGGATGATTTTACCTTCTGTCACTAGCTAAGTCCCTGAATGCCAAGAAAGGAAGTGAGCAATAGGAAAGAGAATGTTCAAATGAAGAAAGCAAAGACATAAAAACAAAACAGAGTTAGGTACATTTTAAAGTCAAAGGAAGACATCTTGGAGAGTGAAGTGTACTGTAGAATACAAACCCCCCAGGTATTAATGAATCGTAGTATTATGCCTGTATTAAAATACCATTCATTTAAGCTTTAAATGTTTCCTTTTAAGTAGAAAAGCTATATTGTATTCTTATTACTGTATATGGTATGCATTAAATTACATTTTATTATTATTGTCATTAATTTATATATAATGTACTAGTATCATATTTCATTGGATTTTTATAGTTTCATTTACTTGTAGTTTTTAAAACATTTTAAAATCATGAAATATTGGTATGCTGCTTTAAGTATGACAGGGGAGATGTATAATTGATTGCTAATTAATTATTTCATTAGCTCAAGGGTATAAAAGCACTGTGTTTTTGAAGTGTAACTGTTTTCTGATGAAGTCTTGGTTTCTAAGATGAAAGCACGCTCAATAAATCTACTGTTTTTATGCAATACATCCATGTGGATTACTGTCAACATCACTCGAGTGTTCTATCGGAACTGGTGTACATTTGTTTATGGTTGGTGTCTTGCAGTTCCTGGTTTTGTGTTTTTGGTACTGTAGAATATATTACAAATTGCAGAGGGAGGGAGAGAAAGACAAAATAATGGCTACATTCACAGAAGTGGGTGAGAAATAATACAAGCCAAGAAAGTTCCATGGTTCTTGCGTTGGGTGTTTTTGAAAGTCCCATGGATATCCTGAACTGAAATGTACTTTTTACAATTGGAAAAGAGATGCAAGAAGACACAGTCTTTAGCCTGTTCATATAGGACTCTGTTAAGTTCCTTTTTCTTCTTTCTGTCATAAGATATTTATTCTGTCATTTCAAAGGAGGCACAGTGCTGGTTCCCAAGTTTATTCATTCATTTTCATTTATTCATTCTGTTATAGCAGCTTTAATCTATTCTGGTTTGCAAAGGGAACTGGAGTTTATCCTGGCAATCAATGGCCACAAGACAAATATATCTATATAGGTGTACTGAAATTAAATGAAACACCCAAATATTGACGTTTACAAAGTCGACCACCAACATTGCCTTTGCAAATGTTAACAAGCTACTATACATGCTTCAATTGACAATCTCAGTGCATACAAAACTTCAACTGAAAAAAATATATAAAACATATTTTTTTAGGAGGCAAGCCCCCGTGCACCCTTAACTAATTATATATACTAACTCTGAGATCACACAATCTCAAGGATAGGGCATATTTCCCTACCCTGACGATTGTGCAATTTCACAGACCTGTCAACCATCTGTTTAGTCTACTAAATTTTGTCAGCTAAACAGATGTCAACCAATGATAGGCTCAACAAATGTCATTAGAACTATATATATATATATATATATATATATATATATATATATATATATATATATATATATATATATATATATATCTATATCTATAGAGCCTGGATGGGTTGAAGGACCATATACACATTCACTCGTATACTGCACACATATCTACAGGCATTTTAGACAATTATCTATTTTCTTAATGGATTCTGTTATTGACATGTACTTGAGAGATGAACGGTAACTACAGCATCCAGTGAAAACCCACACAGACATAGGGAGGTACTGCAAACTCCACACAGAAGGCACCTCTGCTGTGAACCATAACAGTGAGCCAAGGACTTCAGGGTAGTAATACTAACGACTGCACCACTGTGTAACCCATAACTGAGATCCTTTATTTTTTATGTAAAGGAATGCAGTTTATGCAGGGTCACTCAATGGGCAGAAACCATCAACAATACTGATTCATCTGCAGTTGGAATTATATGCATAATTCTAATATAATGTATAGTTCAGCAACTGAATTTTATATTTGATTTGCATAAGATGTATTGAAAAACTGAAATGTATGTAGCATAACACCAGAGTGGAGTTGGGCAATGAGTGAGAGGTAGGATTGGCACTAGAAGGGGTGGAGTGTTAAGAGGAAATTTGGAGGTGGTGATGTGGTACCTTGATGAGGTGTATGCATCTGTATTTAAAATATGTTTATGTAGCATCAAAAATATTTCCCAAATTTTGTTTTAAAATCTTCTATAATATTATCAAACCTTTAATCACATTGCACAAATCAAATGATGTTGAATGATCACAGAGGAGACACATGAGATTCAAGGTTAGCAGCTGCTAAAAGTTTCATAAGGTCATCATTCAGTCTGCATTTTTCCACTTGGAAGAAACAGAATTTCAGCACTGATGCATGAGCTTTGAAAAATTTCTACCACAGAAATTATATTCAAAACAAGTCTTAATTTAAATAGCTTTATATGTTTCAAGGTGAAAATGTAGTGGTGGTATCTGTTTCTGTTGCAAAAGATGATCTTTGTTTTTTTCTCAAGGTTGATAATCTGAACATCTGCTCTTGTGTCATGCATCCCAGTTCTTTAAGTAGCTTCAATAAATCATTGCGGAACTTGACACCAATGAAGGCATACAAAAATGGGTTCAAGCAACATCGGACACAGGCCAGACTGTAGGTGACATCTTCTGCAATATCCACTTCTCTACTGAATTTGCAGTTTGTGTTGGTTGCATTAAAAGATTCAATGGTTTTTAGTAGCACAATGCTGTTGTATGGCACCTGAAAACATATGAAAACAAGGACCACTGCAATAATAACTTTGATGGCTTTATTTCTTTCAAAATTCCGTGACTGAAGCAATGTTTTGATGATGACAGTATAACAATATAACATTACAAACAGGGGGACTACAAAACCCACAATCATTTGTGGTATTTGTACACGTCCAGTAAATTCTAAGAAGTTTTCTGTGATGTAAGTACATCGATTTTTACCATCAATTAATTTTTCACCACTGCGTGCCAGTTCTGGTGTAGAAAGCACGAATGATATAACCCAGCCTAAAATGCAAGATATCTTTCCTAGGAAATTGGTTCTGGCACGGTGACGGTGTGCTGTTGCTGCCTGTACAATTGCAAAGTAGCGGTCAATGCTTATGAGCATAAGCAGTATCATGCCATTGAAGAAACTCAACTTGTAGATGCATTGTACAACTTTACAAAACACGTTTCCAAAAATCCATTCTTTTGCAACACTTGTAGCCAAAAATGGAAGTGTTAGGACAAATAAAATATCAGCTGCAGCCAGATTCAGTAGATACACATCAGTCATTGTCTTCAGCCTTTTAAAGTAAAGAAATGTTATCATTACAAGCATGTTTCCAAGAAGGCCTAGGAAGCAAATGATGGAATAAACAATAGGAAGGAATATTGATCTAAAGGTCCGGACATTTGATTTCTCACACATGGTAATGTAGGAGCCATAATCCGTAGTGGTGTTTGGGTCATAATCGTATTCAGAAGGTGTGTTTTCTGTATCATTGTCATCACTGCAGCAGCCCTGCTGGAAAGAAACAAAAATTGGGTTGAGTTTGTGCATGAAGAAATTCAGTATTTGTGTGACATTTTAAGATGTCATTCTGCATCTGAAATAATCATAAATATATATTCATAAAGCCTGAATATTTTCATTATTGTTCAGTTATTGCCCCTTAAGTTCTAGAATCCATGATTGCTGTCTCCGCCTTCATTACATTAACACAAAATAATTAAAACAGTGGACTTTCAAAACAACAGAAATGGCAGGTAAAAGAAGAAGAAATGTGCACAGCCACAACAGATGTGCGCTTTACTTATCACCACAATTGTAAATGAATAGCAAACAAGTGTAGAAACAATACTGAGTATCATGTGAACAAATAAATAAATGACAATGAAAATATGTCTTCAAAATAATTTTCATATTTTTTTCTCTGCAAGGATGGGGTACATTTACTAAATGATGCTGTTATTTAATTGCCTTCATCAGAGTTATTATAATGATTGTATGTACCTTTTAAAATTTAGAGCATTAACTCAAATTAAGAACTGAAAAATGAATAGAGCGGAACAATCTGGAAGACCTCTGATGAGACTATATTGCCTTTCATTGGCTTGTTGTGATGTAAAAGGACAGTTTGGTAGATTTATTATGCCATTGCACAAGGATAAGTCTCATAAAGGAGTTATGCAGTTAAAGGTCAGTCATCCTCACTTCCATCTCTGGGAACATTACAGAAACAATTCTGCAGTCTGGCTGGTTGAAAGTCCTGGAAGCGAGTGATTGTATAGATCAATAATCAACACAATCAGTTTTTTAGTTGATATATATATATATATATATATATATATATATATATATATATATATATATATATATGCAGTTATATGATTTAATAATAAATGATATGGAAGGAGAAGACCAATGATCAATAATCAGCATGTAATCAGTCCTGTTTGTTGATATATATGCAGTTATAGGATTAAACAATAAATGATTTGGACGGAAGCAGGGACCAGCTGGGTGTGGTATACCTGGTGCTCAACAATACCTTTGACAGAGTGCCACACAGGAGGTTTCTGAGAATGTGGAAGGAAATGGCTGGTAAGATACACAGGAAACTGGCTGGATGGAGCAATAAGTACTAAGTGGGGCAGGGGGAATTGTCTAAAGAGAAGACAGTACCCCTTCTGCTAAAAAAAGGACTTAGTACTGGTAACAGTCCTGTTCAGCACATCTGTATCCAGTGTGACAGGATACACAGACTATTATAATTCCAGTTTACAATCTATCCCACTGCTGCCACCAAATATGTCAGGTGCACAGGCCATGGGGTTTGACCCCTTTGCTACAGCCACCAATTATATGATGGCCTGAGATTACAGGAGTTGAATCACTCACCACAAATATGCAAGGTGGTAAGTGGCCTTAAGAGCTTATGGCAAATATGCACTAATGTCTGGAGTTATGACCGACATGTGCCACACATAAATAAGCTTTACAAGGAATAGCTAAACCACAAAGTTATAATCACTTTCTCCACATAATTTTACCCCCTTGGCCTGAGCCCATAGACTTGTAGTACAATCTCAGCAACATTAATGGATTTTTAACCAAAGTATTTTTCATACAAATACACAAAGAATATCACCCCTTTCCTGCATCTCATGGTACAGCTGATACCTACGAGGTATCAAGCATAAATATGCTTTTTGAAAATGTATTTTAAAACAGTTCTGATATGCAGTCTTGTAGCTGTGTATTTCAGAGTTCTGCGCTCACATAATTAAATATTTTTTTATTTATTTACTCATTGCTGACTGTGTTAGTCCCAAAAGGCCAGCATCCCCTTTTTTTGGGACACTCATACTGACTAGAAAAAAATTGCTTTAGGCACTGTGGAACTTACTCCTACTTTTTTTTTTGATAAGTGCCATGGGTTCTTTTATATCTACCTCAATTACCACCATCTCAGGTAGATGGGACCTCAGTTTAACACATCATCAGAAGGATGAATGAGAATGATGCTGTATTTAAGGCAGAGTCAGAGAATGGAGTATTTTTAGAGTGCTTTTGGGAATTGGTTTCCACTTTCATGGCCAGCTGAATGCTACAGAGAACATGCTTCATCATATACTTGAGTCAGTGGCTATCCATGCAAAGAACATGTGGGTTAATGCCAAGAAATGGATCAATGTGACTATAACTTTCCTTGGAGAAATGTCTTTGTGATGACAGAGGTACATATATTGAAGGTGACTCATTAAGCTACATTAAGTGTCTGACATCTGTAGTCTCAATTTTATGCTTATGAATTTTTCTAAGTATTAACAAGCTACCACCAAGAATTCTTTCTTTTTTCAAGGGGCTATAAATTACAGTACCAGCTAAGTAGAATAGGTCATTGCATGCAGACAGTAGACAGAGTTCAGATGCCTCATTTTATGTGAGAGCTAACTATTCTCTTCTGTGGTGATGTCACAAATATAAAACTACATGTGGATACACAAATAAGCAAGTGAATGAAAATGGCTCATCAAGTGTATCATTTCCAGTGCTCCCTAAATCCCTTTCTAATCTACACACTGTCACACTTTTCAGTGGGTAATTCTAGGGTCTTGCTTCAGAAAACAGTACTTTATTAAGTTATACTTAAACCATGCATGGATAAATGGTGTAGCTGGTCAGCTAGTGGTCAGCAGGGGTACACAAAGGTGAAGGGACTTGAAACATGCACCTCTTAGGTGCCATCAATAAGACCCTCTTTCTTTCTCTCTATCCTTCAGCATAAATCCACCCCATAGATCTGTATTGTGTTTACATGCTCCCTGCAAAGGAGATACTCCCTTGTTTTATCCTGTTGCTTGACCAGTGTATTTTATCAGTCAAACTACATATGGATTGGTATTTAATAAATTTAAATTGTCAGTCATTGCCATTCTTTCATCAGGTATTGAAACAATGTTTTATTGAATGCAGTGAGATATAAAAGCTAAGATTTCCTCTTAATGAACCAAAGTTTTCAAGTAGTCCTAAACCTTAGCACATATATTTACAGTGGGTACTTTTTACTCAATTTCTTTTTATTGCAGTTTGCCAAAGTAATATTGACTTATATTGCACAAGTCAGCTGTGTATTACAGTGGGAATTTTGCATTTTCCCCAGTTGCGGTGCAACTGTATAGTCTGTATCTATAAGTGAGGTGTAGGCCCACATGGGATAAAGGTGGCTTTCCCCATCAAACAAATGTGCCATTTATACTTCACAATACTAAAGAAATCAATGAAGAGAAAATATTACTACAGTGATTCAACTGACCATAGTCAGTCTAGTGTTCCATATGTAAAATGCATGCTGATGACATCTGTATTCATGATTTTTGCTTTTCATTTTTCTTATGGAATTAAATAATTACTTATTATTTCTTTTAACCTTGGATGTCACTTCACTGTAGATTGTATTTATAATAAGAGTATTTTTTTGAAAGCTAAGTATATCTTTTTCTGTTGCATATCCAATCAATTTTGTGATTCCAGCAAAAGGTTATTGTTGCCTTTACCTGCATAGTTATCTCTTACTAGTATATATAGTCATAGGTTCATAGGCTGGTACTAGGCTATCGGCCCTAGGGCCTATACAAGCCTAGCCATAACAATTCCCTGGCTATTACTTCCCTGGTCCCCTGTCTAACAGGGCAATTGACATGATCCCTGGGGTGAATTTCCTATCTCCCATCCAATCGTCAAGGTTCTTTTTGAAGAGGACCAAAGAAGCGCTCAGCTTGACATGTATGGGTAGTCTATTCCAGAGTATGGGGAGTCTCTGGGTCGGGAACCTATCCCTCTAGCATGTTTTGTTCATTGTGATGACCAGGTTTAAATCCCTGGAGCATGTGGCTCTGAGGGATTGGGGTTTCTTTAAGTGTAGCATGTCCAATAGCTCTGTTTGACATGGCCTTGTATGTTAAGCAGAGATCGCCTCTGAGCAGGTGATATGCGACAGAATATAGCTGGAGTTTTTTAAGATGGTCAGCATAGGGCATCTGCTTTAGGCTTGTGATTCTTTTAGTGAGGTATTTCTGTGGTCTTTCCAGTTGTTGCAGATGTCTTGTGAGGTACAAACCAAATGGGGCATTGTACTCTATAATGGGTCTAATGGATGAGTACAGTGGGACAATGACTTCCTTTTTTCTGGATGAAAAGCCCTTAATGATGAGGTATGCCACATAGGAGGATTTCCTGACTGTTGTAGCAATGTGGTTATCGAAAGTGAGACCACTGTCCACTATTGTCCCTAAGTCCCTTATCACACTTTCGGTGTTTAATGTACTGCCACTTATGTGGTAATTCATGGTACATGGTTTTTCCCAAAGGGGATAACTATACATTTCTTGGCATTGAGCTTGAGCCCATGGCTCTGGCACCAAGCATCTGTTTCTGTAAGGCCCTTTTGTAGAATATCCACATCATTTGGAGATTCAATAATGGCTCCCAGTTTGCAGTCATCTGCAAACTTTGTTAGCCAGACTCCCTTAGTGCTAGCCTGTACTTCAGAGAAGTAGATGCCAAACAAGAGTGGTCCCAGGACTGAACCCTGAGGTACTCCACTTGTCACTTGTCTGGAGCTGGATTTTGAGTCAGCTACTTTTACAGTGTGGGTTCTGTCAGTAAGCCAGTTGGCAACCCATCGAGTGATGTGGGGATTAATGCCCAGCTTAGTAAGTTTATCTATGATTGTGGGGAATGGTGTTGAAGGCCTTGGTGAGGTCCAGATAGGCTGTGTGGACCACCTTGCCCTCATCCACGGCTCTGGATACTGATTCGAAGAAGTCAATCAGGTTAAGGAGACAAGATTGGCCCTTTACAAAACCAAACTGGGTGGGGTCCAGAGTATGAAGGTTGCCAATGTCTTTGTTTATAAGTTCCATGATAATGCATTCCATGGCTTTGCAGATCAGGCTCATCAGACTTGTGGGACGATAGTTCCTGGGATCCAAGGAGGATCCCCCCTTGTGGAGTGGGAAAACTGTAGCTGTGCACTGTACTCATGAATGCAGCAGTTAATAATCTCAGGTAATTTACAGTATCCTGAACATATTTATGTTGGTTATTGAGGACAGAAGCCAGTTCTATTTTCATAAATGTATGAGTCAGTGCATCACAACTTTCATTAATAAAATGTAGGAAGAATGATTTATTTATGATATTGAGTCTGATTGCTGTGGTAGCATCGTCGCCTCACTGTAAAATGCTGTCCGGTTCAATTTTCAGCTAGAGTATCTTCTCTGTGGAGACATGCATGAATGGGCATACCTTCGTTGAAGGTTGTGCATCAAGCCTGGCAAGCCGGTACATAAAAATCAACTGCCAATCATTAGCAGACCGGAGTTCCGCTGTGGCGACCCCTTTTTCGGGAAAAGCCGAAAGACACAAACAAAATTGAGTCTGATTTTATTTTAGGTTAAAATGATGCTATTATGATTTGTGCTAATTCCAGGTATTGATTGGGGAGCAGAAAGACCCTAGATTTGGCAGTATGATATCTTACGTAACACTAATTTTAGCTGGATTTTATACTGTTTTCTGATATTGTATAGTTTGGGATGAGGTCTAAAAATATACTATGTGGATGGAACTGTTCCGTATTTCTACTATCTAGAGAGAAACATAATACATTTTAGGATACTCAGAAACATCACAGAAGTGAGAGGATTATAGATGAATACTTATTAACCAGTTTTCATTCTGTAGGCTTAATTGGGATGGCTAAAACAGAAACAATGAAAGTTTCAGTAAACAAGTGAAAGAGCAACCCAAGACCTAAACCTAATAAACTTATTGCATATCCATAAATAAATGGGTCTAGGGTTACCTGTTCCAGGGACTTAAATATGGCCTGCGACTTAAATAGGACATGCTGGAGGGCAGATTAATCTCCCAGTGACTGCCTTGTCTTTGGCACAGGTTACCAATTCATGTGAAACAGAACACCACTATGACACTGTTCAAGAGGAACCCAGATGAGTGGATGGGATACCGTAAATTCTTACCAGGGATAGCAGCCACAACCCTCCTGGACATGGGCAGTCAAATGCAATCTTGGGTATTGACTAGTACCTCTACAGTATTGCATTAGGTTGAAATGTCTAGGTTTTAATTGACCCCGGGTCAATAGCCTAGTAATCTCCTATGATCCTACAATTCTGTGACTTCTGATGCACTTCATAATGTCTGTTGTCACATTTATAAATTACTGTAAGTACCCTTTCTTATATTGTTACTGGCTACTTTTTGAGACAGATTGTTACTGTAGTAATTGTTTCTTGATCATATGTAAAGCTAGGTACATTTTTTTCTTATTTTGGTAACATGGCTTGTGCAGTATATCACAACACAACAATGTGTGTAATAATTCTGTGCACTTGTAGCATTACTTTTCTATGCAGAACCATATGCTACACTGCACAGTGTTGTCGCAAGCAAAAGTTTACAATTCAGAGATTAGTAAGAACTAATACCGTAACAGTGAGAAGGAATATGCAAACATGAGGACTAACATATTGCAAGTCCAAGACTGTTGTGTTTCAGACTATTAACTTTTCTCTGAGGTATGCTCCCTATTGTAATTCCAAGGCATGCAACTGTGAGTCCTGTAATTACAACAAAAAGCAGGAAAACTACAACAGAAAAATGTTTCTTAATATTCAATGTTCTTTTTGCCGCTTTTGGTTGTATTTCCAGGACTCACAATTGCATGACTTGGAATTACAATAGACAGCCATTATGTCATATGCAAGCTTTTTTGTTTGATGACAGTTTCTGAAGCCTCCTGTGATGCATGCTTTTTTAATGAAAACTAAAGAAAATACCCAGAAGAATGCTTAATTTGTTCAGGGTCACAGTATGACACTTTGTATAACACAATGTTTATTCTCTATAGTGGATCAACTGTTTCTGACTGAAATGCATGAGTTCTAAACACATGTGAGTGTACATGTCTGCCTGCAAACCCTTACCTCAGGCACAGTAAATCTCAAAACACAAGCACTTGAAGAATACAAGAATCTGTGCCAGTGAAACAAGCAGTCAAAGCAATGTAATGTATTTTATTTTTTTAATCTATTCATTTATTTGTTTTGCATGGAGAATCAGGGTGGAAAAGATAGATCATATTATTAAAAATACAACAAATGATCACTGTTTGTCTATACCCTTGCAGTCTAAAAGCAACCAATGTGTAGCATTCAGTTGAAATACTTTGCTACAGTATGTAGTAAGAGCAGAATGAGCAAACCATATCTACAGCCAAAATGTTGAATCAAAGTGAAAAAAATGAGTAAATTGGTAAAAAGTAAGTTAAGGTAAACTCTCCAAAAATATTATACAGAGAACACTGAAACACAACTGTGTTGCATTAGTTAACACAGCTTAGGCTAACATTGACAGCACTATACATACTGCATACTCTTTAATAAAAGAGTGTTTTCATTCTCCACAGATGCTTTCATTTATGTAATTTTATGATACTAGTCTTTATAACTGTGTCAAAACTCTGCACTTTTGATTGCTGAAGTCCTGTTTTGCCAGTGAACTGTACAGCTGAAATCTTGTGCCATGAGATGCTGAAAATTTCATTTTGTAGTGTGATTCACAAATTTTCACCCAGAAAATCTAGAAGAGTGAAATAAAATTTGATCAGCTATCATTTGGATGAGACATTAAACTAAGGTCCCATCTGCCTGAGTTGATGGTAGTTTGGTTGGATGTAAAAAAATCCAATGGCATCTATCAAAAGGACTAGGGTCCTTTATTTTCAATACTTATTTACAATGCATATCTACAATATATACACTTCATCTTATTTACAATATATATATATATATATATATATATATATATATATATATATATATATATATAAAATTATAAACACTTTTATAAACATATACTTAAAATAATACATTCTTCATTTTTCATTGTTGGAGCCCCACTCCATTTTCCACAACCAAAATATTATTTTTTTAACATATTTATCTTGATTCCATCTTTCATTTAATAAAATTTCTTTCACTCTTTGATTCCATACTATAGAAATTATAAAAAATATATTTTTATCAATTCTATTAACACAAGTTTTTGATGTGTCACCATAATATCCACACTCAAACATATCCATTTTAGACTATTTACATCCATACAATTTTCTAAATATTTCAACTCTATCACCTTCTTCCATATTGATTTAACTCTTTTACATCTCAAGAAAGCATGTTCACTAGTTTCAGGTTGATTACAATATAAACAATTTCTGCTGTTTTTCTTTTATGTGGCATATTTGCTTTTACTGGTAATTTCCACAGAAAATCTTGACATTCCCAGAAGTTTTTATACCTTTCCATTTTTGTTTTAATTGCAACCCTCTTTTCTTTACACACATCTTTCCAAGGATAAATATAAAATAATATTTCCATAATATTAAGACACCATAGCTTCCTATCTTCTTAAGTTTCATTAACATTTAACTTCTAAAGCATCTTTTATCTTGGTAATTATTCATTTCATTATTTTTATATAATCTTCTTCTCTTAGAACTCAAAATATTCATCTATTCATTACTATATTTAGCTTTTAAAATTCTCACCAATAATGAATTGTCATTTTTCTTCAAACTTCTTAATACTTTAAACAAATTTAGAGAAGCTGCATACACTATAGCATTTAACAATCCTAAACCACCTTCTTTATTTCACATATAAAACTTCTTTTTTAACTGGATTAAATCTTGAACCCCAAATAAATGTAAATATAATATTATAACATTATATATACAATTTTATAATATTATAAAACACGTTCTCAAACAACAATGGGTTACTAAAGACACTCTCTAAATAAGGAATTCTAGCAAGTAAAATTGAATTAATTAAGTATATTTTTTCATAAAATATAATCTGAAGGTCATCCAAAACATACACTTTTTCATGACTTTTAATTTTTCTTCTCATATAGCTCTTATATCTTCTCTTTCCCAAATGTCAAACCAAGTAATTTTATATTTCTTCTATTAAAATTAATACTGCCTAGCATATTGTCATAAACTAAACCTATACTTCTATCTTTGTTAATGGAAACAAAATATTTATTGTATAATTTCCTGTAAATAACTAATCAGATTCACCAAAGTTTTATGTTTTTTTTTGTAATAAAAATAATATTATCTGTATATGACAACATAAATGGTACCTTTATACCTTCATTGGTTATGTATTCCATATGTCTCTGCTGCATATTATGAGTTGGAATAACATTCATTACTAAAATAAAAATAATACTGCTCAAGTGGCAACCTTGTTTTATCTCCTTTTCAAGCACGTTTTTTTACTAAGCTACCCATTTATTAGTATCTCAACTATATGCAACCTATAAGCAGTAACACAAACTGTTTTTATCTTATTACTATATTATAGCTATCATATATTTTCTATAGGATGATATGCTGAACAGCATCAAAAACTTTGTTTAAATCACCCATTAATTTTGTTTGAACCTCCTTTTATAAAATATCATCCATTATTTCCCTAATCACTAACAATAAATCCTGTACATTTTAACCTTTTATATATATATATATATATATATATATATATATATATATATTATTATTTTTTTTTTCATTTGCAATCTTACTTAGCTTACTTTCCATCCTTTTTTTCAAAATTTTCATAAATATCTTATAGTCTGTGTTATTTAAAACTATAGGTCTCCAATTCTGTATTTCACACTTGTCTCCTTTTTTCCATATACATTTTATTATGCCACTACACAGATCTTTATGTAGAAAACCCTTTCTTAGCTATTCATTTAATACTTCTAAGAAATATTTTTCTAAATTGCTGTCATATCTTTATACATCTTATACTCTATCCCATATGGGCCCGCCACAGGTTTCAAATGTGCTTTTCCTAAAATATTTTCTAAATCTTCCATTTTAATTTTGTTTTTCAAAATCCCTATTATCTTTCTCTGGAAAAAAATCTACTTTCCATTCCTTCAGTACATTATACATTTTTTTCCTGTAAAATGTTCCTTAACAAATCCTTCCACAATTTCCATGATCTTATCTTGCGTAGTTTGTACTACCTCTGACCTGTCCTTCATTCATCTCATGATGCTATCATTTTCCTTAATAATTTTACTCAAATAAGGTGCAATTTCTTCTTCTTTCCCTGAAAAAATATCCTTGCTTGTATAACAAATGCTGCAGTTTATTTTTGTTTAAATTATATAATTCCTGCTATTTAATAAAGTACCTTTTTCATTATTTTCTAAGCTATCACAAATATCCTTACTTAATTGATCATAATACTTTTTATATTTTCCCAGCTTAAATAACACTTTTTATATTTTTGTTTAAATAACCATCATTCCAACCAGTCTTTATAAAAATGCCTTATTTGTACATGATCTTTCCATAAATTTAATACATCCATCCTCCTTTCTTTATCCCATTTAACTTCATTAATCATATTTATTCACTTTTCTATTTTTATATAATCCAAATTATTTTCTAAAGTAATCCATATAGTCCTGTGATCTGAGATACATGCCTCTAATACCCCTTCATCCACAATTTTCAACCCTGCTGAAAGTAGAAAATAATATATTTCTGTTTTATGTTCACCTCTCCTATATGTCCAAGTACTGTTATTCTTCTAACATCACTTTAACATCATATTTTTTTTTTATTTTGCCTAATATTACAATTAAAATTTCCAGCAATAATTAAATACATGTTTACTCCTACATACTGAACTATTTCTTTAAACATTTCTTCTTTCTCTTTCTTTGTTACAAATGCATAAGTCAGTATGATTCTAAAAACCTGATTACTCCAGTTAATATCAAAATGGTAGCATGACCTATAGCAACAAAGGTAACACCTAAAACGTTTATAATTTCCTTATACAATATAATTATTCCTGAACATGTCTCTTTCCCCAAATTAAAAGTTACTCTTTTCCCCACCACACTTTTAATTGTTGTCTCTCTTCATTTGTTAAAAACCTAGTATCTTCTAAAATAATAATGTCACTGTTCTGTCTCTTACACCTTTCATGTATACTTATTTTCCTTACAACATTCTCTAAACTGTTAACATTTAATGCAATTACTTTACACAGACAGTTAACTTTTTTCTATTATATCTAACCTTTACCTTTCTTTTCTTTATTTATTATGTCCTTCCCTTCCATTGTTTGTCTTTTGATTTCTCGATCTGTTTTACCAATAGAATTTCATTTATGTTTAACCAAATTCCATTTTATATCTTCACTGTCACTCAGCCCCAGTTCTTTACTGTCTCCTTTCTTAGGAATGAACCTTTTGTTACTGATTTTTTGTAAGTTTTCTTACCTTCCAAATCATTTACTTTTGCAGATTTTATTTGTGTGCTTTTTATTATCTTTTCTTCTAATTCTATGCTCTCACTGTCTTGGTTCTGTTCTGTTAAAGCTTCTGCTGTCTGTTATTCTACCTCATTTACTTTATATTCACATTGCATCCCTAGGTGCTCCACTTTCTGATATTTATAACACCGGATTTCACAAATTCTTATATTGTGTCCTTTCCGTCCACAACCTGTTCTTTTTTTTTTTTTTTTTACATTTACTTATCAAATTATATGTTTTTCCACACAAAAAGCATGTCTTTGGCTGACCACAATATTTCCCCATTCCTTTGTCCCCTTCCACATTTATAACACTTGGAATATGTACAATGCTATAATTTTCAAGTGTTGAAATAATATTGCAGTCCCACGCACCATTCATAATCCTCTATTATCATATACTTTTATATATCTATATCATCTTTACATAAATTTAATGAGTATTTTTAAAGTAATGATTTCTACCTCAGTTCTGAATTGTATGTTAATTTTGTTTTTTAGTCTCTGAAAAGCGTTAAATGGTTACAAGGAACACAGTCTTTCTTTTTTATGTTCTCCTAAGAATTTTTCCATGACTTTACTAGTCTTAAAATTAATGTCACAAAATGTCTCTTTAGTAATATGAATAAATGCCCTTACCTCATATGCTTTAATTCCTAAAGGCATTATTTCATCCCATACCTTCACTATCTCAGCATATGACTTCCTGCTCTTGACCTGTGTGATTTCTTCGCCCTGTATCCTGTGGATTAAGTCACCCCACAATACATCATTGCCACTTTCTGGCTCACTGGCATTCATCAAATCTAGAAGTATATCATCCTGCATCCCTCCCAACTGGAGGGTTGTAACAATACATTTCTGCATTGTCTCTTCATATCTGAAGATATTTACTTGAAACATCTCTTCTGAGTCCAAATTCAAACTCTCCTCTCCATCTTTGTCACCCTGGGAAAGCTTCGTCACTTTCTTAACTTTCTTGCTTAGTTGTACACCTTCCAACAAAGGTTCGACTGCCTTTGCTTAAATGCCCTCTTCCTCTGCATCCAAACATTTCTCTGTAACCTTGAACTTACTTTCTTTCACTGAATGTTCTTTTTCTTTGGTATCAGCCTGCTGTGAACACTCCATTTTCTAAGTCTTCCTAGTTTCTCAGAGCTGCCTCCATGCTTGGAACAGAAACCAGAAATGCTACTGCAAATAGTGTCCTCGTGCGTGAAAAGAGTACGGGAAATTCCCTGATAACCTGGCCAAATCTCCACTAGTTAGTATGAATACCACCTTTAGTCTGTTCTGAAAAAGGGCTGCTAGCCTACTTGTCAACAAAGTGTAAGTACATAAATAAAATCAGCTTTCACTTTGTAAAATTGAAAGATCTTTGCTAATTATCTTGTCAAAGCAATATAGGTCTTTTTTTTGGCATCACAATAACAGGATGCAACAGGCCAGTCCTGCACAAGGAGGCACGTTTGGGAGTCTGTGTACCTGATACACATCCATACCTCTGTGTATATGTGGCCATGGAGCATCAGGGAAACAGTAGAAAGTCTAAGAAAGCAAAATCTCCCTCCTGTTGTACAATAGGGAGATATCCTGGCCATCAAGAACTTACCCCTTAGAAGTAATGAATGGTCCATAATATATTCCATGGGACTTGATGTCATTAGTGAGTGGAATGCAGAAATATTTTAAGATTCTAAATTTGTTAACTGTCAGGCAAAGTACAATTCATCTAAGTTGAAAAATTGTAGTTTCTTAAGGGTTTTGTGATAGGAAATTATCTGTTTGACCATTAAGCTTGGTAAAACATTTTTGAACAAATTCTAGCATGCTTCCTATACAGATATAATTTGTTCTGTTAATAAACCACTTTGCTATCCATTGAGTTACATAAGTGTTAACATTTAATTGCATTTAGTTTATTGATAATGCCATAATGTGGAATGGTGTTAAATTTGCCTTTACCAGGTCAAAGTAAGTGGTGTGCATCATGTGTACAATGCATGTCGATTTGCATTGGGCCTGCTATGTAGGGTTACACCATGGATGGTGATTCCTGGTAGCATCTATCCACTCTGTCTCCTATAAAAATTGTATAAATACCCAGGTGAGTTAGTAGAATTCTGCAGCCCTGGTTCACCAGTATGTATGTTTTTGTCTCCCTAGTAGACTAGAAGAGTAGAATGACTTACATCGAATAGTAAACATTTATGATCCTACTGTCCAGAGTCTGCACTACCTTTCTAACAAAGATGACAACTGCTATATTCTTCCCTCAGCATGACTGCTTGCACATAGCTGTGCAGTAAGTAAACATCCTCCTATGAGGGACCCTACCCATTACTTGAAGTTTCTGGAGGAAAACATGTAAACAAAATGAAAGCTCTTTAAAAACATTCCTCCATAACTTTTGCTTCTGTTCCTGCCTCACACCTGGTTAATAATTGTTATGTTCTTATGTCTTTTTACTCTGTTTCCACTTACCCTACATCTCCTCTCTCTCATACTATCTTCTCTATGTCCACAATACTTACCTTTGCTTTCTCATCTATCCTCCTCATTTGCCCCCACCTACTACTTCTTCAAATCCCCCATTCTGTTACATTTTCTTTCTTCTGTAACATCTTCCATTTCTCACTCCTCTTTTCTTAATCTACCTTATTTCCTCTATTTTGTTACCTCTTTTAATCACAATTAAAATGTTATCCTTAGTTCAGATCCTTTTCCTAGCATTTTTTTAATCATTCTTACTCCTACACATTACTCTGTTTTTTTTTAATCATTCTTACTCCTACACATTTCTCTATTATCTCATAAAACTATTCTAACTTCCTACAGCTTTGCTACCTTCCTTTCTTTTCTCTTTTGTATAACACGTGATCCTCTGGTAAGTTTTTTTTTTAACTTATTTTGTATTGCTGTTATATCTCATTTTATACTCTGTATCCTTTATGTATTTTTAAGTAACGTTTCTGGAGCTTTTCTCACTGGGCCTCCATTGAAAAATTTTTTTTTTTACCCATTTGAACTTTCCTGGTAGTCAAATGTCAAATAAATAAATAAAACATTTTTTTAATATTATGCTTCATTTAAATCCCCAGCAAATTTATGTTTTCCTACCCTAGCACTATAAATTTCTTGTCTGCTTCTTCTGGTGCCCAAGTAATGAAGATTTCCCACATTGTGCTCAGTCTCCTAGAAAAGACTTAGTAAATCTCTGTCACCTGTCATCTAGTGTAGATTGTAGTCAGCTGGAGTCCATTAACTCATACTGGACCATTTTGCGACTGACAGGTTGCTGTAACTGGATCAAGGCTAGTTAGGCAGAATGCCTAAGTCTCCCTCATTTTCTCCCTAGCACCCCACAGATGGTATTGTAAATGTATTGGACACTTTCTATTCCTCCATGTAATGCCTGACACACATTAATAATATTATCAGCATCTCCTCTGGGACTTGATAATGAACTACAGATCAGTGCATGACCAGAGGGTAATGCTGTCTGATGGCCCCCAGATTCTAGCAGCAGAGCATTATTGTTGAAGTGCTGTTGTGATTAGCACAGATCTCCATCCCTCTTCTGTACCATTGAATGGACTGTTTCTGTGTTTCTTATCAGTAGGGAAAACAGATAAAATATTGGGAAAGCTGGCATGCAGAAACATTAGTCATCAGAAAGTCAAGGGAAACAAAATAATATTTTGTAAGCTTAGTATGAGCAACAGAGAGCAGAACTCCAAAAAGGAGTACTATAGAACCTAAGACTTGTGTTCTGTCCAAACATCATAGTCTTAATGTGTTATCCCATCATTACTGTAACTGATCTAATGGTGTCCCATTTATCTGAAAGAACGGTCTGCTGCTAAAACCATCCAGTGATAATACTTGGTGCCTTTATAGCTGATTGTGTGACCCACCTTAAGGTTGAATAACATGAAGCATTTCCTTTGTTTAATATTAAACTCATGTTTTTTTATAATTTCCTTGGCATTGATGTCCTTTGTCACCTCAAGGCCATCGCATCTTTAGCATGCCTGTATAGCTCACAAATGAATTCAGCCAGTGATTCTACCTTCTTTCACTGAATCATCAATTTTTGAAAGTGCTTTCCTATGCATCCTTGTTTAATTTTTGAAATATTTTCTAACACAAGTAAATATGGAATAATTTTAATCTTTAAAATTCCCACTTTTGAGTCAACCTTCTGTTGCGCTGTAGCACTCCTCTCCTTCTGCTCTGTGTTGGGCACTTCTTGGCCAAACTGTGCTTTCATTAGAGCTTCATTGTCAGTTTTCAATAACAGTCCTCTCTAAGCTGTTTTCTCAGTCCAATTTACCTGGCATTGTTAAACATACATATACCTTTTCCACTTTCAAGCTAGTCCATGACCTCTGTTTGCTGTGTATGTTTCGCACCATTGATTTTCACCTGTACCACTACAGTTTGTAGATTGCTCCTCAGCAGAGTCCTCTATATGACGATAATCCCACCCTATCCAATCTCTCTGACACTTACACAACAATGAATCTGTCCAGTTTTGTAGCTAGCTCATCTTAATTCTTTTCTTATTTTTTACGGGCCTCCTTGCCTACTTATTTACCCCCTCTGTAGCCAACCCCCATGACTCTTCAATTTTAGTCACCCTTATCCTTATTATTGGATATGTCTTAGTGCCACTTCTCCTTACACTTGAATATTTCATAACTTTTGATGACAGATTTCATTGTAGTTCTGTACTCCCTGTATCCCACTCAGAAAAAAAAAACTGGCCAGAGGAAGTCTAGCTTCCATCATTTCCACTTAACATACTACAGTTTTTTTTTCATTTCACTGCATAGTTACAAAGGCTGTCTATGGTTATGGAAGCTAAATAAACACGTTTGCTACTTACATTTACCCGTCTAGCATTTTTGATCACCGGACTTTACCTTGTTCTTGCTGATATGGAAGTTATTCCCATCTCCCATTCCTCACTCATGCTCTGATTTGGTTATGTTTCCTAAATGCATGCAGGCTATAAGAAGGCTGACTTGTTAATCACAAAACAAATATTCCAATCATCTTTGTTAAAACTGGAATAGTATTTGACTTCAGGCTTCTCTAGTTAAGGTTACACTTCTCAGAACTGAAACACCTGTCAGACAAACTGGGGGATCCTGATGTTATTAAACAACTTGAAATATTCTGTCATTGCTAAGACCACTTGTATAAAATATGCTAATCCCCAAATATCCGAGTCTGTGATCTATCAAACTCATATTTTGATTTTTTTAACTTTCACTTCATAGTCTTGTAATTACTACACCACTACTGAGTTTCAAACTTTCTTCCCAGACTCTAGCAGATCACCCAGATACTCAACTACATTGAAATACATGAATAAGTTTCATTATTCTTTGAAAAATAGATGGTGCCAAACTTTAACATAGTGTTAATCTATTATACACAATCAAAACTCAATGCACATTAATTATCATATACTTTTTAGAAGGCTACATGGCTAAGGTTCAGTACATGGGTGATCCATGTACAGAAGTGCAATGACTAAATATTAACCTGACAGTGAAACAGCAATAATCAAATGTATTATTTTGTCCCAGTCTGCTATTAACTTTGGGCTTCTTTCATAACATCTCCCTGTAGGCCAATCCTCTCAGTTCTCTGATAGGTTTCCCATTCTTCCAGCACTGGAAGCGTCTTCCTTCTGGTGGAACCTTCACACAGAGACCCTACTTCCCTATGCAGCCGCTAAGGACCTGCAAGAACTGCAGAGTAGGGATGGGTCAGGTACAGAGCTATCACACTGCAGTCAGCAATGGATTTTCTTAAGGCCTAACTGCCTCTCCAAGGGGAGTAACTGTAAGCACACATCTCTGTCTCACACCCATAGGGTGGTTATAATTCTCTATAAACCAAACATCATCTATCTGAGCCCTAGCAGTTGGTAGAACTCCATTACGGAAATGTCCAGTATGCTCCCAGTCCCAGAATAGGCACACCCTTCCTTTCTGGCTCATCAACAAGTGCCTGAGACACTATTCAAACTCAGAGACACTACTCAATCTCAGATCACCTGAGCCACAGTTAGGGATTTAGCCTTCAATGCTACCAGACAGGTTAGCAAAAATCAAACTTGCTGTTTCACTTTAAAAATGGTATTTTTGGGTGTCTGTTCCATTGTGTACTCCTCAACATGGGGATCATCATTCTGACACTTAAAAATAGTAAGTCCAAACTTGCTTTGTCTTGGAGAAAAGTGAATTCTCCAAAATATTACCATCTCCGTCTTTAAACACAAGTCAGACAAGCTGCACATTTGTGATCATACATTAACGTGTCAGTCACTAATGACTCCAAATTAAACTTAGTACACTTCCTAGAATCATCATCAGTTAGTGCTTGTTGATAAGCATTGTCTAATCCTATTTCAGAAAATACAATTCTGTCAAACAAAATATCAACTTTAGACAGAGGATTATGCCTCAGTTTTCACAGCCTGATAAATTGTCACTGTATAGTAACCACAGACACCTGTGCCACAGAGGATTATGCCTCACCGTTCACAGGCTGATTAATTGTCACCGTATAGTAACCACAGACACCTGTGCCATTATCCCCTTATACAACAGGACAGTTGGAACTGGCCAGTCACTGTATTTCACTTGATACAGATCCTGTCCATCTCAAGCCTTCCAAGCTGCTTATCCACACTTTCCTTAGAAAAAAATGGTGGTAGTCTAGTCTTGCAAATCTTTGGGACAACACTCTGATTCAACAAAATCACAGCTTGAATCTCCCAGTATTCCCAGTATGGAGTCTTGCACTCCTTTATACTCACGCAACACTCAGATCAGAATCTTCTGCTTCTTCTTCTTATTATTATTATTTTATTTATTTTTTTAGTTTAATACCTGCATTTGCAGCCAGTTCTTTCTGCACAGAGGTGGCCCTTAACCTTTGACCACAACTGAAGGGAAGCATTCTTTTTTTTTTTTTTTTTTTTTTGGAGCATGCTGTAGCCATTATTTGGTTTCTTTACAGGTGGATGAGATGAAATTCCTTGAGCATCAGTTTCCTGAAGAAAAAGACATTGAGGGATGCAATGTTGATCGTGTTTTCTACAACAAATCATTGCCAGTGTGATTTCTAAGTGAACGCTGGTAATGATTCCCTTTGTTTGGCAGATTTCTCCCTTCTACCAGTTGTTGTGACAGTATGTTGGTGGGTTAAAGTTAATTTCTTCACCCTTCTGTGTTTCGGGCATTATTTTTGGTGTTTCTGATGCCCAGGAATGTGAGCTTGGCAATATATAGCAGAACCTCATTATTTCACCCAACATAGCTAAATCACGTTTTAAGCATCACAGTAGTTCATTGTAAGCATTTCTTAGGAAACAGCACAAGATATTCATTCATCTATAAAAGGTACTGCTGTACTTCTTTATGTTCCCATCTTTAGTCTTTTATCTTCTGTAATAAATGTAGAAAATTCATTCTTTTTCTTTCTGAGAACTTTTCTAAATAAACTGATACTTCACTATCACTTTCATACGCTTGTTCATGTTTTGGAATATATTTAATAGTTCTGACTGTAAATTATTTTATTTAGGTTATTTTTGTCCCCATGCCTGCTGATAATCAAGCCTCACCTCTGTCAGACAGTGCCTGTGTGTTCCTCCACTCCTGGGATTTTTCCAGAGCTGAGGTGGCAGCTGTCCAAAGAGGAACATATTTCAGGCAGCTACGAGAGTGCTTTGTGGTCTTGTTGGCATCCTGGAGAAGAAAGCATTTTTGAGCTTTCATTAGTGCTTGATATGACATGCTTGTTCTATATAATAGACCTTTTATCTTTTACAGGGTCTAACTTTGTATATAGCATCTGTCCTCTGCCTCACATCTCTTCAACTGTTGTTTGCAACAGTATCTGGAGATCTGAAGTAGGAAACTTCATTTGATCATCAACCTGTGGGTATCGGATCCGACCTGGATCCAAGCCGGCAGCTTTCCAAGCTAGAGATCCGAGCTCCAAGCTCCTCCCCCTTACCCATAATGCCCTGCCACTTCCTTCCAATCCCCAGATCTCGTTTGCCGCAGCTTTATCAAGCACGGGTTTCTTGAGCTCCTAGCTTTAGGCGATCTGTAAGTACGAAAGTTTATAAAAATCTTATTAGTTTTTGTGTGTTTGATCGGTTAACTCCTTAGTTTAAACCCCTCTACCATTCCTCTTAGTTTAAAGCCTAGTACTTCCCTTTTTTTCCCTTAGGTGTTTGTGTGAGGTGCGTGTGTGTGGGATAATGGCCGAGGCCTCTAAGGCCATTTTTTCTAAGTGCAGTGAGTGTGGTCATAAGCTTTCCCCAACGGATGGCCACACTCAGTGCGTCCTCTGCCTGGGGGTATCGCACTTATCTTCGGGCTGCCAAATTTGTGCAACTTTTAACCCCCGGGCCCTGAGGGATAAGAGGAATAAGCTGATTCTGGTGGGTCTTCTACCCTCAGAGTCGGATTCCTCCTCCTCTCCCTCAGTGGCTACATACATGGCTGTGGCTGTTCGGCCTGTTGTTCCCTCTCCCCTGGCCGGGACTCAACCTCCCATTTCTTCTCAGGGAGAGAGGGACTCTAGGAAGGAAAAGAAGGAGAGGAGAGAGAGAGAGAAAAGGAGAAAGAGAGAGAGAGGGAGAAAGTTAGGCATAGGAGCCACAAGCGGCGGGCCGACTCTGCCCCCTCGGCCCCGCCTGCCAAGCTGCTCTCCTTACCTCAGAAGACTTCTGGGCCTTCCTCCCCTCGGCTCCATTCTCCACGCTTCTGGCTGGAGCCGGGGGAGGAGGCCCGACCATCTTCAAGGTCGTCGCAACGGCCCTCCTGGCCAGCTTTGGCGGCCTCTTCTAGGTCGACCCGCAGTCTCACAGACGCTGATATGGACCAGATGATGCATTGTTTCCTCCAAACCCAGATGCAGATGGGAGTGCTGCTGCCTCCCCCCCTCTGGGGGGGGAGTTCAGCCCCACTTTTTGCCTCAATATCTCCTTCTCCGATCCATTATCGGGTTTCGGAGCCATCAGATCAGAGGAGTCCCGGGGCCAGGTTTTCGGCGCCGATGGTTATAGTTACCTTGATGCCAGCCATGCCCTCGAGTTTGTGGATCTGAGCTCTCAGAGCGATGAGCCAGTGTGCCTTTGGCTCCATTTCGGTCAGAGCACACGTCCCTCTCAGGTCTGAGCGCTTCAGCTCCAACGCCGATCCCCGCACCGGATCCGAGGGTGTTAACCACGGAGCCCAGAGAGATTGGTTCACCCTCGGTTTTTGACTTGGTGGAGAGGGTTCTCTTGAGAGGTTCGAGACCCCCTACTCTTTCTTCGGATCCAGCCCCCAATCCCTTGCAGCTGGGCTTATCTTCCATCATCCAGTCCCAGGGACAGCCTGCGTTGATGCCCCAGCCCGTTCCACTAGCGGAACACGGCCCTGTTAGTGAGCCCTCCTCAGACAGTCCCACCGAGAAGGTCCCTCACAAACGTAAGTGTAAGAAGAGGCTCTTGGACTCCCCTGAGTCCCTCATGGAGGACACCGATTTGAAGAAGGAGAAGGCTCCCCCAGGTCACCCCCGATGATGTCTCCTTTGGAGATTATGGAAATGCTTCGCCTGAAAGGGCGTGGTCAGCCCAAAAGCCTTCCTCGGACGAGTCAGTGTTTCTGGAGGCATTCGACACAGGCCCGTCTACCTCTTGGGTGTCCCCTCCGGCCGACCCCCTGGTTGATCTCATCACTACCAGGGCATGGAAGGAACCGGACACTGTAGAGACGATCCCCAGGAGGCCAGACAGGATTCTCAGTCCTCCCGTGGATAGGATGGCTTTGAGTAAGGGTTCCCCGGTAGATGCCATGGTGGTGGCGGCAGCCACCAAGAGGGAACTTGCTCAGGATAGTTCCTCGATCCATCCCCCTGATAAGGAGTCTTGGACTATGGATCGTATCGGGAAGTGGATGTTTGCTTCAGCTACCTTTTCTATAAGGGCGCTGAATTACTTGGCCCATGTAATTGGACTTCAGCGGGATCTGGTGAAAGAATATGCTGAGTCTCCCCCTGAGTCCATGTCGGCGGAGGACAAACAAACCTTCTCGACTTGCATGGCCAGTCTCAAATCTGTTTCGAACATGTCTATGTGGCTATTTTCCCATGCCACGGAAGGAGCCGCTAGAGCCAGCGGGTCTGGTATCGCCTAAAGACGTCATGCCTGGGTCCAGCTTTGTGACTTTGTGGAACCTTTCAAGGCATCCATTGTGAAAGCACCCTTCGATGGTTCTACTCTGTTTGGGAAGACCGTCCACGACACATTGGTTCAGAGCGAAAAAGATGGGAAGACGCTGTCTGCCATCGGATTCCACTTCTCGGCTCCTCAAAGGTCCTTTTCTAGGAACCAGAGAGGACAAAAGAAGATGTAGTTCCGGAAGTGTCAGCAGTCCCATTACGCTCCGGACCCTTCGTCCTTCAGAGGCAGAGGGGGACAAGATGGATGCCGGCCCAGAGGCAGAGGGGGGCCGAAAAAGTTTGGGTCGTGGGAACCCTTTTCTAATCGACCCATGCAGCAGCCCTGAGGGGTTGCTCAACTGCTCCTCTCTGGAGGCAGTATGGGGGGGGTGCGTTTTTTGAAGCACTTGGCCTAATGGAAGTCCATAACATCAGATCGCTGGGTGCTTCAAATAATATCCAGAGGTTATTCTATTCCTTTCATAAATCTGTCTCCTCAGTCGAGGTGTCTCCCTGATGTACCACCCAGTCAGAGGGAGGCTGCAGCTTTAGAGGTAAAAAAGCTGCTAGAAAAAAGAGCCATCCAGCACATCCCCCCAGGACAATCCGGGTTAGGCAATTACGGTGCCAAAGAAGACAGGGGACTTAAGGCCGATCCTCGACCTTTCAACAATGAACCTCTTCATTGCCAAGGAAAAATTCTGGATGGTCATGCTTCAATCCATTCTGCCCCTGCTACAGGAGAAGGACTGGATGTGCTCTATAGACCTCAAGGATACATACTATCACATTCTCATGGACAGGCATTCCAGGAGGTTTCTCTGCTTCCGGCTAGGGGCCAGTCATTACCAGTTCAGGGTCCTACCCTTCGGTCTCACCACAGCCCCCAGGGTGTTCACCAAGGTCATGGCAGTTGTACCAGCCCACCTGAGGCTTCAGGGAATACAGGTTTTTCCTTACCTAGACGACTGGCTCCTGACTGCCCCCACCAGGCATCTACTCTGCTTAGCCAGGGATTGTTTCCTACTTCTAGCGTCCCATTTGGGGATCACCATAAACTTGAAGAAGTCATCCCTCCAACCAGTTCAAGTCTTGGAGTTCATAGGGGCCAGGATAGACACACTTCAGACCAAGGCCTTCTTGACGTCAGTCAGACTTCGCAGTTTGACCTTACATGTTTTAGCCCTTCTCCAGTCACCTGCCCCATCAGCGGAGTTAGTCCTGAGAGCTCTAGGGTCCATGGCAGTGGCAATCAACCTCGCGCCCTTAGCCTGCTTGCACATGAGTATTCTCCAGTGGACATTACAGGTCCAGTGGTCCATCCTTCATCATCCATTGGACTTGCCGATTCCTCTCAGCAGAGTGTGCAGGAATTCTATCTTGTGGTGGCTCCACTTCTGAGAGCTTCGGGAAGGGTGACCATTTGTTATGCAGCAACCCTAAGCCACGGTGACCATGGACGCTTCTCGCCTTGGGTGGGGGGGGGGGGCATTACGAGGGCTGAACTGTTCAAGGTACATGGACTCAGACAGAGACCGTTCTGCATATCAGTGTTTTGGAGATGAGAGTGGTGCTTCTAGCGTTGCAGAGCCTTCATGCCTTTCTCCCTCCAGAGACTATTACGATTCAGTCAGACATGTCGGTGGTCTGGTACATCAACAAACAGGGGGGGACCAGGTCTTACCCTCTTTGTCAAGAAGCCATGAGAGTTTGGAATTGGGCGATATCCACCAACCGTTTTCTGTTCACATTCCGGGTCGGTCCAACATCCTAGCGGACAAACTGAGTCGAACCATCCTCTCACCTTATGAGTGGTCTCTGAATCCCTTAGTAGCGAAACAGATTTTCCGCAAGTGGGGTCAGCCTTGATGCAATCTCTTCGCGTCTCCTTCCAAGGCAAAGTGCAGCGAGTTTTTCACTCTAATTCCCCCTTTGGGGGAGAGCCCCAGAGATGCTCTAGTTCATGCTTGGCCACCCGGTCTTCTGTATGCTTATCCTCCTCTTCCATTGATAACAAAATTCTTACAGAAAGCTCGTTGGTTGGGGAACAAGATTATCCTCATAGCCCCATCCTGGCCTCATCAAACCTGGTTCTCGTGCCTGCGGTCTCATCTTATAGCTCCTCTCTGGATCTTGGATCCCATCCCGGATCTAAATGTCTCATCCTTCGGGATTGAATCCCCCGAACCTGGTCGATCTCAAGCTCTCAGCGTGGTTGATACAGTTCCATTAGTTGCTAGGACTCCCGGTATCTCGTCTGCAGTTAGATCTGTCCTGGTAGTGGTGCATAGGCCATCTACCAGGAAGGTTTGCAATAGTAAATGGAAGTGGTTTTCTATTTGGGCGTCTCATAGGAAATTGGACCCTTTCACTGCTCCCATTCCAGCAGTGCTCAATTTTCTATCACATATTTTTCAGCAAGGGGCACTCAGTTCCTCTACTGTAAAGGTTCAAATGGCTGCCATCTTGCATTTTCACATTGGAGATAATCTCAGTCCTCTCGCTCCCACCAAGATTTGTAAGGCCTTTCTGAAAGGTACGTTTCTCTTGAGACCCCCTGTTAGGAACCCCATCCCTCCTTGGGATCTAACCTTGGTCCTTCAAGCTATAACTGGACCTCCTTTTGAACCTGCAGCCTCTGTTGATTTGAAATTCTTGTTCTGGAAAACTGCCTTTTTGATAGCCATTACCAAAGCTAAAAGAGTGTCGGAGCTTCAAGCTCTCTGTATTAAAGCTCTGTATCTGGTTTTCCATAAGGACAGGGTCTCTCTCAGGACTAATCCATCTTTCCTACCTAAAGTGGCCTCCAAGACGAACATCAATCAGTCCATTAATCTTCCAGTTTTCTTCCCTAACTATCAGAACAAAGGGGAGTACAAACTTAATTTGTTAGATGTTCATAGGCAGTTACGGTTTTATATACACAGAACAGCGGCCTTCCACAAGTCTGATCAGCTATTTGTCTCCTTTGCTAAACCCTTCTTGGGTAAGCCTGTATCGAAGGTGACTCTGGCCAGATGGATTTCAAATTGCATTTTGTTCATATATAAACTATCTGGCCTGCCAGAACCTACTGGGGTTCACGCTCACTCTACCCGTTCTATGGCTACATCAGCTGCATTCTGGTCAAGAATTCCCTTTGATGACATTTGTTCTGCGGCTACTTGGGAATCCTCTCATACCTTTATCTCTCACTATAAATTGGATTTAGTGTCTAGAGGAAGTGCAGCTTTTGGCTCTGCAGTGCTCCGGAATATCCTTCCTTGAGGACCTCCCAAGTTTTTTGGTAGCTGGGGACTCTGTCCCACAGGTTGATGATCAAATGAAGTTTCCTACTTCAGATAAAGAAGTTATGTACTCACCATAATGTTCCATCTGAGTAGGTAACTTCATTTGTCAGCAACCGACCCTCCCTCCTTCCCCCTAACCTGGTTCTTTGGTTTCCTGATCACTAGGATGCTTTATCCAGGTCATTTGTTAATCCTTAGGTTAGGATTCTCCAGGTTGTTGTTTTGTCATGGTGAGATTATGTAGATGGGCAAACACAATCTGGGGATTGGAAGGAGTTGGCAGGGCATTATGGGTAAGGGGGAGGAACTTGGAGCTTGGATCTCTAGCTTGGAAAGCTGCTGGCTCGGATCCAGGTCAAATTCGATACCCACAAGTTGATGATCAAATGAAGTTACCTACTCAGATAGAACGTTATGGTGAGTACATAACTTCTTTTTTCCATAAGTAAGGCTATCCTGAAACCCTTTAAAATTTTTAAATTTAATTCAGAACATAGTTTTCTCTTCCACATTTCACTGTGAGTATCACTATCAAATCTATATCTAGGGGCTTCAACCAAATTCTAGCAAAATCAATTCACAATATGCAGTTTTGTTTTAGGAACATACAGTCGCAATATCTCATTAGGCCTCTAGATGCAATGATTAAAATAAAATATTTCTGCAATTACCAGTAGTTTGGGCTTATAATGTATGTTATGTTCCTTCAGGATTTTATCAAGGTAGACATAAGCTTTACCTTCCAGATTCTGTGGTTGAGCCAGCTGCATGTAGATCAACCCATAACACTGAGTAATGTTGCCACACACACTTCTCTGGAAAAACATTGTTCGCAAAAAACAAACCAAAAAATTGCTCCATTCTGTCTGTATATTCAGACCAAGTCTGTATTGTGGATTTAAATGTTATTCGTTCTAAATAAGCCGCAAAAATCTCATTGCCACTTTTTCTTCTTTGTATGTTATATACTGTGAAAGACTAGCACATAGACCAAAACATGCTTAAATCCACATGGCAAACACAGTTTGACGATGGATTCATTGTTATGTATGGGCAATAATTTTAAATAGGGGTGTGTACAGGATAATTTTTAGGGAGATTTGCATATTGATTAATACATTATGTGTACTGTTTGATACATAATAAAAACATTTTCTTTTGTGATGCATTTGGATTTTGTATATTTCATTTTCATGGTGCCACCATGTGTTCTTTATCCCTCTACACCCTGATGCTGGCATAGAGATCTGGTATTACTCCTGTATCAAGCACCTGCTTCATTTCCTTGATCATATCAGTCATAGCTGCTCCACAACTACTGCAGAGATCATGAAAGGGAACCCATCTGGACCTAATGACTTAACCTTAGCCACCTCATTCAACTCATCAGAGACCTGTGCTACCATTATCAGTCTCAGCAACCCAGCATCCTGCTCCTGAATGAGACTTGACAACCTCATCTCCTACAAAAACATGTCTGCTTATTACCTTCATGTCAGCACATGAGGCAGTAGCTGCCTACAATCTTCCACAGACACTGTCAGGAAAACCTCTCAAACTATGCCCCGTGGTGAAGGGAAAGAGTACTGTCTCCCATCAGGTCCGATTCCTCAGCTTCATAACCTTGCTTTCATCCTCTCTCTCTTGCTTCACTCAAACAGCTAGTGGATGCTGAGCCACTGATAAGATCTCAAAATGCATTGTTCTTAATGCTTTAAGATCAAAATCTACCATCTTGTCCAAAATCTCTTGGATGACCCTCCTGGTCTGATCTGCTATGTCTAAAACCTCCAAAGACTCTAACTGCATCTAAGTCTACAACCACCTTGTCTGGTCTAAAGGGCCTCTCTACCCTCCCTTCACTAAGCGTTAGTATTAACCCAGAGATGGCCCATCAGCATGACTTTAAACATCTCTCACTGATTCTGCAAAGACAGAAAAATACCTTCAACAGCCCTTCCCAAGAAACAAGCAGCCCCTAAACCATTCTTGGTATCTTTCTTCATTGCAGAAGAAAGAAGTAGTGAATATCTAATGCTTATCAAAATTCATACATTCACACTTGATCTGAGCCTTCAGTAAGGCAAGAGCACACAAACACAATAAGAATGTCTCCATTGTTTCCACCAGGTACAGATGTTCTCTCTAATCTAGAAAAAGATAATACTTAAGAGATATAACCCCAGCTCTAAATGTTCACCCAGCAGAGTCATAATCTGGCAATAGGGCATGAAATACTTACCCAAGACAGGTGTCCTACCTCCTTAGATCACCTTGCACTTCTCTGGTATCACAAGAAAGATTTTATAGTTACAGATTAGGAGTATTATCCCCTCAGCAAATAGCATCAGATCATCCCATACAAGATCAAATATGTCTGCAAAACATGATATCATATACTCTAGGGAAAGTAACCTTAACCAGTCCCAAATGTCTCCGTACTATAAAATAGCTACTCAGATCAGATCAGCTTTGAGCTGCAACCCATAGCTACCTCATGCTTCATATCTCTAACTACAGGCTTAGACCTATCCTGGACTCTGGTCCCAAAGAACAAACTCAATTGTACTGCTCAAAGATTGTCTATAAATACTCCACAACTCTCAGAATCCTTATCAACCTACCTAAATGAAATTATCTCCTTTAAAAAAATTACAAACAGAAGTAAAAAAAAAATTCTTTAAGGAGCAATATGCAACTGCTCTCTAAACAGTGGAATATCCTTATCTCACATTTCATACCCTTCAATTTCCCTTTTTACTCTGGTTTCACCACAGATTTCAGAAAGCAGTAGTATGTTCACATCATCCTCTCCTCATATTTCTTCTTCCTACCCTCCCTTTCTTCACTCCCTTCCTCTTTATCCTTAAATATTTGTAAATAATTTTATTATGTAGTCGCATTCTTTGCACTGCATATCATTTTTGGGTCATGGACTCCCCTCAATCAAAGATAATGCTGTTAGAGAGGGGCCATCATCCCAGCAGCAATGAGGGTAATTTATGCTCTCAGTGGAATCTTATAAATGGGAATTTTTCTGTTTTTGTATTACCTAACCCCAGCACTGGTGGTGATGTGAACACTTGTCTTACCAAAAGAGTTGTCTTTTCATTGCATTTATTTGTATTTATTGCCTCTTTTGTAAACCTGAGCTTAGACTGCAAAAAGGCACAGTTGGAGCAGAGGATTACCCTGGTTAACAAATTAAAATAAAATAAAATATGCCTTTAGCCACCAGGTGGCGTAAACGTCGGCTCTAGATGTTTGTCACTGTTGAAGTGACACCCCAACCCTGTGTGCAAGAATGGGAAAAAGGAGTGATGGATGGATGGATGCCTTTGAGCATGAGATAACCTCCATACAATTTCAGACCTCATTCTTAATGGTTGACAGATCTAAATACAGAAACTAGACTGAATCTAACCACAGCAGCTATAGTATACCACCCTTCCTAAAACTCTGATGTGCATCAAGGCTATAAAATACAAAGTCTGCACCCAGTCCCTATCAGAGCATATAAAAATATCAGCAGATCAAACCCCAGAAAGTTCAATACAACTTCCCAAACCACTTAGCATTTAACATTAATCATATATAAAGAATTCCTGTAACTTTCTCCAAGTCAGTAAGGCATCCTCTTATATCAGAGGTTTCTCTTATCATCCCGACTATTGCTAAAAAAAAAAAAAAAAAAAAAAAAAAAAAAAAAAAAAGATATTTAAACATATATTTATCAGTCTTTTGAATCATCTGCCAATCTGTACTACAATTGACCGTTTGTTACACATTCCTAAAATTTAATGATTAATAATACAAAAAAAGAGGGGCTACAACCACTTCGCACAGGATATTTTAACATGGATTTTACACAGTCTATATTTCAGGCATACTCAGACATTAGCTACAAACCAATAACCAAGTTATTAAAATCACCAGACTGATAAACAAGTGTAGCATTAAGGGGGAAAGTCGACCCTCATACTTTTCAATTTTCCATGGGAGAACTCCCTACTAAACTGAAGGGCTCTGCTACCAGATGCCAGCCACTCATTACAGATGTACATTGTGCTCCCTTATTAAACACCAAGGAGAGGAGGAAAACAAGGTCCTGCTCCATAGCCATTACCATTAAACAACCCTGCTACTACGGAGCAGCAGTCATCTTTAACAAGCTGCACTCAGTATAATCCCATGATGCCTCCCTGTTGGCAAGAACAGCATTCTCCCAAACTGTATAATATAAATAACTGAGGTTGAAATATGACTTTGCAGATAGCAGCATGAGCCACAGCAATGTTCTGCTCCCACTTGCAAATGCAGGTTCATAGGTTTGTAGGAGGTTATTAAGCTAGCAGCCCAAGAGCCCTTACACGCCTACCAATATTTATCCCAAGTTGCCCCATTTGTTAGTGGTTAGGTGAGTGAAGTTCACAGAGGCAACAGTCTATGGTAGTTAATACTGACTTCCTCTGTCCAGGAGGGACATGGGCACCAGAAGTGAATTTGCAGTCATCCATCCATTGATTTAGGTTGCATTTGAAGAGGGTCATGGTCAGGGAAGGGCTCTGTTTCACGTGAAATTGAAACTGGTTCCAGAAAAGTGTCAGTCTCTGGGAGATGTATCTATCTCTCCAGCATGTCCAGTTTATGTCAGAGGCTAGGTTAAGATCCATGGAGCAAGTGACCCTCCTGCTGGTAGGCTTCCCAAAAAACTTGCCTCATCTCATATTTGCCAGAAACTCTCATGATTCTATCTGTAGAGGAATATAACAACTGCACTTGCATTTGGCACCAAAAGAGACCAACCCATTCTGAGAAGTAAACTGCTAAAATGTTATACAACAGAAATAATTCCCATACTGCACCAACAGAGAATTTGAGGATATATTTACTATGAATGTACACTATTTGCTATAAGTCCACATCGCCAAAGTGCCTTCTAGTGGAACAAAGTTTCTTTCATCTTCCTCAGCAGTCTACACTAAAGCAAGTCAAAACACGGGCCTCTTCCTCTTGGCCATCTCATGTTCCTCAGACACACTGAAAGTCTCTGCCACATCCTGTGATACACAGCTAGTACCAGCAGTCACTTCCCTTTCTGTGGCCTATAGAAAAGTGATAATGTCCTGCAGTACAGCAACAAACTTGGTTCCTGTATTGCAGCCTTCAACAACTTAAGCATTAGTTTCTTGATCTTACAGAGCTGAAAGGACAGAATGAACAAACGATTCTTTTACTGAGAGTAACGTGACAAGTCTTGTTCACAGAAAAAAAAATCTCTGGTCCTTTCCCAGGCAGCACAGAATATTCAAAAGATCCTTTTTAAGGACAGAAGTAAGAAATCACACCAGCACATCTGCTACTGGGCTGCAATGCACCACATACCCAGTAGTTTGTTTTGGTTAACAGGTTTTCATTAGGTAAACCTGTCTACTCCTTAAGCGATGAATTTATAAACATTTCAGTCATCTGCACCTGCCTCCTCCGGTATGCCAACTAACCAAATATTTTTTGCATCTCACCCATTTCTCAATGTTGAATATTTTAAATTCTATGATCACTTTAGTCAGGAATGCCATATGCTTATATTTCCTCTCACTTTAGGCATCCTGTTAGAATGATCAGACATAGTAGGTTCTGTTTTGAGGTCTTCCTGGCTGAGTGATCCATACTTTTAGTGAGTTTGAAACTCAGTTTCATAAGCGTAAACAAGACAGACTGAGCCACAGTTCTATCTCCTTGGCATTCTTTGTCTAACTTCACACTCTCTGTGTCCCTCCAGAGATGTAGCCTGCTGAATGGCTGAGGGGAAATAGTGCTTTGGCTGAGGTCTTCTTAATGGGTCAGATAGAGGTGCCAGCATTTCCATTTTTTCTAATGATTACACTGATGCCATACTATCCCAACATCACATTTGCTGTCCTGTTTGTCTTGCCATGATGGTTTAAACAAAGTGCCAGTTTCAGATGGAATGTTCAGCATGCCTGTAAAACAACCGTGATGGTTTTCCAGCATTATATGGTAATATTTTCTTCTGGCCTTTTTTCTTGTGTTCTAGTCAGCATTTATACTGTATCAAAAACACTGTTATATAATTTTCACTTAAGTTTCTGGGACACAATCATGCTTTATAACCGGTCACATTCCTGACAATCAACAAATCTTTAAAATTTCAAGTTTACCCTTTATACCCTTCTGTGAACTGCTGTACTCTATCAAGCTGTCCCTTCTCTAGTATCCCACTATGTGTATATGTATAATAGGTGTTTGATATATAAAATCAAATGCACCTAATGTAGCAGCATAAGTACATGGCTAAAGGAATATGCTTTCTGCTTACTATATGTAGTAGGTGCTCTCTAAAGGTACTTAAAATGACATTAACATTGCAACAGCACTGAGTAATGGGACATACTGAAGCAATAACAATATTTTGTGATTGTTTTTTTACCAGTTTCAGTAAGCACATCTTACAGAGCAAAACAACAGACTGCTCTCACAAGTTAATGTCTGAGTCTGAGCAGACTTATGTGCTGAACTACTCCTTTAGAAATTCAGATTCCAAAATTAAGTCCAGCTGACATACCTTAACAGGTGTACATTTTATAAATAACTACAATTGACTTGCTTTTAGTGTATTTTTCTGCCCATAATGTACCCCTACCTGTTACCTTCACAGTGGAGGTTTTCTTTAAAGTTTGCCTTCCTCAGTTACTTTGTATTTCTCATGAATTAATAACAAAATAGCAATGATGAGAAGCTGCTGCATTAAAGTTGCCCGGGAGAAACAGAGGATGAACTCTCACTTGTGGCACCCATAACCTGGGTTTAAGTACAAGCTCAGACTTTGGCAAACCAGTTTTGGGTGGGGGAGTCTAGTAGACAGTTATCAAACCTTTTCTAAGAAAGGGTTATGAGGACTGATGGTATGGACTGGACATCCATAGTCTGGTATAACAATATTTTTTGGCACTTTGCAACTGACAATGGGCTGCTCCCTGGGCTCTTCCTTGCCTACTGAGTCTTGAGAACCTCCTTGCTGTCCCTGGATTGACTCCAACTCATATGCGGCACCAGTGTGGTGATTTAGACTTCTTGGGGCAGCATGCCACTGATTCTGAGGAAGTTTTATTTGACTCAGTCCTATCCCAGAGTCTGCACTCACTTCTATTGCAGAAGGGGGTGACATGTAATGTACTTGCTGTGCATTGTTCATGCCTCTGCATGAGAACCATCCATAGCCCCACCTCACTTGTAGTTAACCCTTCCTGAGTGTCACCAGCCTCCACAAGAGATCGGCTGAGGAAGGAGTGCCTGAGTGTTTCCCCACCACTGAAGATGTGTATTTCCATCGTCTCTACCTTGCTGTCAAGCACCTGAGCTACATAGTGCATTTGGATATAGCACAGCAAAGAAGATAAATGTAATGCAATGTATAAGGACTGGAAAAATACACTTGCCACACTCTTCACATCATGTACAAGAATAGCGGATCAAGTCAGATGATAATAGGACAGAACAAAAAAGAATACTCATTCACTGCAATGTGACAACCTAATAGATGTGACTATTTTTTTTTACTTACCTGACAAGATGTTAGGATAATAATGGTGATGAGTTTGAAGACTACTTGTAGTCCTATAAAGAAGAACATAACAGCATGTCCATTAAAAAGAAGAATATATGCATGCCATAGCAATCGCATATTTTAGCAGCTATAAACCTCTACACAGAATGACATGAAAAGTTCCAGAAAATTAAACTGCAAGCCACTACACCATACTCTGTTTAATGTAAGCCTTTCTTCAGATGATCTACAGGCATGCCACACATAACCATTCTACTACGTTCCTATAATAACAATATAAGATGCTGTAATGTAAACATGTTGGCCAATTATATCAAATGAGTATTTAACGTTTCATGCTGCTGTTTTTGTTAGCTAATGATAATAATACACTCTGAAATGACAGATTGTAAATATGCTTGCCTAATTCAGTTGGTACCTTTTTAACTCCAAGTATACTGAATGTTAAAACTATCCTATGTAGCTGACATTGTTGACTACCAAAAACATGGACCTTCTCCTTCTGGAATTATACCAAAAAGCTTATACTAACTCCTTGCTGCAGAACTGTTGTGGCTAATTAAATCAATGTACTACGTCTGATAGGTAGCTGTTATGAAGTTCCTGTCAATCCCCTGAGAGCTTATCCAGCCAAACCAGTGCGTCTTATTGCTTGATTATTCTAATTGAGAAGATAGATCACCCGTCTACAATGGCTATATGACTGGTGCAATGCTTAGAGTTATTCTGATATCCTGTGGTACCAGTGAGCACAAAATGAAAAAAATCATAGAGTCAATTGTTGAGATGCAAGACCCCAGGTATTTGTTTTGCATCTTTACAGATAGTCAAAACAAATGCATTCAAACAAAGTGAATCATCTAATTGTTTCTGATATTTGCTCATTTTACATCAGGAAAATGGCACAAGATTTGTTCTTGTATTTGTCACTTTTGATGATTAACTTTTGTTTTTTTTTGTAAACTTTACTTTACAGGTTGGCGTAAAACAGATTAAGTGAAGTATCATGGTTTCCAAGTATTATTTTTTAACATTTGTTGACTGGGAAAGTCCGTCTAGGACAGCGCCTATTTTCAGCAGTGGCCCAGGGAGAAACACTCTAGACACACATCTTTGGAATTGGAATGTGGAAGGAAACCCACATGAATACAGGGAGGACATGCAGACTCCACATAGCAGGCAACCCAGCCGAGAATCAAACCGGAGAATCTCTTGCTGTGAGGCAACTAATCGCTGCACCTCTGCACTTCCCAAAGATACAATTAAAGATGGAATTAATGATGTAATTCCTTCAAAATGTAATTCTAAAGTAAAATAGGTAAGACATTCAGCTGAACATATGAATGAGTGAGTGAGAGATTACCTAACCTTAACCATATCCTGTGATATTTCATGCCTGAAGTATTCCATTGGTCTCTGTAATGGTTTTTATTTTAACATGTTGATACAGTGTAGGCTACCATTGCCTTTATGTTAGACATGGAGTGTTTTCTAAATTAGTATGTCTTTGGGTTAGCTACTACTTCTTGAATGAGAAGGGGGCATATGAAAAAAATGAAGTCCCTATTTTATTACACATGAATTTATGGCAGTACTTGCACTATATCATGCATTTGTAACTCATAATTGTAAAACTTATGGTGTTCTGATAAAAAAGTATTACATTACATCTATTTCCAGTATAAAAGGAACTTAATCTTCTAACCTGTATGATACATTATGCATAAATGTTTTTTGCATATTTTTTTCATTTGTCATTTATATTTAACCCAATCCAGTAGTTCATTATATATAAAAAATAACTTTTCATAAGCAAACTTGATGCTGTACAGCCTCTTAATGGAAATCTAATGTATTTAGTTGGCAGTGAAAACATCCTGGTGCTGGTAAGAGCTACAAATAATTAACTCTACTGCTCTTCTTTGAAATCCGACTACTGGGAAGGAAAAGTGGCGATGATTCTGCAGCCCAGAAAAAGGTTCTTGTCTACCAGCGAGGGTGCATTAATAGTTTTAAGTTCATATGGTGAACTTTTTAAGGGTGTTGGGAAGGTAGAGATAAAAATTGGTGTGCAGCATAAAAATGTTGGTATTCAAATAATACTGACACTATCTTATGATCTGCAATGCATGGTCCAGGAGATGGGGGAGTGAAAGACATCGCTACCTCCTGTTCTGCTTACCAGGAATACAATAAAAATGGGAATAGGAATTGTTAATTGATACTAGTAAGTCCATTTGCAGATATGGGCACTTTTTGGGCAGCATGTAGAATATTTTATCATACAGTTCTTTTTTTTTTGGAGGATCACATTCTGTAAAATGGCAGCAATCCTGGAAGGAGTGCTAAGGAAGGGAAAGTAAAACTGCTTGGTACATTTTTATGGATTACATATATCTGCCATCTTGATCTGGAGGTCAGGTGAGAATAGCTTTCCATTCTGCTACAGACTCCACCTCAATGGACAGTGGCAGTTGGCCTTCTAGTAACCTCTCTTTAACATTGCCATTGGTGAATATCTATGTTAAGGAATAGGCATAAGCTGTTTAGTAATCTGTATAACTGTCCTCCCCACAGTGACCCACTGATCAAATTTCTCTTTTTTGCCTTCTGATGGATAAAGCAGATATGTGCATTTCTAAATACCAATGTTGACCTTAGTTAAACTTCTATAGCCAGTGAGATGCAGCCATGGTCCTCTGACTACCTGTCTTCCAACTTCCCCTGAGAAGCAGTCATGCATTCATCCTACTGTCTGTCCTTTTTCTGATGTAAAACCACTATTTATGTTCTACCTAATACCCTACCAATCAATGGGTCTTAGGTAGACAAGGTTTCAACTCATTGATTTAAAATTACCAATGTTCAGGTGAGTAAATCCATAGGAACAATTCTAGGCAAGAGATCACAATAAGAGACCTAGTTATATACACCTTTAAGTGGACACACTTAAAAGTTCTTTTCATGCTTTACAAGTACTTAATAGTACTCAAATCCCAGATTAATCAGGGCTGTACATAATAAGCGTGACATCATTTTTATCTATACATCTGATCATCAGTCAAGACTAGCCTTAAAGGCAGAGCTGGATCATGGTCAAATGGGGCCCTAGGCAGGGTAATGGATCAAAGTCCCCACCAAACAGCAGCCCCCCCCAGACATTCGTCTGTTTCTTCCCAGTTATTATATACACTCATACCTCTCAACCTCTTAGAGCAAAAAATCTGGACAAAGCCAAAAATAATGGGGCACAAAGGCCGAAAAATAGGGACACTTAAATATTGCTCTTACAAACTTAGAAAGTTGATAGAATAATAGGTTTTGCAATAACATAAATTTTCTGAAGGATACGAAGTCTAAAACTCAAATGTCTATCATTATTTTCTGACTTCAACTCTCATTGATTTGCCAGAAAACCACAATGTTATGAGAAACAGACCAAAATATTAGACAAAAATCTGGACATTCTGTGAAAATCTGTACAGTTGAGAGGTATGTACACACTATTCAGACCTGTCAGTGTACATGCTGTTTTCTGCTTTACTTCTACAATGATTACAGATAACTGGGATTTAATTTAAAACTTTTATTTAAAATTTTATAGCACAAACACTGATAGCAGTTTGCTAAACCAAACAATATAATCTCAAAATGAAAAAAGACTTAGCACGAACAGTAAACTTCTCTGCCCTTGAAACAGCATTGGAACCCACATTAAAAAATGTATTTATTTTTTTTTTATTTTATTTAACATTTGTTGACCGGGAAAGTCCGACTAGGTTCCATAGAGCCTGTTTTCAGCAGAGGCCCGGGGAGAAATGCTCCAGATGCATGTCTTTGGAATGTGGGAGGAAACCGGAGTACCCGGAGGAAACCCACGCGAACACAGGGAGAACATGCAAACTCCACACAGAAGGCACCCCAGCCGAGAATCGAACCGGAGAACCTCTTGCTGTGAGGCGACAACGTTAACCGCTGCACCACTGTGCCGCCCATTGGCCAGTGGCTTACTTTTGGGCTGTATTCAGATCATAGGACCCTTGCACATAGTTTAGGACTGTGCATGCATACATACATACATGTGTTTTTTGATTCACCTTCCTGGTTGTTTTAAATTATATTCCTTCTATAATGCGGTGGTGCAGCGGTAGCGTTGTTACCTCACAACAAGAAGTTCTCCCATTCGATTCTCGGCTGGAGTGCAGGGAGTGTCTTCTGTGTGGAGTCTGCATGTCCTCCCCGTGGTTGGGTGGCGTTCAAAAGACATGCGTAAGGGTGTGCCTTCGTTGAATGTTGGACGTCGAGCTGGCACCTCGGCGTTCGTGAAAACCTACTGCCAATCATTAGCAGACCGGAGTTCTGCTGTGGCGACTCCTAACCGGGAAAAGCCGAAAAGACAAACAACAACATATAATGCAGCACCACTTGTTAGAGTCTGTTTTAAATTTGTAGTTTTGAACATTTTTTCAGTAAGCAATGAAACACAATGTATGAACCAATAATGACAAAACTACCCATTTCAGAACATTTCAACCATAAAAGGCCACTCAGACTTCTTTCATTATAATCCACCAATATCAGTCACTATGCACAGTTTATGCAGAAGTAAAGGTCATCTGAATAATTCCACATTAAAGAGATCTGTAACTAATGAAGAGGTTATTGCTGGAAATAACTTTACATTTCAGTATTTCATGTACAAATTCAGTGTCTGTTTCCCTTGAAAAATAAATTTCCAAACAAATGGTAAGCTGGTAATATTGCAATAGCTGGCAAACTATCAGTAAGGAGTGGAGCACCCCCATCCCCCTTTAAAGTACACCCCAGTATCAGCAATTCATGTACATTAGGGTGGGAGGAGAACCTATAGCCTTCTATCCTGAGGGCGTGTGTGCTACCTGCTGTTTTGCTAATATTATTTTCAAGCTTCCCAGCACAAACACTGATGGACAAGATTTGCTAAAGGAAAGAGTTACACATTGGAAACAGATTTAGCACAAGCAACTGTAAACTTTTCTTCCCTTGCAACTCACAATTCCTTGAACATGTATTGAAACTCAATTCCTTGAAAACTCGCTATAACTTTTTAGCAGTCTGGTAGAGGGTGTAGTGGATTGAGGCCCTTGTTTCCTGTAATTAAGGTGCAAGGTTTGAGCCTGAGCAAGTTACTTGTGATTCCTACTTAACTAGGGATTTAATACCTTTATTTTTTGGCTAAAAAAATCACTGGGGCCTTTCCATTTGAGCGACATGCATGGATTTGTACTTTCTGTAGAGGGAAATATATTCAATTGTGATGGGTAAGGCGGCTTCTTTGGATCTTGAAGATATTCTCCCACAAATTAAATGGGCCAGAGAGGCACTGAGAACGTATATCCCTGTTCATGGAAGAAATCTCTCAGGTAAATTCTATGTGTGGAAAAAAATCAACAGCAATCCTTCAATGTGTGTATGTTGATACAGCAGGAATGCAGAGTGTGTTCTTTAAGAAGAATGCTGCTAAAAAGAAAGATATGTAATTTTTTTATATAAAAAATTAGATGTTGTGGCAACCCCAAGCCCTAGGCAACTGCGTAGGTCACTTAGTACTGGACCTGGCTCTGCTTAATGGCAGACAAAGTAGTGCTTTGCTTGACCTGTAGTAGTAACTTCTTCCATAGCCTGGGAATGTGCTGAGTTAGGATCCTGTCTCTCCTGTGAGCCTTGTTTATTTGTTGGTGTAAATTTAGATCCATTGTTTGTTTGTTTGTAGAGTCACTGGTTTTGCCAAGAAATAGGAGATAAAATAGAATTGCATCTTTCATGGCTCAAAAAGTGAGACTTGGGTGCTTTCAGAGCAGCTGGTAGGTTGCTAAATATGAGAGATGTGCTAATCCGCAGGGTGAGATGAAGGATTTAATACCTTTAATTTTTTGGCTAAAAAAAGTCACTGTGGTCTTTCAATTTGAGTGACATGCTTAGATTTGTACATTCTGTAGAGGGAACTATATTCAATTATGATGGGTAACATGGCTTCTTTGGTTCTTAAAGATATTTCCCCACAAATTAAGTAGGCCAGATAGGACTTCCTGACAGTGATGGAAACATGATGATCAAATGCGAGTGAGAGAGAGAGAGAGAGAGACACACAGAGAGAGAGAGAGAGACAGAGAGAGAAACAGAGAGAGAGAGACAGAGAGAGAGAGTTGACCACATAAGTACCCCAGTCTCTTATGACCATGTCTGCTTGAGTAGGAGCTTATTAACATATGAGGTTGGAACAACTTTTTTTTTACATGCTACTTTTTTTTGCCTTTAGCTCGAGACCATTTTCTGTACACCATGTATGTACATATTCCAGCCTCTTTTGGAGCAGTCAAATGTCAGTGAATGAGCGGATAACAGTGCCCGGCTTACAGTCATCAGCAAACATGATCAACCATACTTCAGAAATATTGTCTTGGTTGTCTGCAAAATAAATGCCAAACAGGAGAGAGCCCAGCACTGATCCCTGTGGAACCTCACTTGTTATAATTTTACATACAGATAGCATACCAGCAACATTTGCAACTGCTTGATAGACAGTTTGCTATGCAGCAGACAATGTAGGGGGGTTACATTAAGTTTGTCTAACTGTTTGATAATATCAGCATTGAGGATAATGTCAACAGCTTTGGCCAGGTCAGGATAAGTAACATGCAGGGGGTAACTGATATCTGCATCCTCTGTAATTTTTTCAAAGATGTTTACTTATTCAGGAGACAGGAACAGCCTTTCACAAAGCCAAACTGAATGGAGTCTGGATCAGTTAAGTTGCCAGCATCTCCATAAATGAGTTCTGCTGTCAGTTAAGTTGCCTACATCTGCATAAATGAGTCTTGCTATGATACATTTCATAGGTTTGAATATAAGGCTGGTGAGGATGATGGACCTATGATAACCTGAGTCTGTAGACGGATCACCCTTGTGTACAGGAGTCACACTGGCTGTTCTCCAGACATCAAGGACAAACCCTGGATAGGCTGAAGTTGGACAATTTAAATAAGCAGAGGCTCAGACAGTGCATAATTGGCATGGATGACAATGCAGCCTTGTATGTTATGTGATCCCATAGAACCATTATTTTTAGCATTAGATAGGGATTCTAAGACTTGTTTCAAGGTGATAAAAAGCGAAACTGAATTTTCAGAGATAGCAGGTATGACAATGTGGATAGGTGGGGTAATGGTAGCAGTAAGTTTGTCTGCACATACATTGACTATATCCTTGGGATTGGAATGTGTGGCATTATTATGGATGAGTTAATTGCATTGCTGAACATTGTTCCTTAATTTCCTGACATAACTGAAGAAAGATTTTTTTTATTTTTTTGGTGTCTGTAGTGATCTCACGGAGATCACTCTGCTTTATGTTTTCTAATAGTGCTCTTAAGCTCTTTGCTGGATTGTTTCACTGTGGTGTTGAGGTAAGGAGATGGTGTTTCTTACAATTTTTTATTATTTTTCTTCTTTTGTTTTATAGTTTATTATACAAGAGTTCTGTCAGCGTGGATTATTCCTGAATTTGCCATTACATTTAGGGCAGATATGTACAGACCTTTCTTTGCATCTGTTTAGATGTTGTGAAAAACTGGAAGTGAATGGGGCAGCCCTCTCAGATGAGTCCACTTGTGGGGGATTTTTGGAAATGTTGCTTAGGTCTTTCTCAAATTGATGTAGGTTTGCCTGGGAGAAGTCCCTGAAGATGGTTTAATTTGGTTGTGGGTTGGTACCATTAATCCTGTCAGAGGGGGTAACTAGTAACATAGTTGGTCGTTTTAATTAGGAATGAGGGATGAGGAGATATGTGGTGGGGTACAGGGGGAAGCTAGGTTGATAAGGACCAGGTTAATGTTACTGGAGCCTCTACTGGGTAGTTTTATAATTTGCTGCAGTGCATTGATATAACAGAGTCTAGGAAATGCTGAACATATCCATTTTAAAGGTGTATTTGTGTCATTCAGTACTTGAGTAAATCCCCCACCAAGAATGTATTTGCCTTGACATGTAACTCCTCAATGGTATTAAGGTAATTTCCTTGATCATTATGGACATTAATGAGGATCTTTTGCTAGCAATGAAGTAATAGTTAGATTTGTTAATGATGATTTGTATATCCAGGAGCTTCAAGGTAGGTTGTGTGTAATTTGTTTTGAAGTGATTTTGCTTCTGACAAATATACCCCTGCAGTTATCCATGAGACTGAAGGCATAATAGGTGCTAAACCCATGTAAAGAGTGAATACTGTCATTGCACTGAAATCTAGTCTCAGTAAATACATAGATATGAATGTGTTCAAGTTGCCGGTGGGTCTACAGTTCTGTCATCTTTCTGTTTAGACTCAGCACTGACTAAAGCCATCATGAGTTTTTCAGAATCTGGGTTTCATCTTGCCATGTATGAATGTCCAGTAGGGATCTTCTTCCTGAAAAAAGGTACTACAGGGCAGAAAGGGCTTTAACCAGTATGCGACCCCCCCCCCCCCGAGCATGTAAGCCAACTCTGGTGAAACAAGAAGTCTTATCTACCATCTTATCACCGGCTAACATATATTGGCCTCCCTTAGAATAACACCAGCTTCTTACCCAGTTGTGCAAGCCAGTTATCTTGTCTTGGTATTTAGGCATCATTCTTTGTGAAGATAAGATACTACTCAAGCCAGTGCATTTCATGTCTTTAATACATGTGGAGTAAGTTCCATCATGTCTCTCTGCATGTCTCTTTGAGTGTAACACCTCAGATCATTCACTCTAGCATGGGCCACCACTATGTCACAGTCATATATGTCTGGTTTAAGGGACTTTAGGGCCCTTGTGACATCATGGATCCTGGCACTGGCCAAGCAGCTTACAATCACCATGTTCTTGCCCATTTTGGCATGTGTGGAGTCTGTATGCTTATCTTTAGAGATGCCTGTGACTAAGACATTTCCCTGCATGTCAGCAAACTTAGAGAGCTTTATGGGCTTCGACCCGCTTCCCACAGTGACTCTTGGGTGATCTGTGTGGGAGAAGAGAAGGAGTAGGTTTTGCCTGGTGTGCTGAAAGCTGAGATTTTTTAGAGAATGCTCTAGGAGGCTTTGCCATAAGTTATAGACATAGCAGTGTATTGTGACTGATGTGCTGTTGTGGATGTGTAACGCTTACCAATTGTGGGCTGACGTGAAAGTTTTGCTTCCATGTTTCTTAAATATTTGCATCTGTCACAGATTGTACTATCAATTGACAGAAGCAGTAAATAATTTGTAAGCATAAGTCATTTGCTACACTGCCTTAGAACACATGGTGCAATCAGACTAGCCTCAGATGGAGTGAGATCAGACTGTTGAGCCATGTTGGTAGAGAGCAGAAGACAAGGAATGGTCATAGTACTCAGTGGTTAGAGGGGGAACTACTATAAAACACTCTGAAGATTTGTGGGTGAAGTATTTAGATTGATACTCTGAGGTTAGGGAGATGTGGGTAATCTAGTAGTACTTAGTGAAAAGATAGAATTAGATTTGTCGGAAATGATAAATAGTGCTGATTTGCCTATTGCATACTGTCTGGTAACTACTAGTGCTGGTCTCAGCACAGCTATGCTCAGCTTGGAATCAATGTCCCTTTCCTCTTTTTGTCACCAGAAACAAAACAGTAGCACTAATCCTATCCTGATAAGCAGATGACAGGATCTTTGGTGATCAGCAGTCTCCTCCCATATGTTGCATGGATCTGTAGTCTTGGGCCTTTTCCTGGTAGATACCCTGGATAAGTACATACAACAGCTCAGTGCAAGAGAGCTAAGCTACACCAAGGTACAATACCAAACCAGTCAGGAAAGTCCCAAACACACCGCCCAATCCGAGAATGTCAGGAATGAATGTCACTGTATTCCCTCTCTCACCAGGAGAAAAGCAGTAGCAGTAATCCCAAACTGATTCCTGAGAAGTGGCTCATAGGCTACCAGGGATTAGTAGTCTTGCCCGATGTTTGTGATTTTATAAGTAGAATGGAAGAAATGGATTAATACACCAGGTATTGCAGTGTACAGTAGACAGTGGGAAGAAATGAATGAGAATCTAACTGAAGTTTTAACAGTCTTAGGGAAGGGCCTTACTAGTTTGAACATCTACTGCTCACTAGTATGAGGGGATCAGATGAAAGGAACTTCCACAATCAAATGTACTAAAGGGGCACAACATTCCAGATTCACTGAGTTTAATAGCACAACAGAAAAAGGGTGTCTCTGTGGGAAATTGAGTCTCAGAATAGCAGCAGCAGCAGTCACAGGTCAAGGGCAGCTCCAAAAGATTAAAACCTTTTCTTGTTCTGCTTACTTTAAATAATAAATGCTGTTCTTTGCAACTGAAAATCAATGCCAGTGTCATTTCTATAAGTACGCATGCAGTGATATGCCATTTGTAGCATTTTCTTTTTTATTTGCAGTTGTGCAACTACAAAATTAATATATTTAGGCAAGGTGTATGGGAACACTCATGTTCCTATGTTAGTACTAGGCTGACTAGCCATGTGGGACATTTCAAGCCTAGCCAATTATCCCACGTGAGGAATCAAACCCTATGCCTTGTGTTTATTAGGTAAACACTTTAACCATTATGTCAACTTTCCACTCATATCAAGAGTGCGGGGTGGGTAGGAATTCACCCCTGTAAAACTGATATTTAAAAGCTTTTCACTGGGTTCAAGCCTCAGCTGTCTGAAAACAGTGGATGAAGTTTCAACTGTTTGAAACTTGGGTTGCCATAATAGTTAAGATGTTTACCTCATAGACACAAGGTACAGGATATGATTCTCATCTTAGAAGGGAACTGTCTAGCCTTAAAATGGCCTGCAAGGGCAGCTATCCTAATACTTGCCTATCCCCTCGCCCCTTATGAAGTCCCTACCAGCATACCCCCCCCCCCTCCCCATTTATCAGAAGGGAGCAGGTCATAGTGGTGCTCACTAAGGCTTAAAATACAGCCTTTATTGGGGCCTGACATTATCCCAGGTTGCGTCCTAAATAGCCCGAAACATGATCTATCAAGACCACTTAAGTCACTCTTCAACTATGTACCAGAAAATGTAGGACGGCAACTGTTGTCCCCCTTCAGAAAGGTGGATCATCAACTGACCCTGGAAACTATAGACCCATTAGTCTGACTCATATAATATGCAAAGCCATGGAACAAATGTTTATGGAAATGATCATCAAAGACATTGACACCTTACAGATACTGGAACCATCCCATATTAATTTTGTCAGAAGCAGGTCATGCCTACTTAACCTGGTAGACTTCACTGAGAAGGTAACAAAGGCAATGTATGAAGGGAAATGGTACATACTACCTACCTACACCTGGCTAAGGCATTCAACACAATGCCCCACTCAGATATTTTAGGCAAATTCTTGATCTGAACTAGGCATAAATCACTACACAAGGACCCAAGGAGTCAGGATTGGTGAGTCCACTATGACCATGCCATGCATCTTTGAGTGACAATTTCTCTCTGTGCTACTAGGAATGTTCAATGTTGTGGCTCACAGGTTAAAATCTCCTCTTTATAGCTGCATGGTCTTGGGTTCATGTCAGACCTCTGGCAACTGTCTGTGTGTAATCTATGCATTCTTCCAGTGTCTGGACATGATTTCTGTAGTTACCCAGCTTTCTTCCCAAGAGCATGCCTGTTAGCTACTCTTTAAGTGTTCATATACATCTTATTGCATTAATGCTTGCTGCTGTGTCGCTGGTCATGGCTGAAAAGGGTCAAAGAGGAACCATTTCATTTACTCAGTTGACAAATGAGTAAACTGCAAAAAAAAGATAAATTTTGCTGTGTATCAGTTAGAATTTTTCTGTGAGAATCTTGAAGGTCTGAGACTGTTTGGACTGTGCTCTTAGGTGCATTTGTGTTCTGTGTGAACACATTAGTCTGGCAGTAAATCAGCAAACCTAATGATCTTCTTATTCTTGATTGTTTCTAACACCCTAGAAAACTGTTATGAACCTTAAACACATTTAGTGACTGTGGATTTAAGTAGTTCATGACTTATTAAGGTGACCTGAGCCTTTGGAAGAGATTAGGTGTAATGAGGAACCTGAGTAACAAATGTCATTGTGGTTGGGATGTGGGTTGGTGCTCAGAAGAACTTCAAACATATATGAAGCGGTCTCTCTAACGTTTTTCGTATTAAGAACTTCAAAGAAACCAGAATTACATTGTTTGATCTAAAGCAACAGTGCTCCATTGTTTTTAAGAGCTGGCTACTGCCAAACAGTTTGCTAAGCAGCTGAAAGTCTGCATAAGAACAGCAAAGGTGACTGTGTTACTTACTGTCCATTACTGTCCAATAACACTCTTATTTTGGGGGCTGATTTTGCTTTAGTAAAATATCTTAGTCTTCTCATAACTACAGGCATTCTATGTCCAGAGTTTCAAACATGCTAGTGATATGCTATGTAAGTGAGGTGACTGATATGGTACATTGGCTTTGGGAACAGGGAACTTCTGTTTCCACTGAAGGAAAAGCAGTAAGCTTAATGCAAGAATGCATGTTAAGTAACAGGTCCGATTAAGATATCAATAATATATTTTAAAACCTAGTCTGTTAAATGTATCATTTTTATTGTTCCTATATTTCAAAATAGCAACAAAACTGATGTGAACTATTCATACCAAGGTTGCTCTATTCTTTTTAGTTTGTTAACCAAGGAAGTTAACGTGTCCTCCATAGACTGTTTTTAGCCATGACCTGGCTCACAAGGGTAAAGCCAAATGTATGAGAAGTTAGGAATAACCAACACATTTTTGTGAAGCAAAAGGGGAACCAGATTAACTGGAGAAAACCCTATGTAACAAGATGAGAACAATTGCTCTTCTAAGCTGTTCATGTATATTGCATGTGCCCTTGCCCTTGTAACCTTTGTGGTTGGAAAGAGTCCAAAATAGACCGGTTCACTTACATGAGTAGTGAAAAAAATAAACTAGAGTTGCTTGCTACTTAGTGTAGCATCACAGTATTCAGAATTGGTCTGTTATTATATGTTTAACATGCCAAATGTTAGCATTTATTCAGTTGCTACTGATAAAGAAACTTGTGCTGTTGCCTATTTATTATGAACATCCCAAGCGCCATTTCTAAAACTGAATGTGTAATGTACTCAGTAAATCTCTGTTATAAAACAAGCTTCATTTTTAAAAGCTCTGTTTACTTAGAGGTGGTATCACTATAGCACAGTTGTGAATGTTGCTGACTCAGAGTGCCTGTTCTCCATTTCACTTATTGGCAGGAATGCCTTCTGTGCAGCCTGTATGTCTTTGCTGACTCCTTGTATTTTGCCGACTGTTTTGGTTTCATTTTACATCCCAAAAATATGCTGAGTTGATAATCTTCCAAATTGCTTGCATGCATGCGTGATTGTGCGCGTGTTTGTGTGTGTGTGTGTGTGTGTGTGTGTGTGTGTGTGTGTGTGTGTTCCCGTTCATGTGTTTGTGTTGTGGTATTGTTAACAATAACAGAGAGGTTGAGGGTTGGCATAATGGTTAAGGTGTATGGACACACAGGGTTTGATTTTTACCTTTGAGGGGAAAATGGCTAGGCTTAAAATGGCCCACAAGCCAAGGGCAGCTAACCTAGTTCTCACCTATGAACTAAGAACAGTAACTGAATTAAGTGTAGTTTTATTTACAAGTAAACTGTAAAATAAAAGTTCACCTTCAACAAGATTGAAAACAAGCACACTTTTTGGTTATGTTTCACTTCTGGGTTTGTCAGTCCAGTTTTAAAATCTCTTAATGAAAAACTAAAATTCCTTACAGTTCTTACGTATTTCAGCTCTAATCAGAATAAGATGAAACACCTATGCCTGTATTCACATACCCTCTACTTCACTTTTATGGAATTGCATCATGGCTGGTTGGAAGTAAGCAGGAAGGTTCAGGGGTAGAGAGACTGAGATGGCTGAGTCATACATTTTAATAGAGGGTTAAGACAGACCCTGTTTAAAAGGTCAAAAAGATACTTAAGGACCAGTTAGGACTGTAGTCCTCTGTTCTTGCACCAGTGTCAGAACCTTTTCCATTCAGATGTGTAGGATTTTCTGATGTTTGGTTTTCTAGCTCCCTTCAAGATCTGAATGACATCCTTAGAAACACGTGTCTGAAAAGGAGAAACACTAAATCATCCATCCTGGCAGATTCAATATCTTCAGACTGAGGTGTATGATGAACCCCTTGCTGTGATTCAGGACACCCACCTGTTGTGGCACAAAGGGTTTCACTGTCTGGCCATGTTCAGAAGTAGTGATGACCAGTGCTGCCTGGGCCACTAGGGATCTGTTAGGAGCACCCTTGACCCATCCTCCCTGATCTTCTGAAGTACTCCGGGGATTAGGAGTAAAGGAGTATTTCAGTAAAGAAATAGACTTGTCCTTGGGAAGAAAAAGGCATACATTCTCCAGGCTCCTTTCTTCAAAGCTTTATGAGCTGCCTTTTCTTAGATGAAGCAAAAAGGTGTACTGATGCACCCCATTTGTGAATCAGCTGTTGGTGCTTTTACAAAATGCATACAGTAACTTGGTCTTATAAGGCATAAAACCCACTTATCTTGTATAATTTTATCCCACAAGGATAGGAATGGGGACCACTTGCCTCCTATTCTTTCTAGAATTAGAACTGAGCCACTGCTGGTCTTCCAATGGAATCACTCTGTCACTTTCTGGAAAATGTACCTTTTTGAAATTTTCCTTTGATCTGTTTAGTACCAAGTTTTGTTGGGATAAATTCTGACATACCTAGGAGGAGGAGGGGACTGCAGGAAATGTTTAACTGTCTGCATAGTTATCATCTTCTTCTCCAGTTTTATAAACACCTTTTCAGCAGTGGCACCAAAGAAGAGCTCCTTATCAAGAGGGGCATTAAGGTGCTCCACCTTTACATGATCTGTTCCCTCAACCAAGCATTTCTCTAATCACTGACTCCATAGCAGCTACCCCTTCACATAGCCTAAGTATCTGGCTTCTGTCATACAATGCTTGTGCAACATTGACAGTAATCTTGTCTTGAAGGGTCCAGTATAGTTTGTACTTTGGCTAAATGTGACTTGCAAGCTTCTGAATAGAATACCACATCAGCAAGGCACACAGCTGATCACTAGACCAGATTAACAAGGATGCTGATAGAAATGCCAGATATATTTGGAAAAGGCCCTGCTGCTTCTACTACCAATATTAGTCTAAAATCGTGTGCTATTGCCACACCAAATAAAGGGATCCCTTGTAATTTTCAGCTACAGGCCCATGAATCCCATAATCCAGGCATGCCATCAATATTTGGTTAAATCTGCTGTGGTCAAAAAAACATGCTTTGCCTAGCCTCATTTCTCTATGAGCTATTCCACTCAGGGCAAGTGTCAAATATGGAAATAGCATTTGTCTGTACATATTTCTTTAGGAATTCCTACCCTGGAGAAAGTAGTAACTCTTTGGCTGTTGATTTATTATTACCACCATTTTGTCATCGGGGTACTGCTTCAAAACTCTTTATGGCATACTCCATAATCACTAGAATGTAGTGGTAGCCATTATTAGACTTTAATAATGGACCTACAATATTTGTAGCTTTCAGTTTTATTTGGACATCAGTAATAGGCAAATATATCAGTGAGCATCTCGATTAGGATGATGCATCATTTTATCGATGTATTTCATTGCATCAAGCCAATAAAATCTAGCTAGAATTCTAGCTTTGTATTTGTCTATCCCTAAGTGTTTTATCGAAATATTGCTACATGCCAATTTCATCATGTGGTCTAAGATGATTTGGAACTAGCAGGTGGTGTAGTATTTCATATTTGTATTGATTTATCCTGTACAAAAAAATCATTCTTCATCTTAAAATAAATGTATAAGATAGGCCCAATCTGCTCACCTGTTTCTCCTTTTCTCCAGATATATTTTCTGTGGTCCTGCTTAATGCATCATATTTACACAGCAGTTTCTTAACATTTCTATTGCTTTTCATCAAATCTGTCAAATTAGGAACACTTTTATCATTTCACCAATGTGAAGTAGAGGATATGGCCTCTTCGTCTGTGAATATAGGCATAGGTGTTTCTTCTTATCCTATATCATCCTGTACCATTTTTGTTTTGGCAATTTCTTCATTTTTGCTTTTGTACCTTTTGTCGCTTTAAGTACATGCTGCTGAGAGTCCTATTTCTGACTAGCATTATGTTTTTGACATTACAGAGGGAAGCCCAAGGCTCTCTTCAGGTTCTGTTTTTTCTCTTAGTAATTTTGTTAACACATGTTTCTCTCACTCTCTGCCTCTAGTCAGACATTCTGCATTACTTTAATGGCTGAAATCTCATGACAAGCTTCTGTATCATGCATTATTGGTTATTCCCTTTTAGTTCTTACACTCACATCCTTCATTAACTTAACAAATAGAGTTTTCTGATAAGACTCATTAATAGGCTTCTGAGAACACACATATTCTTCTATCCCTTACAATTTATTTTGAAGATTCCACAACTGTCCTTTTCTCTTTATCAGGACTGTATATTTTCAATAATGTATCAGGCTGCTCCCTGGCACAAACATTTACTGGAGGTGTAATCAGGATTGTGTACTTTAACGGTGTTAGGTTGCTGTTCCCCTTTATTCACTAGGGTTATATTCTGACCACAGAGATCTAACAATGTGTCTTCTCCTCAGAATTTACACAGTGGGAAGTCTTGACTACTGAGGATGGCATGTGTTAAATCACCTACCAAAGCTACAGGCTGTAGCACTTTACCCAACAGTGTCTGAATCTCTACATGTATTATAGGATATTCTTTCTATTTCTATGAACATACATTAATGTTCTTCTTGTCATATGTTTAATGTTTGCAGACATAAAGTTAGTTAATTAGTGTGACAACATTCTCAGAGTCTAGTGCCCCTATACGTTCCATCCACTAGTACCATACATTTGGCTAACTTAGGGATTACAAAGTGACAATATGCTGATCCTACAATTATGCCAGTAATTATACCAATTGCTTTATCACATTCCATTATCAAATAATCATTATCAGCATGTTGGTTAGAAATCACATCTCTGACTTACATAGCATTTCTGTTTTCATTACGAACATGTTGGTTAGAAATCAATGTCTTGTTAAGTACACCATTCCTATTACTAATCAAACAATGTTTATCAATGTTCCCCGTATTCCTACTTACATCTAAAGTACACTATTTCAGTTGCTGACAGTGTTTGTATGTTCACAGACATTTTCACATTCTTAACTATGCCCTTAGGCTGATCAATTTTATACGGTGATTCATTAACTGGTAACCTTTCAAGCAGCACAGTTTATTAGTACACTTAGGTTCACTCTGAAAAGCCAATTTACATAAATTACTTAGCAGTGCTCTTTTGAATTTATCAACAGCTAAAATACCTATTGTTTTACTTTTCTATTCATTTCTGGTTCTGCCCATAAGCTTGAATCTGATATTTTGCTCTTACAATTTTATTTAAACTCAATGTCCAATTATGAAATTCAATTGTTTGTTTTTTAGAAGGCACAGCAAGTTCTTCATTAATTTTTATAGCACATATAGTCATTACCTTTCATGCCCACATATGCTATAATATATTCCTGTAAGTTGAGAAGACAAGAGTTTAATCCTGTCAAACTGAGTCCAGTACCCCAGGGTGGCATATATTTCAAAAGCAATGTCATCATCCTTGCTCAGCATCTTTACTGACGGGGTGGTCTGTGGGGTGGCCATTACTGTGGCTAGCCTCATTCCTTTCTGAAAAGTCACATCACCTCCTGAAGAGCCATAACATGTTGACTCATGTTTGTGCTGGCCAGCAAAGTGTAACAGTTCAGTTACAGAATGAGAAAACAAAATATTCTCGCTGTCCCTCTCTCTCATCAAGTGGGATGAATACTGAAAATGCCAATAGTTTTATCTTTCAAGTGCATTATTAACTCTTCTACTCCACAGTGCACATGTAGTTGTGAATCAACCTGGTACAGCTGATCATGGCAGTTCTCTATAGGCTGATGGCTAGAAACTGTTGTGATCTGTTAATGAACTTGTCTCAAACCACAGAGACTGGATGTCTGTCTTAAGTGCTACAGATCTAAACCTGCCAAGAATAGACTGTTGTCTCTAGAATGGCCAAGTGACTAAGAAGGACTGAGTCACTCTGGCAGCTCCTTCTCTGGGCAGGACATACTGCAGCAAAGTTGATCCTTCCTGGGGAGGACATACTGCAGCAAAGTTGATCCTTCATAGAGTCTGGAATGGTTGCTGATGTTGAAAAGTTGCCTGTCTACATTATGGAGAAAATTTGGAAGGCAAGCATCAGGGCACTTTATGCTTAACTCACTCAGGTCTGGATCTTTGTAAAAGTCTTGCCTGGCTTCTGATAGTGTGTCAAATCAAACAGAGGGTTCTTCTGATAGCAAGCAATGCTACATTCCCTATAGGGAGTAGTCCCTGCCTCAAAGAAGGTACATACGAACGGTCATCTGGAAGTGTGCTGGTGAATTAAGAGTGGCAGAGGTGCTCATGAAGGAGGACAGAGATGCGCAGTTATGACTGGAGTTGGTCTGCTACTGACTTTGGTATAGCAAGGCAGGGTCCAGGTCATGCAGCATGAAACTCATTAGATGTATTTAAGAAAGGAAATGGTTCCAAACTAGAGGTTTAGCAGTTTCTAGCAGATGCTGTTCTTTCAAGTTAGAGTATAGATAACTCTTTATTTTACAGACATTTCCTTTTCCTGATCTTCCTGCATGGGCATTATTTGAAATGTCATTTATTTACTGGAACATAACCCTGTAGTATCAACAGTGTAATGGTTGTCTCAGAGATGGCACTGAGCAATCTTCCCATCATCTTTGATGGGATTTCTTTTTCTAGGTTATCAAGCACTAACCCTGACACAAACTACAACATATTCTTCAGGTTTCTGAGTATCATTAAAGTATCATGATGGGACAAGCCTTGGCCACTGTCACCTACACCCAGTGTTTCTGATCTACCAAGAGTCTAACAATGTTATTCTCAATAGCAGCCTCAAGGTCTTCTTGTAGATCTTGCACCTCCCGCATATCATTGACTTGCAAATGTATATGTGACTTCAAAAACAGAAGCCAGTTTAATCTAGTTTAGTATGTATCAGATGTTTGTAAAACATTATCTCATATTGGTTAGGCAAATTCCATTCGCCAGCTATGTAGAGAGTACATTACTGCAAGTGATGCCTAATCTGGTAAATTCCTTTCTATTTTATGTAGTCTGGTTTCCTTAAAATATTTACTCATACCTAAGGACCCCTTTACCAGCATGTGATCCAAAACTAGAAACAAATAAATTAGGGCAATCTGGACAGAAACATCTCTAGTACAATAGATGAAATCATTACATGCCTCCAGACTATCACTCTTGTTGATGTATATGGATGAAGTCCTTACTGTGACCCATGTGACTTGAGTTTAAATAGCTACTCAAGTGTCAGGTGGTGTTGGAGTGATAGGAATAGTATGCCCATACAAGGGTGGGATGGGGGGGGGTGGGGATAGCCAATGTCACAATCTCTCAGTTGAGGAATATCAATGCATATGATAGCCTGGGGGAGATTATTTGGTTACCAAGCCATTTTGGTACTAGCCTTCTTCTTAAGAGCATTGGAATATTTATTCACAAAGGGGAAGGTATTTTGGCCCCTCTGGTGATGTTGGTCACCTGTCACCCTGCCCAGGAGAAATTGGATAGGGCTTATCACATATGTCCTTATTTCTAGAATGCCAGTGAGAGCACAAACCACTCTTATTGCTGCCTAAATTGTGTACAGTTTGAATGGGCTTGAGGCAAAGTCAACTTATAAAATATTACATGCCCTAAGATTTTCTCATTATCTGATGTGTTCTGTCTTACCTAGAATGGGAAGTATATTCCCTATTGTGAAAGCTTGTAGCAGTTGGTCAGTACATATATATATATATATATATATAGAGAGAGAGAGAGAGAGATATGTACAAACATTGACACACACACACACACACACACACACACACATATATATATATATATATATATATATATATATATATGGGTTACCCTTAGTATGTTGAAAGAGCACTACATCGAATTCCACTTCCCCGACATGGCAGAACATCGACAAATGAAGAGCCAACATTTCCTGCATGGTAAGTTACCGTTTGGCCATCCATCTGAACTTTGCCCCATACCCCCGTGGTAGTGCGTTCTCGGAGTTGGAATATTAAGTTAGGGGGGTGTGGGGGGTGAAGCCCCCCACCTAGGGGGTGTGGGGGTGTAGCTCCCCACATTTGTGTAGTCAGTTTAATGGCAGTGTTTCAGTTCTGGATGGCCAAATGATAACTTACCGTGCGGGAAACTTCGGCTCTTTATTTGTCAATGTTCTGCCATGTCGGATAAGTGGAATTCGATGTAGTGGGCTGTCGATGTACTAAAGGTAACCCATATATATATATATATATATATATATATATATATATATATATATACATATACACATATATATATATATATATATAGAGAGAGAGAGAGAGTCTCCTTCCCTTCCCCTCCTACCCCAAACATATCCTTCTATTTCTTTCTTAACCCCCTTCCCCCTCTCTCCTGTAGCCCAATTTCTCCTCATTTTGTGCCTCTGTTCTTTTAACCCTTATTTTCATACTGTACTCTATCACCTTTAGGTTCATAGGTTCATAGATTAGTACTAGGCTAACTGCCCTTGTGGGTCATTTTTTAAGCCTAGCCAATTGCACCGTGTGAGAATCAAACCCTGTACCTTGTGTCTGTAAGGTAACCACCGTAACCATTATGCCACCCTCCCACCCCTATAATAACCACTCCTATATACCTACCTTTTATATTTTCTTAACTTTCTTTCCTTCTATTTAGCATTCTTCTCTGACAATCCTTCCTCTATCCTACTCCTCCTTTTATATATTAATTGCTTACAAGCATTGTGGTACAACTTTATTCCTTCCTCCTCAATTATTTCCATTATTTTACCTGACTGCATACTAATGGAACCTCTCTCTATATATATGTAAATCTTGTCAATTGAGAATAGGTCAGAATGTTTGCTTTGTTTTGTATTCTTACACTATTGTATTACTGGATTTCATTGTATTACTTTATACTATTGTTAATTTGTTCTTTTGTAAGTGGAGCTTTTCTCCACAGGCCTCCACTGAAAAGGGTCTTTGGTTCAGTTGGACTATCCCGGTCAACAAATGTCAAATAAATAATAAATAGTATACACACCTTACATCCACAGTACTTTTAGTTACATTGGTATTCCTACAATTGGAATCATTCATAACATTTCCAGGAATATTCCTGTGAAGAAAATGTATAATTCTTTCATTTAGTACTGTCTGGTCCTTTTGTTACTGAAATAGTCACTCTCACCCCAAGTATGTCCAACATATCACATCTGTCTTTACCACCAGTCTATAGGGCCCTACGTAGGCTTAAGTATTTATAGTCCTCAATCTCCCACGTTCATAACAAATACTGGAACCATCCCTAAAAAGATGTCATCCCTGCTAGCCTCTATGGTGGGTATACCCCAGAAATGTATAACCATATTGTATCCTGTGAAGGAAACAAATAATGATCCGGTATGCAAATGATATCAAACTAAATTAATTTGGTCACCATCAATAATCCCAGTATTATTTTCTGTAATTTAGCTATATTCATGTTATAATGTTTAATATACAAAAAAGCCATGGTGACCTATGGGGGGGTCCCTATCTTCTTCTCCATTTATACCATCTTGTGTAGGCTCTCATTTTAATGGCTATATCTAGCAGAATATGTGTCCTGATATTCCATAGAAATAACATCTTCCATGGACATGTTGAAGAAAGAAAGGACAGAAAAGCAGTTACCAGTTTCATTGTCTGGTTCTTTTATATCCAGATGGAGCTCTTCAGCTTTGTAAAACCCATGGTACCAACCAGACCATGCAGCTGTGTCTCAATCGATATAGTAGCAACACCTTGGGAATTTAGCTTCAGAAAGGCAAATTGTCTTTCTTTGTTAAGTCTGACTAAACATTAGTTCAAAGTAGAACCCATAGGCAATAAATCTCAATATGTTCCACTTTCATACATTGCTCATAGCGTACAGTGCTGCACTCTGGACTGATATGCTCACTCTTCAATTCATAAAACTGGTGAAACTGACCAGTTTGAAACAACTCACCTTTGTTAATGTCCTGGCTAGGCCAATGCTACAAAGCCGTGTCATCCAGTCTCTTCTGTACTTGGATATTCCACACTGCTGTCTTGATTATAGTTTCATCATAAAACTACAAAATGTCCTTGCAACAAGTGCAATAAATTCTCTTTTGCTGCTGACTCATTCCTAAACTATGCTATATAGAGTAACTGTAGCATTGTGTAGCAGCATTCTTATATTTGATGCAGAAATTTCATAATCTGAGAGAGTAGGGACTTCAGTTCCATTGTATGAAAGGCATTAAGAGTGTTTTGTCTTTGAAGCTTCTCGCTGTGATTCTTGGTTAAGAAGTGATATAGACTGATAATTTTCATGTTCATTTTCCCAGATGCTTGCCGCATGTATTTCAGACCTGGTTTTCAACCGTCAGCCACCACTCTGTGCCATCTGGCTCATCTACAAATCTTATCTGTTGCCGTGTAAAGTGCACGAGGCATAGTGAGGGACTTGGACATTGATATTTTCTCTTGAAGTGCCTGTCTTGCTTCTAGCAGATAGTCTATATGAAAAATTGACATCAGTCTCCTCCATGTTTTTCTCAGCTGATAAATGACTGCCTTTTTTAACATTCATCTATGTACCCATCAAATGCCACACCTGTACTTAGATATGTTAAGAATAGGGATATTTCTTCAGTGCCCTGGCCAAATTACTTCTGGCAGTAGGATTTCCTCTGAAAATTGGTCCTACGTGTAGTGGGACTAAAGTGGACAACAAAAATAAAATGAAATAAATAGCTACATACATAAGTGAGTAACTACCTTAAGTTTGAGTACCGTTTACTTAATGTAATGTTTTCCACCACAAGTCAGTAAGCAATAAACAAATACAGATGAGTTGTGTAACCAAAGTGTAGAACAGCAATAGCCTATTGTTCAGAAAGTTACTGTTTTTAATGAAAGCTGCTCTGTAGTTCAGACATGTAATCCGGAAGTTCATTGGTAGGAATGAATCTTTTGTTTCAGTTTCAGCTGTTGTTTTGCTTACAGGTCTACTGTACATGTAAGTAGGTCACCTTTTTCTTCAAATCTTGAGTTGGAAAAAGCAATTGAAAACTAGTTGGGGTTTACCAGTGTAGCTGTAATTTCTCAGCACTTCATATTAGAGGTTTTGACTGTTAGTTATTCAGGTGTTAGGTGCTGACATAAGTACTTGTAAACGTTTTTTCTTTTAGACTACAGATAAGATTATTTACATCTCAATTATTTCATTTCCCGCCAATGGCTCAACCTTCCCACATGCAACCAGAGATCTAAATCCAGTATTTTAGTTTTAGTATTGCAGGCATTAAATTTTAACCTCAGCAGGCCAGTGCATCTGTTATGACTATACTGACTCTCTCACACACACACACACACACACACACACACACACACACACACACACACACACACACACACACACACACATATAGTAATGCCTATATTTCTGTATCAGACTATATAGCAGATTAGTTAAAAAGACTGTTCAAAGTCTTCAAATTTCAGACTGGATTTCTGAAGTATTCTTACAAGTACAAATTTCATTCCAGATCTGCACAATTTCTTAGTGTTGGGAAGTGAGAATAACTTTGATATCCTACATTTAATGGTGTCTTCAGATTTTTATTATTTGCAAAAGAAACAGCTCATCTCAAAGGAAGCAGACAAGACAGTCTGGACAGATATGAGTAGGTTGGTGGAAATGTGATGGGGTCTCCTTGAACAGAAAAGATTGGGATATAGCGAGCGCAGGAGGCAGCTCTCCATAAGTATCGCTTCTCAAGGAAGGCTATGAACCCATAGAATGCACTACTGAAATGTGCGGTAGAAGTTATGGTCACAGAAGCAACCAAGAGAGCATGGGGCAGCTGGATAAAGGGAGAGGAGGAAGGGTGGGATGTAGGCGAGGTAAAATGTTAATCATCTTTAAAAAACAGATTAGATAGGACAGTTTTCTCCTTCTGCAATCAGACAAATCTTATGTAACATAAAACTACACTGTACATGTTAAATAAATATTGAGCCAGAGGTGACATGCATGCCTTTACTTACTGTAATATGAATGCAGTGGTGATCCCAGATAGCAATGCACACATATGTACATGTAATCTGGCATATATTAACTGCATTTCCTCCCTTCCTCTTCATTTTTGAACATGGGAGAAAAGAAACAGTGCATATACTGTCTAGCTACATGGGCATGGAATTATTGCCTGTGAATGAGTATTCTTGAAACCCATATGTTATTACCATAAAACTGTTAGTGTTTATTTTGTTTGTTAGATGGGAAGTACAGAAGAGATGCACTGCTTAGCACAGTTTCACATCACTACTGGTCATTTTACTACCACTCATCACTACTGGTCATTTTACTACCACTCATACACTACTGGTCATTTTGCTACCATTCATCACTACTGGTAATTTTACTACCACTCACCACTACTGGTCATTTTACTACCACTCATCACTGCTGGTCATTTTGCTACCTCTCATCACTACTGGTCATTTTACTACCACTCATCACTACTGGTAATTTTACTACCACTCATCACTACTGGTCATTAATTTTAATACCATTCATCACTACTGGTCATTTTACTACCACTCATCATTACTGGTCATTTTACTATCACGCATCACTGCTGGTCATTTTACTACCACTCATCATTACTGGTCATTTTACTATCACTCATCACTACTGGTAATTTTACTACCACTCATCACTACTGGTCATTTTACTACCGCACATCACTACTGGCCATTAATTTTACTACCACTCATCACTACTGGTCATTTTACTACCACTCATCACTACTGGTAATTTTACTACCACTCATCACTACTGGTCATTTTACTACCACACATCACTACTAGTCATTTTACTACCACTCACACTTTTGGAAGCAAAGCACCTACTTCACCCCTCCACACATGTAGCATCTGAAGCAGGCATTTTTAGCTGCTCAAGGAAGTACTTCTGTGGCATCACTGGGTTGGAACAGTGTCCCAGATATATCAGTTAGGGGTGTCTCCTGTTGGAGGAGGAAGTTGGGCCATTAGTATCTAAGAAGTTGTTGATGTCTGATGGTAAGGGAAGAATTCTGTCATTTGTCCCTCTCTGGTCAAATGCCTGGAGTAGCATCCACCATGAGGTATAAAACTGGTTGGTTATTTCTGCCTGGAAACACTTGTGGTCATTCATCCTTTTTCATTTAAAGATCTAGTCATATATCTGTTGGATTGTTGCCTTGCTTGTTAGTATTGTCACCAAGGCCTGGCACTGGATGTCATCACCTCTCTGGTATAACCTTTCGTGTCAGGTAGTTCTTCCAAACTCATTTATCTTGTAGCTGGCTCTATATCATCTATTTTGAACAGCTTGAATGTCTCATATAAACAGCGTACCAAAATGTCCTGATTCTTGAAATAGTCTGCCCCAGTTTCTTTCTGCCAGTTATGCAGCCCCTTGTCAACACCTACACACATGCTGTAAAGCTGCATAGCACCTTATTCGTGCTAAGTCCTGTTGTAGAATAACATTAGAATCTGTGGTTGCCTGTGCGGCATAACGGTAAGCAAAGAGAGAATTATTTATCTTGTGCTAAACGACCATACCACTGAGTCAAGTTGCTTTCCAAACTTTCTTGAAGATTCTTGTAGATTTGTGTAAATCTTTCTGGAAGCCAGTACGACTGACTTGTGAAAGATTGATGTATGAGGTTTAATTTTATTTTGTTTCATGAATATTTGAATTCCACTGATGTGAGTTGTGGACCATTGTTGCTTAGGCAAATTATTTCTTGCACATATTTTTTTTTTTATTATTATTGACATTGTTGACTCCATACAGATGATTTCAGTACAGCTTGAGTGAGCATACATTATGGTTACAGACACTAAATCCATAATAGGACCCCCAAAGTCAGTATAAATATGTTTCCATGGTGCACATGGTCATTATTATTATAGGATGCAGTGGAAATCCAGTGGGGTATTTTGGAACATTTGACATCCATCACATCTTTTGGCTATGCCATCAGACATTACTAGGTCACTTCATAGGTTCATAGGTAGGTACTAGACTATCTGGGTCATTCCTGGTTTATGTCTGTATAGCAGCATTTGTTATAAATGACTGGGCAATGGGTGATGAGTAATACACACCTATTGACTCCATGATTATTGGTATTTTAGGGTTTGTAGATAGCAGTCATGGCAATCCCTCAGCATTACCCCATTACTCCTTTTTCTTATACTTAATATAACGATTATGCTCCCCCCCAGGAACAGGGAACAGTGGTGCAGCTGGTCTGCAGCCATGATAGAGGCCCCTTTTCTTGGGTTACACATAGCTATTAGCACTTGACTTGGTGAACTATAACCAGCATTAGGCCATTTGCTTACAGGCATTGGATATGAAATATGGAAGAAATGATCAGCAGATCCAGTGACTGTCCACTAGTTATAGTCTGGTCAATCAAAGTGAAATTTCTCCGCTTCAGGAGAGAAATCTGGGATAATGCCTCAGTGAATCACAAACAGACACAAAGGTGTCGTATAAAATCATCGGTAATGTCATTATAACCTCATCTGTGGTACATTCTAAAGTGTGGGTGCCTTTAGCATGAACTTTATCTTATCTTATAATCTATGCAGTCCATCCTAATCAACTACATGCTCAAAGTATGAAATTTCAGCTTTGAAAAAGTCACACTGTATCTATTGTTTTATAAATCCATATTGTTTTAGCCTCTCTAGGACACTTTCTATTTGACACAGATGTTCTGTGCATTTCCTCCACTTTATTAGGATAACATCTTGGTACTACTGCATATTTGGAATTCCCTGGAGAATGTGCTCCTTTGTCTGCTGTTAAATTTCAGGTGTAGATATACCTCTGAAAATTAGTAGGTTATGCTGGAGAAAAACTTTATGCATACTAAAGCTCTGAAATTTCTTAGAAGGCTATTCCATTTCTTCTTTTAAAAATTATCATATCAAGTAAATTGGAATTCACTGGAGAGAATGTGGTCCTTTGTCTGCTGCTAAATTTAAGGTGTAGATATACTTCTGAAAATTAGTAGGTTATGCTGAAGAAAAACTTTATGCATACTAATGCTCTGAAATTTCTTAGAAGGCTATTCCATTTCTACCTTTAAAAATTCTCATATCAGGTAAATAGCTGTGAATCTGTGCCCACTACCACCTCTACCTGGCCATCACCATAAACTAGGACTGTAAAAATGTCTTTAGTTCTTGGGGAGACATAATGCACATTACTTAGGGCTGGGTTAATGGAGACTATGAAAACCTCACAGATATGCCCAACCCTTGCTTTATCTTTGTTAAGTAGTGGTACTATCTGAGCAGGTCATTCATTGCACTTTACATTAGACAACGTGCTAACATTTGCCTGATTACGTAGTTCCTGTTTGATGGAGAATGTAAGAATAGGGGTTATTGCTCTAGCCTTATGTGTAATCCCTTCTTAAAGGATGAGAGTGTATCACATGGCTTGATCTGTAGATGAAATTTGTTCCAGAGAAGGGATAGCTGCTGTGTGACAAATGTGTATCTCCATTGTGATTTGTTTATTTGCTGGAGAAGGTTCAGATCTCTGTTTCTAGTGTTCACAGTGCAACAGGGGAAAAAGACACCTTCAGACTTATAAAGGGTATCAGAATTTGTCAGAGACTTTGGATGCATGGCTAGGCTTAAAAAGGCCTTTGTGGTCATGAGCCTAGTAAGCACCTATGAACTTATGAAGCATGATATTTATTTCAGAGTTAAGTCATTGTCTTGTGATGATTAATGCACAAAATGCTTTGCATTTCCTTAAATATGTGCACTTATATGCATTTATAGAAATGCACTCACTTGTGAGAGTTGTTAATACATATTTGAGCTGGAGAAAAACCTCTCACATCCCACATGTACCCAGGTTGCCAGTGATTACTACATACCTATACCACCACATCAGTACTCTAACACCAAACCTGCATATACTGAAGTATTAATAATATCCCCTTCCAAAACTTCCTAGGTCTCCTAAACAATGTCCCAATGTACCTAGACCTCAGCAACAAAATTACACACCAAACATACTACTGTTGTCATCACAAGCATGAGTCACCAAAGTGGTTTGCAGATGTTCCTAAGCAGGAAGAGCATAATGTCACACATGAAGCCATACTTTTTACAAATTACTCAGTAGTTATATATACTGATGCACCACTCATCATGCTGAGCAAAGACTGATGGTCAGCTGTGTCTCAAACGCACATGTGGAAGTAAACAATCATTGACATTCCAGCTTGGATGATATGAAGAAAGCCCTGGCTGAGCTATCTCTGTATGTCTCTCTCTGATCTTGTAAGCAGCTAATCTTATCCAGTATCCTACCACCACCACCACAAATAATGCCACAATGCAAACAAAAAATTACTTACTTCAACAATTGGCTCACTAATTGGTATCTTTTGGTGGGGGAGTGTCCAAATATGTGTCAGCATAGAAGGAGATGATCAACAGTTCTACCTATTTCACTAGGGATGACCTGCACCTCCCTCCCCAGGGCTTGTGTATATTAGCAGACATTTTCTGCCTCCCTAATACCTGTTTGGAAAATCCAGTCTCCTACACCTATCAGCCTAGCAGTTTCAAATCAGTCCTGTATGAAAGTGCCACAGCTCAGTGTTAGAAGGCTAAACAAAAAACTGTCCAGTCTTAAGACCTTGTTAACCTTTGAAAAAAATACACATCTGTATAACTACAGAACTGTGGTTCTGCTGTAGTGACAACCCTGCTTCTCTACCTGTTTTAATATCACCACTCATTTAGACCGATTGCTGAGGATGGTTGCTTCTTTGCTGGGGGTGTATCTGTTTTTATTGGAAAACCCATTTTATCACATATAATCCAGCAATAATTCCACTATACAGTGATAACTAAAAGGAAGTTTACCTTCCGTATCATGACGAGTTACAGACACCCTCCTAGACACCAGTAACCCATGAAACCCACTTCACCAAATTAGAATCCATAACTTTCAAACCTAATATGATCATCCAAGGTGATTTTAATTATTCATTCATAAATTGGCTAACATACACTAGAAATATCACCAGACATAACAAATATGCAGAATGGTTCCTGAAAATCATTAGAACGACATCTTTTGACAAGTTAGTGTCCTGCTTTGCCTTCCTAGGGAATCAAACTTACAAGATTTACTAGATCTGCTTTGCATGATAATGGCACCATTATGTATCACAACTACAGCTGTGATGCATAATGGAGCTATTATATATAATGTTACATAATGACACCATTATGTATCACAGCTGTAGTTGTTCCCTCTTTCATCAAAGCTGATAACATAAGATAAATCCCACTATCTTCAGACACTTCAAAGACTTCTCTAAGGTCATATTTTTAGCACTAGCTTCTGATCTAATCAGATTTTTAAATCACTCCACTCCATGAGGATCCCATAGATAAAATGGCTACTTATGGCACCAATTTATATTTTCATATAAACTTCTGCATTGAAGCTTATGTCCCCATTCACCACAAATACAATGCCAAAGTCAGAAGCATCCCCTTTTGGTCGAACTCCTGCATCAACAAACAAAAAAAAGAAAAAAAAAACAGAAAAGCTTCCAGGCATAAGAAATACACCCAAATCCCTCACTTCAAAAGACCAATGAATAAACAGCTAAGGTAAAAGATAAAAATTGCAAAGTTTAATATGAATTAAACATTGCTACCACATGCAAATATTGCCACAAAACCTTACGTAATGGTTTCAGGAGCATCAGAAGCAACACCCACCCATACACTGAGTTGATATCAAATGGTACTACCTGCTCTGAGCCAGAGAATATTGTAAACATACTAGTGTGCAAATTTAACTCAGACTTCTCTCTTCTCTCTCCATGCTTCACACTCACAACATCCAGTCAGCCCTTGCTGCTCTAATTACCTCAGAATAAGTACTAAAAGCCCTGTTCAAAACCAAAAACACTAAGGTTATGGGTATAGACTACAAACCAGGCTGCTACCTCCTTGTTAGTATGGAACACTTTCTTACATACTCCTTCGTAAACCTATTTAAACACAGTTTCTCCACTGATTAGATACTTGAATCTTGCAAAGCTTGCATTCCAGCTGTTGTGGTCCAGCTAATGACCCTGGAAGCTATATACAGATGAACCTTGTCAGCCTTATTTGTAAAATAATGGAATGTATCATTATGAGCCAGCTTATAATCCCTTGATCAAAGCAAATTTGGCTTTATGAATGCCAGATCCTGTCTACTTAACTTGGTTGACTTATTCAAAACAGGCAGAGAGGCATTGTACAAAGACAAATCAGTACACTATCCAACATTCTAGCATTGTTGATAACCAGATCTGGATAAATATTAACCCTTACAAAACTTGTTGGATAGCAGACTGGCTAACAGTCAGAATCTAGCTAAGCAGAGTTGGTGGCACACATTTCTCAAAAGGCTTATCACTACTGACATCCCTCAGGGCTCTGCTCTGGGACCACTACACTTTGGCATATGCTTAACCGGCATCAGTACTGACATCAGGGGTCTCTGGATGACCAGGTTTGCTGATGACTTCAAATTTAGGACTGTTGCCAGCACTCTAGAGAATGCCCATATTCTTTAGTAGGGAATCACCTATACAAATTCAATCTATCAAAACCATGCACTAAAGCTTAATATAAACATATGTGGTCATAGCAGTAAGAAAACATGGCTAAGGTAGGAAGAAAATCATTCTGTGTTGCCCATCTTATAAATGAAGGCATGAGATCCAGGTACAAGGAAGTTATAGTGCCACTTTATTCGGCCCTTATCAGACCCATCATTGAGTATAATGCTCCCTTCAACATGTACCTGACTAGACATATGCAACAGCTGGAATGGCCACAAAGGTTCTTTATCAGGAAAATCCAGGGTATAAATACATTGTCCAATACAGATCACTTTAAAGTCCTATCTCTATAGTCTAACAGGTTACTGAGAGGTGATTTATGCCTGGCATACTAGTCATCCTTAGATCCAGCATTGATAGACCTTTTGCACATCTTCAAAATGAACAGCATCAGAGCCACTAGATCCAAGGATTTAAATTTTGCTTGTGACATAAATAAGACATGTTGGTGATACAGACATGTGTCTCAGAGGATCGCCATGCTCTGCAACAGACTCCTCATCCATGTAAAGCAGAGTCCATCCCTAACCGTATTTAAGTGTAACCTTGACCAATGGATGGGAAATTGTAAATTCAGTACTAGTCTGGCCCCCCATGTCTCTGATAGAGGCAGACAGTAATGACCAGACTAATATAACTCTTCCCACATAAGCTCCAGAGACTTCATAATTAAAATACCCACACCTAATAAATGTCCATGACACAGAGGTATACAGTTGGTTTGGATTGCATGGCTAGGCTTATAAAGTCCTCTTGTGGTCATTAGCCTAGTCTATAACTATGAACCCATGAACATATAATGTACTCTTTGAGAAACAAGAGCACTCCTGCACTTCCCAGAGAAATACCACACCCCCCCCCCCAAATTGATTCTGTCATTTGAGACCTGGGCATATTCATGGACAATGAACTCTCCTTCAATCACCATGAATCGCCTGTTATTAGGAAATCCTTCTAACTAGATCAACTAATTGCTAACATTTTCTGCAGGCCCATAAAAGTTATTTCTTCTGTCTTCTCCTCATTTTTCTGGAGTATACTGGAACATAATACCCTTTCTGGCACATATCTATCTAGGCTTTTAGTCTAACTAGATAAAAGACAATATATCCTGAGCTATGCAGAACATTCTTGAGCTCTCTGACTGCATGCTGCCTCTTACAGACTCCAACTTTACCCCCATATCACCCCCAATTATCTTCTCAAAAATACTCTCAAACATAACCCCTCCAGCTATAGCTAGGGAGCATGTACTGACTGCACTCACTAAAGCCAAGAACATGGCCCCAGTGGGCCCTGATAACAACCCAAGATGCCTCATGAATAGTCTAAAATATGACTTATCAGGACCTCGGGAGTCATTATTTAACTATAGTCTTAAAACAGGCTTTGTGTTACTTCAATGGAAGACGGCAACAGTCATCCCCCTTCATAACAGAGGACCTTCAACAGATCCTGGAAACTACAGACCTGTTAGTCTGACTAGTCTTGTTTGCAAAGCCATGGAAAGAATTCTCATGGAAATTATCAATTAGGACATAGGAGACTCCAGACACTGGATCCATTTCAGTTTGGCTTTATCAAAGGAAGTTCATGATTGCAGAATCTGGTGGTCTTCTTTGAAAATGTCACTAAGGCAATGGATGATGGGAAAATGGTGCATGCTCTCTACCTAAAGCATTTGATATCGTACTTCACTCAGGCATTTTCAACAAACTTATGGAACTAGATATAAACCCTTATATACGATGGATAGCTAGCTGGCTCACTGATAGGCCCCAGGACATTAGAATCAGTGAGACCATCTCCACAAAGAGGCCAGTCACCACTGGAGTCCCCCAGGACTCTGTGCTGGTCCCACTCCTCTTTGACGTCTATTTCTTGGATGTCAAAGCCAGTGTTAAAGGCCTTTGGCTGAACCAAGTTCACAGATGATTACAAAAACTGGGAACAGTCATTGAATCCCCCCAAGATGAGAACACCCTTTAGGATGGTTTAGTGCAGACAAAAGATTGGTACCAAAACCATGGCTTAAAACTCAATATCAAGGAATACATTATAGTACCTTTGGGAAGTCTACTACCCTCGGTAACCATATCATCCATAAAACACCCTTAAAAGTTGTTTCATTAGTCAGGGATATGGGAACTCACGTAGATAGTAACCTAGACTTCAACCAGCATGCATCCAAGGTAGTAAAAAAATCCTTCTATGTTGCTCAACTTATAAACAAAGGCATAGCATCTGGGTTTAGAGAGGTCATCATACCACTGTCCTCGGCCCCAGTCAGATCCATGTCCCCTTCAGCATATACCTGACAGACACATGCAGCAACTGGAATGTCTGCAAAGGTTCTTTACAAAAAGAATACAGGGAGTAAACACACTGTCCTACTCTGATTGTCTCAAAGCCCTAACTCTTTACTTGGTATCATACAGAGTTCTGAGAGGTGATCTTCGCCAGGTATACAAGGCATCTCTGATCCCTGTTTTGATGAGCCTTTTGCACCTTTGCAAAACAAACAGCATCAGAACTACTAGATTAAAAGACCTAAAGTTTGGTTGCAACATAAGTAGGACATATTGGAGAGACAAATATGTTTCTCAGAGAATTCCCATTCTCTGAGAGATGCTCCCCATTCATGTGAAGCAGAGTTCTTTCCTATCCCTTTTTAAGTGAACTTGGACCAATGGATGGGTAATCAGAAATTCACCCTTGGTCTGGCTCCTGTATCTCTAATGGACAAAGGCAGTCAGTAAATCACCACCTACATAAATCAAATTTGTGGGTCACATTTAGCTTGCATGGCTAGGCTTATAAGAGCCCTACTGGTCGTTAGGCTAGTATACACCTATGAACCTCTGAATCTCCCCTTCTGCTTATCCCCTGTAGAGTTGTGAAAAATTGGAACATCATAAATACCTGCTCTAGGGATATAAACTTACAATGTATTATATACAGGGCTTGCTGGTGAGATAGCTACCCTTCCCAAAGGATACCCTACTTTTGGGATAAACTCCTACTCCATCTACATACAATAGCTCTCTCACCTTCTTTAAATGTAATTTAGACAGATGGATGGTAATCATGAGTTCACCACAGGTATGGTCCATGACCCCCTTATGGTCAGGGAAAATGGGTAAGCTGCAGTGACCAGGCTCCTAATGATTAGGATAAAGATTAATTGTTTAGTATGCACCTATGAGATCTTCATTTTAGCTCAAGAAAGGCACTGCCAGAAATACTTCTATTTTGTTGATTAAGCTTTGTATCTAGAATTGAAAACAGAAAATGGCATGGCCCTATATGTATAAGGATTTGCATAATAATGGCTGTGTTTCTGTAAGGAAGCTTTAGTCCATAATAATCTATGTTGAGGTTATGCTTTATCTCCTCCCCACCCAGAAGCAGACTAACTCTCAGGTAAGGTGAGTGAAACATAGATTAGCAGCAGGAGAAATATGTGCCTCTTCCCTCAAAACATCAGAATGGCTTGGTACATAAACTACACTAGCATTGTACAAGTTAAAGGTGGGCATAACCTATATAAACAGACAAAGCAAAAGGTGGCAAAAGAAAATGAAAATAGAAGGTGGTGAGTATTTGGTTTAATGTTTATGTGACACCTCAACCTCATGTGTTAGGTTGAGACTACCATATATCAGCATGCATATGCTGAAAACAGACCTATTACCACCCGTAACATGATTTTCTATAACAATATAATAACAGCTATGAATGAAAATGCTGTGATGTCATTTATATAGATTTACCTTCACATTTGATAGGGTTATACATAAAACACTGATCAATAAATCAGAACAACTACATATTGATGTACTCTTGATAAGACTGACAGCTACATGGTGTACAAATAAAAGACGGAGTATCGTACAGCAATTGAACGGGTGAAATTCAACGTTATAGTCAGGGTGTCCCACAGGGCTCTATTCTAGACCCATACTTGTTTAGATTGTCTTTTCAGATCTATCTTTTTCATCTGAGGTGTTCTACAGTGTAGTCTGTATGTAGACAATATGAACATGGGAAAACTGGATACATGTGTTACAGATAGGGCATGTCTGCAAAAGAACTTAACTAAATCGACCATTTGGCACAGGAGAATAATATGCCAATAAATACTTAAAAAACTATGCATATAAGATTTGGGAGACATAAATTGAAATGTGAATACTTAATACAGCACATGGTGATTGAAAGAGTAGATTCATTTAAGGACTTCAGTATATGGGTAGATCCAGCTTTGAGTTTTTCTAATCATATCAAACAACTGGTTAATGATGGTTATAGCGCTATAGGTTCCATAAAAAGATTTATAAAGTCTAGGAAATCAGAAATGATGAAGTCATTGTTTATTAGTTATATTAAACCCAAACTTGAGTATGGAATAACAGGGTCTATATTATAAACCTGAATACCCTTTTGAGCGAATACGACAACAGCGACACATATAACCCGAACCGCAAATACGCTGAACCCCCTAAACCGTGAAATTTAAAATTTCGAATCATCTTAGTCGGCCAACCGCACCACCCACTACATACTACTTACCCAAACATAATAAATAAACCACATACATACACTAACCAAACCCTACTCCTAACCCTACACTAAACCTTACATACATTACTATCTATGCACTTACCTTAACCCGCACCCTAACCCTAAGGTCCGTAACTATCGCACGCTTACCCTATGGAGATATACCCAAACAAAACAAATAATCCACACACATACACCTAACAAAACCCTACTTCTAACCCTACACTAAACCTTACATACATTACCTATCTATGCACTTACCTTAACCCACACCCTAACCCTGAGGTCTGTAACTATCGCACACTTACCTTACGGAGCTAGACCGCAGACAGGCCAACCATGACAAAGCGACATTTTGAATTTTGTGGTTTTGGACGTTCACTGTTTCCGTAGCTCGCGCAATATGTGTCACTCTTTTCCTGTTCACTCAAACGGATCTTCGGGTTTCTAATATAGACCCGAATAACAATATGGAAACCTTGCTATAACAAAACAAGCATGAGTAAACTGGAAAGGGTACAGCAGAAATATACCAAGAGCATCCATGGATGTGAAAAGTTATTATGAAAGACTAAAATGTCTGAAGTTGTACAATGCCTCATATAGATATTTAAGAGGGGACCTTATTCAGGTATTTAGGCCATTTAGAGACGACTACCTCTGGGAATGTTTGGGGTTATCAAAAGGTAGTAGAAAATCATCAGACAACCTGTTTAGAATATTCTATAGGAATGAAAAGTGTACTAATTGTTTCTCTGTGAGAGTAGCTGTTGCATGGAATAGACTGTCAACTTACATTAGAGCAAGCACTAATTTAGATATTTTTATGAACAGCCTGGACACATATTATGGGAATAACTGTTTTGGTATACTGTTGGTAGGCTAGAAGGGCATTATTGCCCGTGCTTGAAATATTTGTATGTATATATGTATGTATATATGTATGTATGCATGTATGTAAAAATGTAAAAATGCAGGGCTAATGATAACAATGACATGATGGGTATTGGTGTTCAGAGTCTAGCTGCCTGAGATTGGTGCTTTGATGGAAGAAAGTGCTTAGTTCTGTGGTAGCAGCTGAAACACTGTACAGGGAATTATGATGTCACATATGAAGTCTAAAAATAAGAGGGACAGAGAAGATAAACAAGCTGAAGTGTAGCCCACCACATGAGGAAAGGGTCCAAGGGAATAGAACAATTGAGGAAGAGAAGAGACACTGTGAGACTCTCTGGAGACTGAAAATGTCTGCGCGTTCCGCACTTACTATTACATAGACGCCTTCCATATGAATAAGCAACAGACAAGAATGTGATAAATGGTATTTATAGCACAGAAGAGAAGTGTGAGATGTTGTTGATGTGTGATGTTAATACTGACTTCAGTCATGAAACATTTTTATGTCTTACACATGGAACATCTAAGGCAGCTAGTAAAATAACCTACATAAGAAGAAGCAGTCTTGGGCCTGGTGTTCTCAAATGGGAGAGGGAGAAAGAAGGTATGAAATTTGGAAGAAGGCAAACATTTAAGAGCAACTGAACAACACATCAAGTGATCATCAACTACAGTCAGTCCAATCAAAGAGAAGATTCTTGACTTCAGGAATGCAATCTGGGATATCTGAGATAATGCCTCGGTAAATTTCTAAGAAACAGACACAAAGGTAGCAGATAAAAACAACAGGAATGCATCAGCAGTGCCACTACTATAGAAAAAATATTTTTGCTTGAATTAGATAACTAGCAGATACTAAATGCAAAAAAATGTGGTGAAAATGTCACTGTGGTGCTTTAAAAATGGTCTCAGAGGCTAGGGAATAACTAATATTTAAGAAATATTAAGAAATGCAAAATGGAGACAGCAGTATAAGTTAAACAAAGGAATCATAAAAGGCAGTCAGAAAAGTGAAGCTGTAAGTGTGAAACAGCTAAGTCACTGAAAACTGAAAAAGAAAAAAAAGAAAAGAAAAAAAACTGTTATAGGTATATAAAGGAGGAAACAAAGTCAAGGAAGAGGCCATTGAAAAGTGGGGTGCCACATGGTTTGGAACCAGGGCCAATACCTTTCAGCATGCTTGTGTTAGATGTCAGGCTAGAGTCTGAGAATGAGCTCAGTATATTAGCAGACAGCAGCAATACTGATTTTCTGGTTAAAGATGGAGGCACATGCCTATATCCTGATCTCAAACGGCTTCCATGATAGGCACATCAGTGCGAAAACTGCTACAGCTATTTATTTATTAATTTATTCAGTTTGCTGAGCAGGAAAGAGACCTTTTTCTGCAAAGTCAAGGAGAGAAAAGCTATACAACAAATACAAGACAATCTGAAATCAAAATTCATCACATAGACATACATCAATAACAATATTTCAGTAAGATTGATTGAAACCTTATGCATTACATATAATATATACTCTGGTGGTGGGAAGCAAGGCGTGAATCATGTGTTAACAAGAATACAGCTCAGATGGAGAGAGGCAGAAAAATAACTCAGTGTGTTGTAAACACGACAGAATGTATCATGTGCAGGTTTAGAGGGAATCTGCAAAGGCAAGCAGAATACTATGTTATATTGCCAGGGTATGTTTTCCAAATACATCATTCTATAGGACATTGGTGAGGCCTCATTCTGAGTATTATGTTCAACTGTGGAAGTCATATATGGATTTGGACATTGAGTTAACTGAAAATTCATAACAGAAGATTAAAAATATGGCAAGAAGAATGGAGGCAGGGGAGAGGGACATGGAATGTGTGGAAAGGCAAAGAGGATCAGTAATTCATACAATGTTGGACAGTGGGGGGATCTAATGTGGGGGCACCACATCACCAGATAGTAGATTACTGGAGTGGAAATGAAGAGGAAGGATGTGTGAGATTACAATGACATGGATATGGGCTTAACAGGGAGAATGTACATTGCAATCAGGAAATAATACTGATATTGAGAGGTTATGTAACACTGAAATAAATTGCCAAGATTGAGTAGATTTACTGAAGGGATTTAAGGATGAACTGGACAGGTGTAAAAGAGTGGGAAAAGACCAGTTACAGTGGGCAAGATGCACTATTTGGGCTATCTTCATGAACTAGGGGTGTTATTTCATTAAGATCTGCATGCACTCATATGTATGCTGTGTAGGAGACAACATGTTGAACAGGGCAGTGATATCTTTATACTGTTCTAAATACACAAAGTTCAGATGCTATATGTAAGTTACACTGAAAGTTAGGGAATGCATATAATACCATGAGGACAATGGCACTGCTCAACAAAGGATCAGTTCTGGTAAAACAGAATTATGTGCACGCAGCAAAACATTAGAGATGATGGGAGTGTAGAGTAGTGAATGAATGTAGCAGAGCTAGAACAAGGGTGACGACTTAAGTTTCATGTTTATGTAAGTGCCATACATCTCAAATGTCAAGATTTTAGCAGAATATCCAGATTTTTGCCTTATGATTTTGGTCAGTCCCTCATAAATTGTCTGGTTTTGTGGCAAATCAGAGATGACTGAATTCATTAAATAATGACAGACATCTGAGTTTCAGACTTCAGAAAATACACAGCAACACAAAACCTTTTTATTTCTGCCACTTTCTAAGTTTATAAGCGCAATATTTAAAATGTGTGACTATTTTTGGGCCTTTGTTCCTCCATTATTTTTGGCTTTGTCCAGATTTCTTGGTGTAATAGGTTGAGAAGGTATGGTAAGTACTTATGCACTTATCCTTGTATAAGGAAATGCAATCACAGCAAACAAATAAGTAAAAATAAATAATAAAAGATAAAACTTGATATATTATTAGTAAAAGCAACTAAGGTAAATAATTGCCAAACAACTAGAATCATAACTAAGAAACAGAAAACAATTGTTTTAAGGCTACAGGATTTGCTGCAATGTTGCTGATGTATTAAACAGGACATTGAAAGTCCACAAGTCTTCAGTCTAAACAATGCTGAAGTCCTTTCAACAGAAACAAAAATGAGAGAAGAACTCTGAGCCACTGAAGTACTCATTATCAGCGAAGGTAACAGTGAAGAAGTGCAAAAAAACAAGAAATAGACAACTGTGTACCATTCATATTCATTCCAGTTCACGACAATTGGGAGGTTGGCCATTTACCTTACAAACACAAGGTGCAGCATTTGACTCTCCCATGGGGTAATTGGCTAGGTTTAAAATGACCCACACATGCAGTTAGCCTAGTACTAATTTATGAACCTATGATAACTCTCATTAGTCGAAGTAGTTCAAGTAGGTAAAACAAAGCAACGTTGGCTGCAAAGAATACAACAGCTAAAAACGTATGCTGGAAAACCCCAAACCAGATCCACAAGGATGCAGGAACACACAGATGAACAAACATTTTTAAACTGTGCTGCCAAAAGTGTCACCAAACAAGAGTCAACCAATGGCAAAGCTCATGATGTGAAAAATTAGGAAGAAGCAGACTGGACTGGATAAACTTTGAAGACATACTCAGGTACTAAACTAAGTACTACTTCTCTGGTGGTAGTTGTACTGAAAGGCCACTGGAAATCAGTGCACTTCAGTTAGACAAGCACGCCAATGCCAATTTGCACAACAGTCACTGGAAATGAATTCAGTTATGGACAACAGCAGGGGATTCTGAGTTTAAAAAATTCTTATATGGAGACCTTGAGCTGCACAGTTTATTGGATGAAGTGTAGCAAGTCAGGAAGAATGTTCTGTAACCTGGCAATCATATGGGAAAGGCTTATGCCTTAAAAGAAGTTGGTAGCGACTGCAATGCAGATTCTGGGAGGTTAAATGTAACATATAGAGAGGACTCTTTGAAAAGAAACAGTACTGTTTATACTGGCTAGGCAAGAAAAGGAAAGAAGTTGGGAAGGCATGGAAAAGACAGAGTACTGATGAAGACTGCTCTTAGGTTCATAGGTTCATAGGTTCATAGGTTCATAGGTTCATAGGTTCATACTAGGCTATCTGTCCTAGGTCATTTATAAGCCTAGCCACAGTGTGTTTGGCTTTCGCCACCCATTTTAAATTAATTTTGCTATGCCCTTTTTCGAGGTTAGTATACTGTGCCTCTGTCTAACAGTGACACAGAAGTGATACCCGGGGTAAACCTATGATCTCCCATCCACTCATCAAGATTCATCTTGAAGAGAGTCAATGAGGGACTCTGCCTAACCTGGACTGGGATTTTATTCCAGAGTGAAGGGAGCCTCTGGGTTATGAATCTGTCCCTCCAGCATGTCCTATTTATTTCAGTGCTGAGGTTCAAGTCTCTCGAGCGTAGCTAGATGGGATTTGGATTTTCTGAGGTGCAGCATGTCCATTAATTCCGGGTTGGACATGGCTTTATACGTCAGGCACAGATCGCCTCTGAGCAGGCGGTATGCCACTGAGTAGAGCTGGAGTTTCTTTAACCGGGCAGCATATGGCATCTGTTTGAGCCCCTTGATCCTCTTGGTGAGGTACTTTTGGGGTCTTTCCAGTTACTGCAGGTGTCTGGTAAGGTACATCCCAAAAGGGGCTTTGTACTCAATTATGGGCCTGATGAGGGATGAGTAAAGAGGCACAATGACCTCCCCTGATCTAGATGTGAATCCCTTCATGATTAGGTGGGCTATATAAAATGTTTTTCTAACCACTTTGGCCACGTGGTTGTCAAATGAGAGACTGCTATCAACTTGGGTCCCCAGGTCCCTAATTACTTCTTTTGTACTTAATGGATTACCACCTATGTGGTAATTTGTGGGCACTTTGTTTTTGCCAAAGGGGATGACTATGCACTTTTTGGTGTTTAGCTTGAGGCCATGGCTCTGGCACCAGTTGTCTTTCTAGGAGGCCCTTTTGGAGGTTGCTTGTGTAGGCTGGAGAGTCAATTAGGATCCAGTGTCTGTAGGTCCCCAATATCTTTATTTATGAGGTCCATGATGATCCTTTCCATAGCTTTGCAGACCAAGCTAGTCAGGCTTATGGGGTGATAGTTTCCAGGATCCGTTGAGGCACCACCTTTGTGGAGAGGGACCACTGTTGCTGTACGCCACTCTTTGGGTACATATCCTGTAGTAAGGCTGAGATTGAACAGTAGTTTTATGTTTGGGTTTAGCTCTTCTTGGAGTTCATGTAGGATGCAGCCCGGGTCACCGTCTAGTCCCATTGATGCTGTGTTTTTTGCTTTGGAGAGGGCAGCTCTGGGGCAGCACTCTGCTGGGAAGATATTTGCTCTTTTGGTGGGGGGGGGGGGGTTTGCGCTGAACCTGTCAGCTAGGATGTTGGCAACGTCTGTGGGTTTGGTGTATTTTTTGTCATTTTGGACTAATTCTGAGCATATCTGGGAATTCCCACCCAGGTTCCTAACATAACTAAAGAAAGCCTTGTGATTATCCTTAGTGTCCTGTGCAATTTTTCTCTCGAAGGTAGCCTTAGATGATTTTATGAGTGCCCGTAGTTTTTTGTTAATACTGATCAGAGATGCCTTCCCTTTTTGGGATTTTGCTCTATCATGTAGTAGCTTCCTCCTTCTATTGTATAGTTTGTTTATGTCTGGGGTCCACCAGACAGGACGTCTGCCTTTGGAGGATTGGGTCTTGGTTTTATTTGGGATTGCATGATCCATGCATTCCTGAAGGTGTTCATAGAATGCGTTTATAAAGGATTCTGCGATCTGGGCCGTATTTTCCACAGGCCCGGGGGCTTTGAAGGATTCCACCTCGGTTTTGAGGAGTGTGAAATTTGCTTTAGAAAAGTTTTTCACTGTGGTTTTCAGGGCAGGGGGTGGAGTCAGGATGTGAATATCCAGTGAGATTATTTTATGGTCTGATCTTACCAGTGAGGGATACACTTCTGGTCTGGAGCACAGAGTCCCCATGTTGGTGATGATCAGGTCCAGTATGTTTTCCCCTCTTGTGGGAGTGGTAACAAGTTGTTCCTTAGCATTTGAGTTTATAAATTCTAGGAACCTTTGGGCTAGGGTGTTGGAGCTAGAGTAATGCTCCCAGTCTATGTTTGGGTAGTTGAAGTCACCCAGTATAATGGTGTTTGGAGAGACCTTCATATTTTCCAGTGTTCTCAAGAAGGCCGAGTGGGGTTCCTGGGTTTGGGAGGGTGGTCTGTAGCAGGCTATAAACTGGAAGGCAGTTTTACCCATTGTTAGTTGCACATGGATAGTCTCTGATGCTTCGTGCTGTGCCACCAACCTGGAGGTGTAGGTATCTTTGATGAATATTGATACTCCCCCTCCTTTTGTGGTTTGGTCCAAGTTTTGGGGCCAAAAAGCATGGTATGAGGTATAACCTGGTAGTGCTGGGGTGCTCTCGGGAGCTTTGAACCAGGTTTCTGTTACTGCACAGATATCGATGTTCTCCATGCTAAGGAGAGTTTTGAGTACGTGCATCTTGAGGTTTAGACTTCTGGCGTTGAGTAGCATTACTCTTAGTTTCTTATCCCTTGTGATACCTATGGAGGTGGGTTTGTCTTTTGAGCCTTGTCTAAAAAAGGCACTATGGGGGTAGCAAGAGCCTTTGCCAATATCTGAAAGCCCAGGGGTGACAGGTGCAAGCCGTCCCGAGCGAAGTATCGTGGCTTGTCAAGCATGTCATCCCAGGCTGACAGGCATTGGCCCCCCTTTGAATGACACCAATACTTAAGCCAATTGTTGAAATTGATCATCTTGTCTTCATATTGGGGCATCATTCTTGGTGAGGGTAAGATGCTACTCAAGGTCAGGGTCATACCGGCCTGGGCTACATGCTCAGAGAGCTCCTCTATGTCTCTTGTCATGTAGTCCAGGGAGGTACGTCTCAGGTCATTCACACCAGCATGGACAATGACTGAGTCATATTTGTACTTGCCTTGGAGTGACCTAAGTGCTTGTGTTATGTGGCGGATCCTAGCGCCTGACAGGCAGCTCACCGTGACCTTCTTCTTGTTCAACCTGGTGGGCGGGACGTCAGTGTGCCTGACGATAGAGTCACCTATTACAAGTGTATCAGGTGTGTTGTTTAGCCTTAAGGGCTGTTACTGTTTGGCACACTGGCTTTGTGAGCTATGTGTTGCACTTGTTTTGGGGTAGCAGTTGCTTGGGTGTCTGCTTTGGAGGTCTCTGCTGCTTAGGCAGATTTTTATTTAGAGCCTTCGAGTATGTTTTTGTGTGTTTATGTGTTTGGTTTGCTGTCGTGGTAGGTCTATGTGAGACTGGAATTGTAGTGAGTGTGGTTTCCTTCTCCTCCTAACTGGTTTCGCCAGTACTGAGTTGAGAGAGCTTAGCCTCCAGTATGGCTATATGGTTGCATCTCTCACATGTGTTGGAATTTGTTGGGAGGAGGAGAGGGTTGTCTGTGTACATGAGGCAGTTGTAACATTGCCTCAAGATTCCCAGATTCACCAGCCGGACCGGAGAGGAGATTGACAACTGACCTTTGGACATGCTAGAATAGTATTGGGAATTCCTTTATAATTGAAAAAAAAGGGCTAATGGGGAACAAAGTACTCAAGGGGAGTTTGTGAGGGTGTAGTACTTTTAATATTTTAGTGCTGACTTATATAATTGCTTTAGTGAGCAAGTGCCAGGTAACTTAAATGCAATGTGTTACAGGTAACTTAAATGCAAAAACGACAAACAGTAACTTTCTTTCAAGTGAAACAAGGAAATAAGTACAGTAAGCAATGCAGATATCACTAGGGATCCACAGAAGTGCTGAAAAGCCGCGTTTTAGGTGGAATTAGTGTTTCAGGGAAATAAGCAAACAAACAACAAGCATACAAATAAAGCTAGATTCAGCAGGCCTGGATCTAGTCTATGCTACAGAAAACAAGGTGTACCAATTTCAGTAAGAAACAGTTAAAATATGCAGGCACTATAAGCCTTTAACCAGAAATTCCCAGCTCAGAAGGGCAGAGTCCAGCCTCTCCTCCCACAAGAGTGCAGACCACGAACCTTCTTAATGTAAAATAACTGGCCTGAAGCCCAAGTGCTTAAACCAGAACTAATACACTTTCAGAATAACAGACACTGAGCCCTCAATCAGCAGTTCACAACTTAGAAGGATGTAAGATACCTGTCCTGCCACCACAGTGCAGGCCACAAACCTTCCTAATGTAAAACAACTGGTCTGAAGCCCAAGTGCTTAAACTAAAAGGCTTAGAATGAGTTACACCAAGCAGTAAAAAATACAATTGAGTACTTTTAAGATGATGCAAAAGCAAAATAAAGTAGGAAGAAACACAAATACAGTAAAAGCAGATCATTTTTTTTTTTTTGAGTGTGCAAATGAGATGGGCCTAGGAGTTACAGGACAGAAACAAGTGCAAATGCAGGCCTTCAAATCAGAAAGTTGAGAGAGATGGAAGACCACCCAAATGGCCAATAACTACAAATTGTGGGCCAGAACCACTCCTTATGTGGTAGACAGGTTACCTAGTGCTTACCACTCCCACTGATAAGCTAGAAGGCTTCCCTCCAACACAGAAAGGCTTGGGGGCTCAGAAGCTTACAAATAGTCCTGGATACAGCAAATCTGTATCTGGAACACTAATTACAGGAAAGGTAGGAAACAGGCTTACAATTTTTTTTTTTCAGAAAAGTAGCAAAAACAGTAGTAAAAACAATTCACATGCAGTGCAAGCTGGCACACTTGAGTATGTAGCAATATTAGTTCACACACAGTTTGAAAAAAATGTAATTAAATTAAAAAGGACTAAAAGCAACTGCAGAAAGGGTTATTAGGTAGAATGCGGTAAAGAGATGGTACTGGGGGAGTCTCCTATATCAAATCTGCAGTGGGGCAGGCACTGCAAAAGCCACCAACCAAGAACAGGGAGGGGGGTGGGGAAGACAGTTTCAACAGAGATGTGAGGAATCACAGTGCAAATTATAAAACCAAAAAAATTATAAAACCAAAAAAAAGTCTTGAGTCAGACTTCAGAGTTTAGGACCAAACACAGATGGCAATGCAGACATAGTGATGAAAAAGCCCAAGAAGCATTATTTAATGCATATTAAACATATGTCCTCTTTCTTTGTACGCACACTCAATGTTTATTTTTTGAAACATGGATAAAGACCTCTCCAGCAGGAAAGCAAAGCACTGCACAACTGAGAACAGTCATGTTGAAGTACTCTCCTCCATGGTGTGCATTCCTATAGTTCTGTGCCTTTTCTTACTGTCCATGTACTTCACTTCCATTAAGGAGATAACACAACACAAAGGTAGTAAGAGAGTTGCAGCCACAGAGGACAACCAGCTTAGTTCTTGGTGAGCTGTTTCTCTACAGTGAAAACCCAAATATGTGTCTCACTGTTTGTGCTATAAGAGTCACAGCCTCTAGGTATTGGGCAGCAACAAGTTTTACTGTCTGATTTAGGGATATCCATCCATCCATCCATCCATCCATCCATCCATCCATCCATCCATCCATCCATCCATCCATCCATCCATCCATCCATCTATCCATCCATTTTCTAAATTCTTGACCTGGTGAGGTTTGCAGTGATAGCAAGCAGAGCAAGGTAGGCCAGACATTGCTTTCTGCAGAACTTATCCTGTGGGATCTGAAGGCATGCACAGAAAAGTTAAGATGTATAACCTCTCCAGCATAGTCTGGGTCTGCCCTAGGGTCTCTTTCCAGTGCCTCATACCTGGTACACACTTTAAGGAATGTACACTGGGGGAAGCACCCACCAAAGGACATCCTGTGGTATGTCTTTATATACCTTCTCCAGTTGTACAGAAGACATTTAGACTATACTGACAAGCTCCCATGACACTTCCAGTAGATGTATAAGGGCAAAGAGTTGATCCATTGTTGAATGGCTGACATAGAAGCTGTACTGCTACTCCTGAATTTTAGGCTCAGCTGGCAGATAAAGTCTTCCCACCACCCTGGCATAGACTTTCCCAGGAAGGCTGTGGAAAATGATTCCTGTATAACTGGAACACACGATGCTGTCCCTCTTTAAGAACATGGTGACCACCTTTACAGGCTGCTAAACCATGGCTACTCTTCCTCCTTTCCACACAACACTGAAAAAGTTACTGCACTGTTTTGTCCCTATATCATATCCTAAACTAATCCAGACTCCAGCTCTAAACCAAAAGTCACTGACTTCTCACATATTTCACAATTGTATTCAACCTAATGGACGTTTATAGAATGTGAATCTGGCCACATTAAAGTCAGTGAAATGGCTTTCAGTTCAGTATCCAGGATTAGTAATCTAGATCCTCATTCTCAACGTCCACCCCCATGGCACATTCTCTAGTGCCACAACCCTCTATCTGTGAAGAAGTACTTTCAGTGCCATCCATTTGTCACATAAAAGGGGACCCATTCACATCTCTCTGGCATGATCTTCAGCTCTCATTTTATATTCCCCCATCTCTTCTGGTCTCTTGTGAAAAAGCTCCAGCTCACATAATCCCTGCTTATAGGAGTTCCCTCAGACTTCCTGTCTGCTTTATTTTGCACTGATCTCCTCAGTTAATACTGTGATGGTGTGCCACATAATGTGTTCAACCATTACTTTAATGGAGGTGAAAGGTGGGATGGTGACAGAAAGTACCACTTCCAAATGGTAAAAAAAAGAAATTGTTTTATATTGAGAAGTCAAAAAGAAGTTTTTTAGTATCTTTAGAGGTACTGCTAAGTTGCTAAATCTATAAGAGTGCATTGCTCAGTAAACTGCAGTGTTATGTGCTTCAAGCATAATAAATTTTCAGTGCTGTTACATGAGTCAGATTAACTTTACATTTTCCATACTGATGAATTCTATAGGTGTGTCACCCATGTACATGAAAGTATGATTTAGTGATAAGCAGTAAACAATGCTTGTAGGTATGATGGTGCATTAGGTACAGTTTCGGCAAGGCAGCATAACATTAAAGGAATGACTTCAGATCGTTAATACTGATATGAATAATCTTTACCCTAGTAAATCTTGATAAAAGGTGCTGCCTGTGTAACTGATAGTGCCTTTGTCTTTTGTTCTCTAATAGGTGGTAACACAAAGCTGAACACCTGCATTTTTTCACCAAACCACAGAGAGGAAGATGAACCTCAGCTTCAGTCCTCTTTGTGATATTTGCAAGTGCATGTACCACACACTGCTCTTAATATGGCGGCAACAGAGTGTGTGTGTGTGTGTGTGTGTGTGTGTGTGTGTGCACGCGCGCGCACATGTTTGCATGCATATGTGTGTGTGTGTGTGTGTGTGTGTGTGTGTGTGTGTGTGTCTGTGGTTTTATGTATGGTTAGGTAACTGAGGTACAAATAGAAGAGCTCGGCTAAATTCTGTAGCCACTCCTATGAACGTGCTACAGTCCAGCATGCTGTTTACCTGCTTAGTAATAGAACAAGTAGCACACAGAGTAGTGCTGACTTCTTCAGACGTTATCCATCATGAATCCACCATAGACAAGCTAGTTGCACAGCTTCAGTTTACTATTTCACTTTTATGTTTGCCTTGGTAGCTTACCTTTCTTTTAGAAGTAACATCAGCAGTTAGTCTTGTGTCAAATGTACTTGTACTATCTTGCCAGCAGATAAGAAATATACAAGATGCAGGTCTAAAAAATGTCTCCAAAAGATGTCACATGGAAGACCCAGGAGAGTTTTCAGCCAGATCCCTTATCAACACACACTTCTATGGCCAGTTGGGAGGAAGTTTTCAAATGCAGTGAATTTACTGTCTTTGTGTTTAGCCTGCACAGACCAGTCCCTGTACAACCTATAACCTCTCTGATAGTTGGAGCAGATGTTAATATTATAAGCTGTAGTTCCAGTGCTGTAGGGTTTGATTCCCTCGGCCCTTGTTTGCCTACTGTGTGACCAGGAACAAGTCACTTAATCAGATATTGCTCCTGGATCACCTAGGAAAAGGGACTATGTGTCTAGTGGACCTGTTTGCTTAACAAATAGGATTGTTATTATTATTTCTTTCATGGAAATTGGCTAGGCCTAAAATAGCCCACAAGGGCAGCTTGCCTAGTACTTACCTATGAATCAGTGATTCTAAGATTAATACAAGAGGCAGCAATATGTGTAAGAATCAGGTCAAGAATGTCCTCTAGTAGTGTTAGTTAGGGGGTGGGGGTTGACATAACAGTTAAGATGTTTATCTTACAGACACAAGGTACATGGTTTGATTCTCACTTTCTCACCCAAGATATAAGGGGCTAGTGATATAATAATTGTTGTTCGGCTTTTCCCGGTTAGGGGTCACCACAGCGGACCTCCGGTCCGCTAATGATTGACAGTGGATTGTTACGGTGCCGAGTTGCCAGCCTGACGTCCAACCTTCAAAGAAGGCACAACCATTCATGCACGCAGCTACCTGCATGTCTTTAATGTCACTTGACCATGGGTAGGACATGCAGACTCTACACAGAAGGTGCTCCAGCTGAGAATCGAACGGGAAAACCTCTTGCTTTGAGGCGACAACACTAACCGCTGCACCACCGTGGAATATAAGGGGCTAGTGATAAAGAACTTTATTTGTTGCCATATTTTTCCATGTACCAGCTCCCTTAAGGTACTTGTTGGTTGCTTGATACAAGACTGCTCATATCACATTTTCTCAAGTGTAACTGTTTGAGGTTAAATGCACCTGTAAGGTGTTGCTTAATCCATATACAAGCAATTTATTTGTAGTACATGGTGCTTGCTGACTACTGTCCAAATTCCTTGTAGCCTTTGTTTTATCTTCCTTCCTGTTCACCTTCCCAAATGTCACATATATTTTCTGTGTGTCCCTTTGTTGTACACCAATACATCAGATGAGTCAAGAGTGAATGTGTCTGCAATTTATATAAGATGATGGCTATAACACACGCACACACATACACATATATTTATTAGTGTGCATGTGTGTATGTTTGTGTGTGTGTGTGTGTGTGTGTGTGTGTGTGTGTCTATATATATATATATATATATATATATATATATATATATGTATAGGTTTACCTTCAAAATATTGATTGTCACATCGTTGAAACCACTTCTGCGAAGTCTGAACTGCAACTTCTCAAAACCTCAAACACCGATATTCTGAACTGCAAAAATCTCACCTCTTTTGACCAGTGTTAGCACTTGTTTTTACATGTGGAGCAGTTGGAAATGTCGACATTCGTTTGTTTTTTTTGGCTTTCTGAAATTTCGGCAGTATGGATTTCGTGGAAATGTTTCGACAATGTGCACATTCAGCTACACACTTTCAGCATTTTGAAGATAAGCCATATACTGTATGTGTGTATATATATATATATATATATATATATATATATGTATATGGGAGAGCTGGTTGATTAAGCAGAATATTGACAGGTGTGTGAAATTGACCCTTTTCCCTGGGGATTGTGCGATCTCGTAGTTAGACTATATAATTGGCAGGGGGTGTGCCTCCCTGCAAAAATTATGTTTTCTTTGCTTTTTTTTTAAGTTTAGGATGTGCTGAGATTAATTCTCAGTGCATACATAGTAGTGTGTCAACATGCATAATGTTGATCAATTTGATTCAACACTGTGCATGTCAACATAAGTAGTATTTGACTAGTTTGTGTATGCATGTATGTATGTAGGTATATATATATATATATATATATATAGAGAGAGAGAGAGATATTACACATAGGTCAAACAGCATTCTTTTCAAATGCATTTTACTTGAATCAAAGTAATGGAAAGAAATGTAGTTTGAAAAAACAATTAATGGAAGGGGGATACTCTTTGCAAGCTCATAGACTACTGGAAATGGGAGAATATTCCTTTTTTCCAGTATTGTGAGATCTCAGAGTTGGTATATTTAAGTTAGCAGGGGTGTGAGGGTACAGTGCAAAAAACTGTCATATATTGAATAAGTTCACTTTCTTACTTCACATCCTTTTGAAAATGCATACAATTGTATAACTCTGTAGTTTAGCAGAATTCCAAGTATATGAGAGCAGGACTTAAAAGATAACCAAGAATTGTCCATCATTATTGATTATCATTGTCTGATGTCATTAAGTAAGAGTCTGATGGTTATATTAAATGGGTTCACTTTGTTCAATATGTCCATGTTTTAATTATATTTTTGATAATAAGGACTTCAGAGAAAAGGACCTTTGGTGATTTACCATAGATCCGAGTGTGTGTGTGTGTGTGTGTGTGTGTGTGTGTGTGTGTGTGTGTGTCTGTGTGAAGTATATCATTTATAACCCAATGAATCACTTCCATTAAAGCCCATATAAAACATACATAAAAAGCTGTTTGTGCAAGGAGTCAAGATCCACTGCATCCTCCCACATCCCCGCTTATCTAAATATAATAGCTCTAAGGTCAAACAATACTGGAAAACTATTATCATAAGGGAGGTCCTTCCACAGACCTCAATAATTACCTTCCCATAAGTCTGACAAGCCTCATATGCAAAGCCATGGAAAGACTTATCATTGAACTAATCAATAAGGACATAGGGAACCTTCAAACACTGAAAGTCTGGTGGACTGTTTTGAAAAGGTCACTGAAGCAATTGATGATGGTAAAACAGTACACGACACATACCTCGACTTGGCCAAAGTTTTTGACTGAGTCCTCCACCCAGGCATAGTAGAAAAGCTAAACAAACTGGAAATAAACCCCTGTGTCACTCACTAGTTTGCAGTCTGGCTCACAGATAGGATGCAGGAAATCAAAATAGGGGAAGTTATTACCAACAAAGAAACCAGTCAGCAGTGGAGTCCCCCAGGGTTCTGTGCTGGAACATCTGTTGTTTGGCATCTACTTTTCTGAAGTAAAAGCCTATACCAAATGGCTTTGGCTGACTAAGTTTGCAGATATTTGCAAACTAGGAGCAGTCACTGAATCGCCAAATGACTTAGCCATCCTGCAGGATGATTTGTCCTAAATACATAATGGGTACCAAAATCATGGACTGAAACTAAATTCCAAAAAATATATTATTGTGTCATTTGGGAAGTCACCTCTCCCAGGAAACTATCACATTGACAAAACACCCCTAAGAGTTGACCCAGTTATCTGGCATTTGAAAGCTTATGTGGACAGTGATTTAATGTTTGACTAACGAGTGTCCGTTGTTTTAAGGATGTCCCTCTGTATTGCACAATTTATGAACAAAGGGATTGTGTCTAGATCTTGGGATATCATTATCTCCCTTTACTCAGCCCTCATTAGGCCACTCATTGAACATAATTCATCCTTTAGCATGTATCTGTCCAGGTACATGCGACTGGAATGCCCACAAAGATTCCTTACTAAAAGGTTACAAGGTCTAAACAATTTGTCTTACATGGACTGACTCAAAGCCTTGTTACTATATTCAGTATCCTACAGACAGCTAAGAAGTAAAGTATGTGTGGCATAAAAGGCATCGCCTGGCCCTACTTATAGATATATGCACATCATCAAGTCAAATGGCATCAGAAATACTCAGGCTAGGGATCTAAACCTCTTCTGCAACATCAACAGAAAGGTTTGGAGGAATAGGTATATCTCACAGAAGATACCATTGCTCTAGAACAAACTCCTCATCATTGTAAAACAAAGTTCATCTCTGTCCATATTCAAGGCCAACTTGGATCTATGGATGGGAAACAGAAAATATAGCCCAGGACTGCCACCTATACTACTAATGGACAGAGGCAGCTCCTAAATGCTTTATCCCATGCATAGATCCCCTCAAATTATCTATGGTATGATCCAAGTTACTCTAATTAGGAGTAACATATAATTATTGATCATGAGATGGGTAAGGCAGGATAGGTTAATTCAAGCACCAAAATGGAAACTGGGTAGGCTTAAAATGCCCCATAAGGGCAGCTAGCCTAGAACTTAACTATGAACCTATAAAACACAGCAAATTCTATAAACCCACTGTTGTGGGTTAACTATTAAAAAAGTACATGCCAAACTGGGGTCACTCTACCATATCAAACCATTTCTTACCAACAACACAAGATCAGCCATTGCTCGCTCCCAACTTCTATCCACCCTACTCTATGCATCTCCCATTCTGACTAATCTCAACAAAACTGAACTAAGATAAATGGAAGCCTGCTATAACAGAATTGCCTGCTTTGCTGCAAATTGCTCATATAGAACTCATCACTGTACTGCTTTGAGACAGCTCCACTGGCTTGAACTGCCCAACCTCCTAACCTACAATCAGCTCTGCCTCTGTCATTCTATCTATTACCACCCCAGTAAGTGTCCTGCCCTCAAAAACCTAGTACAACATCACTCAGCCAAAAGGCCTCTTAGATGATCAAGCAAACTACTACTAGAAGTCACCAACAGCTACAATAGCTTTGGAGATGCACTATATAGTAGTTCAGTGGCTAAAAAATGGAACTCTGTCCCTACTAGCATTCAAAAAACATCATCCAAAGCCTTCTTTAAAGACCTCATCAGGCAACATCTCAAGCAAAGTTGGCAGTGCCATGATTGCTCCCCAGGATAGTGAAAGCGGATAACGTATACATACTAACTCTAGAGCACTTGATAATAGTTTTCAGTCTTACTCACAAACACTGGCTAATCTACAATGTATGTACCGTACCTGTGTACTATGTATGTATTCTACCTATGTTCCACATTTCAGCTGTACACCACAAATCTATTAATTACCTTTATTTTTAAAATTAATATATTTTTGTTTGTTCTCTCCACTGTAACTGTTTATGTGCCACATACCACTGTAAAAACATGTCTCTTGTAATTTGTGTGTATACTGATCATGTCTAAATAACTAAATGTGTCTGTAATTTTTCATTGTGGAGCTTTTCTCCCCGGGCCTCTGCTGAAAAAGAGCCTTTACGGCTCAGTCAGACACCCCCGGTTAACAAATGTAAAATAAAATAAATAAATAAATTGTGCAAGTTTCAAAAATACCAGCACCTGACATGCTCGGAAGAATCATGATTTTCCAAGTGGGCAAGCCCCCTTGCAGTCCTACATTTCTGAATCTGTAAATATACCAACTCTGAGACTGCATAACATTAGGGAAAAATGCAGACTTTTATACCCCACTGTTGCCCATTCTGAGAGTAAAACACATTGATCTTTCTTTTTTTAATAATTGGGCTGTAATAAGATGTACTTCCTTTTATTGCATGACTCATTTTTAGACACACACGCACACACACACACACACACACACACACACACACACACACACACACACACACACACACACACACACACACACACACACACAAATGACTGTTACTTTCCCTAATTTTCCTATTATCTCCCAGCTTTTTAAAGGCAGTTTTCAGACTACTCAGCAGGAACATCTACTAGAAAATAGACATTAAAAACAGCAAATGCCATAATTTCCTATCTTGGTTCTGTCTGCATTTCCCAAAGGCACATGAATATTATTTCTAGGATGTTTCAATAGAGAAACAAAGGCAATAGTCATGTAGTGCAGTGCAGTGAAGGCTCAGGTAGGAAAATACTTTTTGTCACTCCACTTTTTACTCTTATCTCCTTAGTGGGTTCATTTATGTCTCCTACAATAGGTGCATAAAAATCCACTACCAATCATTAGCGGACCGGAGTTCCGCTGTGGCGACCCCTAACTGGGAAAAGCCGAAAGACACAAATAAACAATAGGAAGTCAATACAATAGTACTCTGGCAATGTATGAGTCCCCATTGAAGAGGAGAGTGATACAGAAGTGGAGAAGGACAGTAACTAGACACCTTAGTGCTTTGAGCATCTAGTCATTGGTCATTCCTTTATTCCTTCCCTACCTTCATCTCAAATGAGCTCTTAGGTTCATAGATGCCCCTCTTTATACATAGTGGTATTTTGTAATGCATATGGGTAGTAGGCAAAGTCTGCTACACACCTGCAACTATTTATTATTTGTGGCTGAAACTAATTTTGAATGTGCTTTTTGGGAAAATTTCCCTTGTACTATCTCCCAGTCATATGGCAACTATGAAACATTTTGGTTTCACTTTATCTTCAGCTGAGTCATAGAGGTTTTTTTCTTTTCTCTAGAGGTGCTGTGTACATTTTCTTTTGTTCAGATACAGTGAAAAATACATGATTTTACTTATGGATTATGTTTGAGACAGAGAGAAAGATTTATTTTTGTACTATCTATTTCACTCTGGTAATTCCAGTGTTAGGACTTATTAACTAAATTAATTAGGAGACAGTTGTCAGTGCTGAATACTGTTCTAAACAGATCCTACTACTTTTTTTTTTTCCAAGAGTAAGCATACTTCAGATATTTGTATAAAATGATTGTGTGAGATAGCGCTTCAATGCTCTGCATTACTGCCTCCCAGAGCATGGTTCTCCTGTTCACTTCCTGGTTGGTTTGGCTTCTGTGTAGAGCCTACATGCCCTGCCATTGCCTGTGTGGGTTTCTTCTACGTGCCCTGGCTTCCTTTAACATACCAGAGACATGACATAGGGGAATTAGCAATCCTTCAAATTGCCCACATGTGTGAATTCAGTATATTTATTCATCTTGCAATGGATTGGCGTCGCATCTTTAGATATTGCTATGTTGGTAGGTTTGTCAATTTGGCATTGCCTAAAAAAAAGGGTCTGTCGGGGAAAATAAAGTTTTAGCCAGTATTCAAAAGCTTGGAGGGGTCAGGTGCAGCCCATCCTTGGCAAGGCAGCATGGTCTGTTAACAAAGTCTTCCCATACTGACAAATATTGGATCACCTTAAAATGACACCAGGAACCCAGCCCATTGTTAAAATCAATCATCTTTTGCTAGTATTGTGGCCTCATCCTTAGTAAAGGTAATATGCTGCTTAATGCTAGGATCATATCAGCCTGAGACATAGTCAGAGAGATCAATAATGTCTCTCTTCATATAGTCTAGGGAGGTACAACTCAGGTCATTTACACCTACATGGACATTAGACTTTTTTTCCCATTTAGACTGTGTAGGCTGACTCAGGGCAGCTCCTAAAACATTTTAACAGTTTAGCACACAAGTTTAATTTTAAATGGCCAGCTTTACAGGGCAGAGAGATAAAACCTTTACTGCAACTCAGATGACTTGGGTTTAGTTAGAGGGGTGGGAGCTGGGGAAGAAAGAATGGAAGAATGGAATGAGTGGCCAGTCCTCCCTCACCCATCCATGCGGGAGAAAGGCAGCAGCTTCATTCTGCTGCACAGCCACCAGCAGGCGAAACTTTGAGATACGCAAAGCAGTACACAAATTTGGTAGTTTACTCACATACACCAAGCAACAGTGGCACATGTAAGGTAGCAGTGTGATTATATAAAAAAGCATATATAGTCACAGACAGGAATGGCACTGAGGAAAGGAGGTGCCAAACTGGCAGCAAGACAATCTTGAATGCTGGGGGAAAATGTGCTGATCAGCTGTTTTCCCACTATCTCAAGTATTATGGAGGAATGAATGGGTGATTGAAATATGATGAGGGTAGTACTGAAGGCAGGAGTTGATGGTGAAGGGGCCGAAAGTAAGGTTGATTAAGAGGGAGTAAAAAGTAGTAAAAATGCAGAGAGGGGGCAGAGGAAAGAGATTAGAAAATAGAAAACCCAGGGTGAAGCATTAGGAGAAAGTTGTAGGATTAATGAGAGTGATTTAGCTGACCCCAAAATATGCACAGAATCAGAAAGGTATGAACATTAGACAGGGATGTTTGATTCCCTTCAGTCTGTCCATCCAGCAATTTTGGCCAACCTATTTCACCCATTCAACTGCTGGTAGTTGGTGAAGCCTCTACCTCTCCTTGGGTATCTTCTTTTTCAAGGAAGACTATTTTATCAGTAACTGTAATGTATGTAGAGACTAATTTGTAAGCAAAAAATGTTTGCGTGTGTTTCTACAACCATACAGGATGAGCTTTTCAGCAGTGTCAGCCATAGCAAGCAACATGGAACTTCTGTCCAGTCTGAAATGTCTTTGTTCAATGCTATACAACATAGCATAAGTGTAAGTTTAGGCTAGAATGGTCACAGCTGCAACCACATCTTAGTTCTGGGTAGTTGGAGGAAGAACTGTTTGCTACTTGGCTATCATTTATTGTATATATTCTGGGGATTCTTTTTTCCTTCTTTCCTTGTGTCTCCACCCTGATTTAAGTTTGAATTGCAGAATATTATTAACATTGTATTATGCTGGAGTTTACTTGTGCCATGCATTCATGCTATCACAAGTAAATCATTTCTACCTGTTGGTGCTGTGTGCTGTTCTGGGAGTACTTAATTCTGGGAACCTGTTCTCCTAGATCCTGCCAGTGGTCACCTCTAAATATGAGCATATTTCACACCCGACAAAAGTGGGACAGCTAGAAGTTTATCACTTTCACCTCTCATGGTCAACTGCTTCCAGTCTGTATCTCTGCTAACCAATCCAAATTGCCAGTGTTACAGTCAGGCCTTTGTCCCACTACTCCACTGAGCCATCTCCAAAATTAGAGAGGGACTGTCTGCATGAATGGTGGGATACAAGTTGTTTTAGAGTGATTGGATGAATGTTTCAGATATTTTATCACTAAGTGAGTTTTTAGTTCTGCATGTCACAAGGGAGGAGAATTACTGGGGAGCAGCCCATGTCTGTTTGAAATATTATTAAATACTGGCTGATTTAGATTCCTGTTAAGTTCATTGCATAGCAGCTTATATAAAGTTTGTTCTGTTAGAGTCTGTTGTGTAGTGTGGGCTGCTTAGAGTTACCAGTCAATGACAGTAATAAACAGAGGAGTGAAGTCCAGAGACAAAACCTTCCATATCAGTATGATATCTGCTGCAGTGCCTTAAGGTAAGTTATGACAGGGGTTATGACAATGAGAGTGGTCACTATGGATTATTTGGAGTTTGATTTCTGGAGCTGAACAGCATGACTATTTCTATATGCTTTGATCTAACTTGTACTTATGGGGCATGATAGTTATCAAGTGAACTAGATAGAAACCAAAACATTAGTATGTGGCTACCACCCCAGTGAGCTTAACCGCAGTGGATTTATTTGAGGGTCAATATGATATATATATATATATATATATATATATATATATATATATATATATATATATCTTCAGGACTGATTTTATTTTATAGGTAGATGAATATGTGTTCCTTTTAGCATAGATTTAGGGTGTTTTTATATTGACTAAAGGAAATTTAGCTGGAAAAAAACAGGAAAGCAACTTTGTTATTGCAGAAAGAAGTTCCAAACTACAATGTGGATTGCATTATATGTGATCCTGGTCATACAGGTAACAAGATAACTTGCAGGGAAAAGTTTAGTGCCTGAATCTTTGGATGCAATGGCAGACAGTGCTAGTCAGAGAACACAGTGGAGAAGATTGCAGTGGTATGGCTTGGCATGTCAGTGTAAAATTAAAAAGCAAATGAAGAGGTTTTGTTAAATCTGGAAAGTATCTGAAAGTGCCTTTTGTGATCTGAAAGGAGTGTTTAGACAGGGAATGCCACAGGGAGAGTTAGCAGTAGTTCAGGACCTGGGACAGAGATAAAGGACTTCTCATGTCATGTTTAAAATTTTTTTTCTAAAGAGAGGAAATATTCATAGTTTGTTAAGAGTTTTTTTAACACTTTTATTGAATTATCACTTGTGACATAGGCAAATTTACATTTACATTTATACAAAAGTAATTAAACTGTATTAACACATTAACAAACATTATACTTCACATATATTGCTCTATATCATATAACCTAAGCAACATTACATACATTTTTCAATTCCTACCTCCTCCCCTTTTTTAAACAAGAAACAGCTTTATTAAACTATCACATATGACATAAGCAATCATACATTTATATAAATGAAAACAAACCACACTGGCACAATCCTATTTGCAAGCATTTTACATCACATACCATACTGACACACTCCCATTTGCAAGCATTATACATCACTTATAATCTACCCAATCATTTTCAGTCAAACATTACTTAGCTCATTTAAGTACTGCCTTCTTATAAACCTCATTCCTCCCCTGTACGTACTGTTCCCACAATTCCTATTTTTTTCCTACATAGTTTGCTCATACCCTTTTGTAAAAATCTCAGTTCCAGTTGTTTTATCTCTGTTACTATATTCACTGCTTCAAATATGGTTGGTTTAGATTTTGATTTCCATCTTCTAGTAATTGCATTTTTGGCAGCCATTATAATTAGACACAGCAAGGCCTTACCATGTCCAGGCAATTGTGAATCTGTATCACAGATCAGAAAAATCATCTCCCTCGTCACACCAATCCACCCACCCAGCTCACCAACAGTGCATCCCACAGGGATCCTTAAAGTCCGCCAACCTACTGCACTCCCAGAAAATATGTTTCCAAGTACCTCTTTCTTCCCTGTCATACCACCAACATTTGCTGCCTACTTGAGGAAAAATTCTCTGGTGTACTTGGGGTACAGAAATGTCTATGTAAACATTTCCAAGCGAATATCCTAAATCTTCTAGATTTTGCTGCATATTTGGGAGACATACTTATATCCTCCTATTGTTTCTTTGTGAATTGCTTATCCAGTCTGTCTTCCCAATCCTTTCTAACCTCCTCTGGTTGATTTTTATAGCCATCATTCATTATTTTTATGCTCTACCAGTTATTCTTTTTTTAATGGCAGCTTCTGTTCTAGATTCTACTAAAACCTCTACCAGTGCTGGTCTTTCATTTAGGACCCCCCCCCATTTCTTTCTCTTTGCCTATACTCTGATATCAAGCCTTGCTAGGGAAGGCAATCTTTAACGTGCAGTCCAAATAAATTATTGGCTTTCCCATTCTATTAAAATTTGTGAAGCAAAGTACCTGGAGCCACCAATATAACGAACTTCGACTTTATTAAACAAAAACACACATCAAAATAAACTCTTAACTTATTCACCGCGTTTTTCATCAACCATGTAACTTCATCAGCAATAACACATCATTAAACACCACCCCTTATTATATAAACTGCCCTAAACCAATTATCCAATCACTTAAACTCATACATAATTACATACTAAAGGGCAATCACAGAGGAAGCTTTAAAAACATATTATTTAAAAAATATTGCATCAAACAAACTAATGGTTCTGGTGGACATAAGCAATTGGGGGCAAGGGCCAAGGAGAAAAGAATGACTGGATGTCACCAGCTGTCAGGTGACACTTGTGTTTCTAAAGACAGTAATAAACGCGTTGAAAAGACTAATGATTTTTTATGGCAAGATTGGCTGAAAGAGACTGATGGATTTAATAATTTTAGAGACACTAAGAATTTTGGTTTGGCAAGGGTTAACACATATGATGAGAATATTGGTTTATTGGAAGATCTTATGATGAAATATAAAACCCTACACTTGGACAATTTATATTTAAAACAATGTCTTGCATTGAAAATAGTGCCTAAAGGGCTTTGTGTATATAAATATCCAAATAACACAAAGGAAGCTAGTATTAAAGAGTTGACTAATATTTTTGACATATGTGGGTTTGCAATTATGAGAATCATTATTAGAGACAATGAAGTTGATATGCAAGAAATTTTTAAGAGAATTGAAGAAGTTAATGAATGTGTTTTAAATGATTTGTTGTTCACAGTTGAGAATGAAAGGAACAAATATAATATTAAAAAGAAAACAGATGATAAATGTTTAAATATTTCTGGAATTAACTCTAGGAAAATTGAAAGGGATCTTTTGGAATATGAAGAAAGTAGGAGTTACCCTTGATATAAACAAGGGGTGGGCAATAATCATAATTATTCCTCATGAAATAAGGAAGAATATGGTGCTAAAAGAAGGAATAAATATTGTGAACTAGGAATGGAAGGTAATATTGGTAATAGAGGTGAATGGAAAGGTAGAGAGGGTAATGGAGGTTATAATAAGGTTTATTATTCCAACAATAGTTCAGCAGATGAGGATGAAATTTTGGGTGAGTTTGAAAATCAATGTTATAACATTACTGATCCTTTAGAATTCCCTTTACCGAGACACTCAGAGGGAATCAAGAACCGAACGGTAGTTCAGTATTAAAACAAGGCAGAGAAGTTTTGGTACAGAATAAGGGAACATTGGATGTTGAAAATGCAAATATTATTGAGATTAATGAACATGTGTACAGTTTCCAAATTTTAATATTTTTAATTATAGTAGTGTCGTGATCAATGAATGGCATTTTAAGCTCTTTATGAAGGGGCTGAAGTTTGTCCCTAAGTGTAAAAGTGATATTAGTAAAATATTAATCGATTTAAAACTTTTTATTAGAAAAAGAACTTAGAATTATTGTTGGAGAATAATAATAATATAGCAAAACAATCCTCCCCCTCTGGTAGGAATGCACTTAAAAGGAAGAGTACCATTAATCCTATTCTACATCCACAGTTAAAAAAATTTGAGACTGTCATAGAAAAGGAATTGAGAGAAGCATTGAGTAAGTCAAAGATAGTCTCTAACTTGACTTGGCAGAAGAGATGTTTATTGAAGGAATTGAGTGATAATACAAATATTAGAATTTCCAAACCAGACAAAGGGGGAGGTATGGTTATTATGGACCATATTATTTATGGCACTAAAATGGAAGAACTATTAAGAGATGACACTAGATATGAGGCAGTATCTATTAATGAGATTAATATTGCCTATTCTAAAATTGATTTAGCACTTAAAGAGCTTTTAAATGATGAATTAATTGATAAACCTATTATTATTTATATGTAGAAAAACCATTAATCCCTACTATTTTTGGTATAGCAAAAGTTCACAAAAATACTCAGGATCCCCCAATGAGACCAATTGTTTCAGCTAATGGGTCGAAAACATACCCATTAGCGAAATTTGTGGATTTAAAAATTAAGAATATTTGGTTAGGGCAGAAAGGTTTCTTAAAAGATTCTTTGGACCTTCTTAGAAATGTGGATCAAAAGCTATTTGATATTGGGACAATTTTTGTTACAGTGGATATTGTTCACCTGTTTTCCGTTATACCCCATGAAGTGGGGATGGAGTTGTTTTTTAGAAGCCTTGTTGGATACTAAAAATTTAATTGGAAAGAACTAATGGTAATAATGGAATTGTTGGAACTTGTTCTTCATAATAATTTTATTATATTTGAAGGAGAATTTTTTAGGCAGTTACAAGGAGTGGCTATGGGGGCCTGTTGTGCCCCCAGCTACGCTAACATTGTCCTTAGTATGTGGGAAAAGAAATGTTTACTTATTTCTCCTTTTATAAATTATTGGAGTTTTTTTAGAAGGTATTTGGATGATTTGTGTTTTTTTTTTGGGATAGAAGGTGAGGATAAATTAGAATAATTTTTACAGTACATTAATACCACCACTAATTTTCTTAAGTTCACACATAATATCAATAGAGATAGATTAAATTATCTTGATGTGACCATATATAAAAATTATGCAGGTAAAAAATTTTAGTCTAAGATCTTTAGAAAAGAAACATTTTCTAATTCATACCTATATTACACAAGTGCCCATCCATATAAGCAAAAAAGAAACTTAAAGAACAATATATTAGAATATCATGGATGACCACTAAGAGTGAAGATTTTGAGAATGAATGTAGCAGGTTAAAGCAGATGGTCTTAGAAAGAAAATATCCAGAAGATTTGATCAATGAAGTGATGGAAGAAGTGATGGAGGGAAGAAAAGATAGATTTAGCCCCATATCAGGGAGAGTATTAGAGAATGAGGAGATAAGGAATGTGAACAAACAAGTAATAGAAGAGAAAAATTATAAATTATAACATCTTGAATTTCAACTGTGAGTCGGGCTTAGTAAAACAAATTGTGAACAGAAATTGGAAAGTGTTCTCTGAATTCTCAGACTTAAATATTATGTTTAAGCAGCCCATTATGTTTAGTTATAGGAAGGATAGGAATATTAAAAACATTTTAGAAAAAAGTGTAAACAGAGGTGAGGCAAACAATAGGAAAAAAAGTACTTTTAAATGTGGCAGATGCACACAATGTAGGTTTGTGATGAATAAAGAATGCCACTATTTATTAGGGAGAGACAAATTGTTGGTAAGTAAAACGTATGCTAATTGTGAAACTAAAGGAATAGTTTATTTAGCTGAATTTAAAAAGTGTTCCTCTTTTTATGTAGGAAAGATGGAGAGGGCATTTAGAAGACGTAATTATTAACATATGTAAGCAGGATTTGAACAATGCCCTATACAAACATAGCACAGTATGTAAAGAGGCTAATTTTATGTCCTTTGTGCTTGAAGTTATCCCACACAATATTAGGGGAGGTGACTGGGAAAATTGAATAGAAGAAGGAATTATACTGGCAAATGATTTAGGAGGCTTGCAGGATGCCAGGGCTGAATGAATATATGTCTATGGTGCGTGTATTGAAATTAAGAGCCGCAAGACTTTGAGTGTACAATTGTTGTAGTGTTTTTCACCATTTGGTGAGAGCAATTTTCTTTTACAGCAAATTGTTTCATGTCTTATTTTACTTATTTCATAAACAAACAATGGTAGTTTATTTAGAGAAAAAAATGATATGAGTTTTTTTTTAGAAAACACATAGTTATTAGATTGATGGTTTTATGTTAAGAATACAATAGTTATGTTTTTATTAAATAAGGTTTTAATAGAAATGATTATTTATGTTTGATGCAATATTTTTTTAAATAATATGTTTTTAAAGCTTCCTTTGTGATTGCCCTTTAGTATGTAATTATGTATGAGTTTAAGTGATTGGATAATTGGTTTAGGGAAGTTTATATAATAAGGGGGTGGTGTTTAATGATGTGTTATTGCTGATGAAGTTACATGGTTGATGAAAAATGAGGTGAATAAGTTGAGTTTATTTTGAGGTGTCTTTTTCTTTAATAAAGTTGAAGTTTGTTATATTGGTGGCTCCAGGTGCTTTGCTTCACATATTTCATTGGTTACAGTTGTGGTGCCTTATTCCTCTAATTTTTCTTTCCCATTCTATTACCTTTCACTGATGCACTTTACTTTCTTTCATGTTCAGTACAATTTATGTTGTTCTTTCTGGTTTATATCCTTTTACAGGAAATGAAAAACTTGGAAGAAACCTTTTCAAAAGAAGTTTAGCTTGTATTAAATTCAACCTTCATTGTTAAAAAATGGGTCTAACTATTTTAGAATACATTGAGACTGCACTTAATATGCCTCACGTGTGTAGGCAGAATTATATGTAGTGTCAGCAAAAGTGACCACTCTTCAGTGACTTTACCACTAGCTGCTGAGGCCACAGATGCTATTATTCTCTGCAGTAGACTGTTGGTTGGGCTGTAGAAATGACGGGTCTATATTACAACACTGAATGCTTAAAACAGCGAACGATGTTTCATCGACCCTATTTCAGCGAAACTGAAAATGCTGACACCTCAGAACAGTGATTTCTTTCCTAGGGAAAGAAATCAGTGTTCCAACCAAAAAAAAAAAAAAAAACAGTAAACATTTCCAAACACATACACACTTAACTTAAAACATATGCACTTACCTTAACCCGCACCCTAACAGTAAGGTCAGTAACTGTTGCACATTTATGCTCGGGAGCTATACCAGATAAGGGAATCTCTGAGACCACACTACAGTGCAGAACATGGCAAAGCAACAAAGCGGTCAAGTGACATCTTTCCCAGAGAAAGATTTCACTGAACAGCTGCTTCGCTGTTTAGGTGTAGATGAAAACGCATTCACCGAAATGCGTTTTCGTTGTTCTAATATGAACCCGAAATGACTGGTAAAGGTACTGTACTCTATTAACTGTTAGACTGCCATTCAGAGACAGTGCAATACTCAGGTAAGGGTTTAAAGTAATAGCAGTGAAATCACTTTAAAAACATATTTCCGTCAGGAAAATAACTTTTTAGTTCAGCGTAGGTTTAGTTTATTATTCTGAATCAAAACAATAAGTCACTTACCTCCACCTGTGTTAAATGATTTTGCTCATAAAAACAGTAACACTATTATTTAGCATCTGTGCTTGGAAATGCAGCTACATGTTCATGTGAAGGGAAAGTGTGACTCAATGCCTGATGTTTTTACTCTAAAAAGGGTGGGAGTATGAAACTAACTTGGCTTATTAATAGTATTTAACAAGAAGTTAATAAAAGCATCACGATAGGATGTAAGAAAAATTAACCTGCATAATTATGTCTTAAAAGATAAAACAATAGATGCCAGTAAGAAGTGTCCCTATATTCATGCACTATGTGGACATTATTTGTTAGAGAATAACTAGAGAGGGTGGAGATCATAGAAGATAATGTTGTTTTCATTGTGTGTCATGTTCATCAAATGAAAAATGAAAATCAAAGAGCTTAGATGTTCTGATGTCATCAAGCATTGTTTTATCTTCTCATCCTAAGTATTCTGCAAACTGCGCACCAAGCCAAAGATACTCACTGCACAGACTGTGTTCTGTACAACCTGCTTATGACAGTGTTTCATTAATATTTTTGTCAGTGTTCAAAATCCATTCTGAGAGTGCATCTCTTCCTGCCTGTCTCATAGATGTCAGGCAGCTGTTTGTGTTGAGCCAATACAACATAGAGAATGCTTCTCTAAGCCCACATCTTTCCAAAACACTAACATTACCATGTGGTAGCTTTTACACCCATATTGTTATGGAAAGCAGTTAGAGCTCATTACCATACAGAAGTAGAACTGTTGCGCACACTTGCCCCCTTCTACTACCTTCATATTTTACTGTTTAATTGGTGTAGCACTACAGAAGTAGAGTATATTACTAAGAAATGTTTATACTTTAAAAGTCCAGGTTTTCAATAACAAGTCATGGAAAGAGCATGAGATGAGAGGATGCTTAATGACAGAGCAGCACAGTAGTTAAGATTCAGGGTTTCACAAGACTGCTGTTGTGTGATCTGATTATGAAAGGCTGAAGGTAAAGGATGCCACCCAGAAAGTATTACTTGGTTAATAGAAACTAAGTAAGATTGCATGCACTTATTCCTCGGAAGTCACATCCCTGCATAGAAGAGCTGTATGGTTCTTACCTTTAAGTAAGAGTTGGGAGGGTGGCCTAATGGTTAAGGTGTTTGCCTTACAAACACAACGTACAGGGTTTGAATCTCACAGAGGATAATTGGCTAGGCTTAAAATGGCTCGCAAGGGCAGTTAGCCTAGTACTAATCTATGAACCTATGAAGTAGGCAGCAGAGCAGAAAAGATCGCTCTTGCTCTGTCTCTCTGTTCATCTTTCTCTCCTGACAGTACTCACTGCTGCTTGGAAGATCCATCGGCAGTACTGTTTTGCCAAAGATCTGAGCCAGTTTCATAACATCCTTTCATGTTTTTCAACCAGGTATTTCTTAAATACATTGACTGCTCAGATTTTACAGATAATAAAAGGCAAACAGAGCTGTGGAGCAGTACAGACCAGTTCCTTAAAAGCTACTGAACTATTTTTGGGATGGGTGCATCCTACAAAAAACACAAGTAGCATAATTATTTTGTATTACATCTCACGTGTGGGCCTTTCCAATTCAGTAGTTTCCTGTCAACAGTCAGATGAAGTTTCAAATATTGTCCTGTATACTGCATGCAAGAGGTAGGGTTCTGGTAGTCTATAACATATGGAAGGTATGGTACATTCTCCTCCCTGCCTCCTCCATATTAGACACATAGACATATAGATTAGTTCAGGTTATTCCATCAACAAATCAGCAGGGCTTTGCTCAACAGCCAAAGAAAGATGAAGAGAAAAAGAGTGGACTTTGTACTTATCAGCTGTTACACAAACAGGGCATTATATGGTTCTTAGTGTCACTCCTGCTGTTATACAATGTCAGAGGCTAAAGCCAGACCAAAAGATATTAAGAAATATAATAAAAGTGAATTTAACCAAGAATTGCTGTACTGCTTTAATTGTTAATTTCTTTGACTAAATAGGACAGGTGAGACAAAGGTCATTGGTCTGGTAGCAGCACTGAAATATGGTTTCTTCAAAAACAGCCGAATGCAGAGGTAAGAGACATCATGCAGAAAACACAGACGGGCAGGCTAGCTTATTTGTTGGAAGGCTACAATCTCTCATATACCAGTCAACTCTAGTTCATGGCCAAAAGGTATACAGCTGATTAGTGGGGGGAAATTTAACTCATGTATAGTTTACTTCAAAAGTAATTAGCTGTTTGACAAAATCCATACCGTTAAGGTTGGAGGTATTTGATTTAAACAGAAAAATGTTATCAGTGGTGTCCTACAGGGCTATTTCCTGAGCCCCTTCCTCTTTGGTATAAATATCTATCTGACATGAAAGCGGATATCAATGGACTTTGGCTAACCAAGTTTGCTGATGTGGACAGTTATCTAATCCTCCCTAACACCAAGAAATGCAATGTAGTTTCCTTTGATAAACCTAACATCGCTACTTCTTATGATCCAGATAACATTCCACTTAAATTTGACAGAGTCATCAGGAATTTGGGCACCTGTGTTGATAACAGATTCTCTTTTGATCATCACGTCTCTGTGGTGATTAGAAAATGCTTCTGTCTTGAACAACTTCTCATTCATGTTATCTCCTCAAGGTTGAAAGAACTTATAGTCCCACTTTATTCATCTCTCATTAAGTCCACCATTTGCCTATAATGCACCCTTTTGCATGTACCTCAACTAACCACCTAAACCACTCTGAGACACCCTAATGTTTTCTCACCAAACAGTTCTCATGTCTCAGTACATTTAGCTACGCTGATGAGCTAAAAGTCCTATCCCTCTACTCAGTGTCATATAGACCCCTTAAGGGTGTTCTCTGCTTAACCTTCCATATTATGAATGACCTCTTCACAGAACTAGGACCAATGGTAAAGCAAACAGACACTGTAGAGATCTAAACCTAAACATGGAATGGCAGTTACCTAACCCATGAAGTAGAACACTTCCCTAACAACCTTTAAAACCAGTCTGCATGACTGGATGTCTTATCTATTAATTTTCACTGGGGATATTTGGAATATGTCTACTTAATGGTGGACATTGTTAGCTTCCCGCAAGTTCTGGGTGATATGATTGAGCTTCTCAATGGTTTCCTTAGCCTTATGCTTAGTAAGAACTTATGGATCCAAGGTTAGATGCTGTTTCCAGGTCAGCAAACAAGGTTCCAGTTACAGATTATTTGACCATGCTGCTGTAGATAGAGATTATCACTAAGAAATGTCCGTAATGGTATTAAATACTTTTCTAAAGCCATTTTGAGGGGAACCATCACCATCATCATCATCACCACCAATCCTTTTTTTCCCAGTTTTTGGGGAAAACGGTATCCTAGCTTTTTTAATGTAGTCTGAAGTCTAGAGAGATGACTGTGAGTCTTGTGAGAAAATGGATGAGAACGTGCTTTCACCAGAAGGATATTTTCCCATCTTAACTAACAAATTAATGAGGAAGGTAAGAGGTCTGGTAATTACATCTGCTCCCATTTAAGAAAGCAGGGTAAACGTGACACCACAGCTCATAACCTGGAGGAGATAGGAAGAAGCTAATATGTATCCTGGCAATGTCACACAAAGCAGGTACTGTATAAAGTATAATAAAGCATTAGTTGAGGGACTTGGATTATTCCTCTCAACTTCATAGCACAAGAAATCTGGACAAAAACAAAAAATAATGGGGGGCAAAGGTCCAAAATGGGGACAAATTTTAAATATTGCTCTTATAAATTCAAAAAATTGTTAGAATAACAGGTTTTGTGTTAGCATGGAGTCTCTGAAGGATATAAAGTCTGAAACTCAGATGTCTGACATTATTTATTGACTTCAGTCCTCAATGATTAGTCAGAAAAAAACAAAATGTTATGCAGAACAGACCAAAAATTTGAGGCACAAATCTGGGCATTCTGGGAAGTTGTGGACTGTTGAAAGGTTTGCCTGTTCAGTGTGAATACCTGTTGAAGCACTACATTGTCCCTGGGACCTATGCCTGGTCTGAACTTTCATTTGAGAAAGATGTAGAAGGCTGTAAGTAAGTTTAAACTACCATGTTTCCTTTGGTTAGGCATAGTGAAGCTATTTTTCTGTAACTAGGAGACATTAAGTCTTCAGGGCACATTTATTTTATAAAGAAATGGAAAAGGCTGCAGGAGCTAAGAATCTAATACTCCATGTTAGAATTGTAGTACCCATAACTGCAAATCATGTAACTTTGAAAAATAAACTGCAGCTTGAAGAGAAATACAACAAATGCCAGAACTCACTGTGATACCGTTAAATAATTTTTGCATGGAGTCTTTGTCATCCTGCATCCCTAGTGTGGAGGTCACAGCCTACCCCTGCTTTTTATGTAAGAAAACTCTGAGATTGGTGTACCCCAAAGAAATAGGATGTTCTGAGATACCACAGCTTTGGACTTTAGACTGTAAATATCTCCATATTCACATATGTAGTGCTGCTATGCCAAAGCCTAAATCTGCTGTCCCTGGAATTTCAACAGGAACCCCCATGTAACTTGCCAGATTTGTTTTAACAGAGTCAGGTATTCTGCCTTGATTACACCCAATGTAAATAACTTCACCATTGTGTTGCAGTAATAGGATCATGCAAAGTGCACAGCAGGAAACAACTCCTGGCTTGAGGTTTCATTAATCTAAACCACTAAGGTATGACTTGTGGTGCTGTCACTCAAACTTATTATCTGCAGCCTTTCATATCATAGAAACTCAGACTTCTGGCTGATCTGTGATGCTTGGTTTACCAGAATACCAACTTCCTTTTGCAGTAAATACGCCGTCAATCCTTAGACAGCAGATTTGCTTAACATATGTTTAATGCTTGTCCCTTTTGTTTTGACCACACTGCCATAACTTACACCCCACATATATCTTTGTTAGTACATACTGGTTTGAAGCCTTCCCCTTGAATTTAGGAATGCCTGTGATGTAGTGCAATCACACACTTTTATGTATACATGTTCAGGGGTTCTGTGATCTAGTGCTCAGCTATAATTGTATATAACATAGGGGTCAAAACAGTTACTTGACACTGTCACCAAAACTCTGAATTCTTTTTTTTAGGAGGCAAGGAGAACCACAAATAATCAAGAAAGGACAAATCTTTGAGAGATCCAAAACACTGGAATACCTTGACTGTTTCTGGATGCCACCATTTTTGTACACATCATCAATTGGCATCAATTATCGTGCACTTTTCTACTGAGAACTGCCCCTTGTCTGAACATGACTATAAGTTAACGAGGCCCACTGATAGGCCAGTATACAGTAGCTTGTGCACTGCTTTCTCATTTGGTCCTTAGACCAATTCATGAAATGGATGAACCGTTCATCTGGGGACAGTACAGCTGTGACAATACCAAAATTTCTGTAAGGAAAAGAAACTACAGTCCCATTTACTGAGTTTAGAAATTATGCAAATGTTCCAGTTGCTGATTAGAAAAACTGCATAGCTGGAACATACTAATCATACTAATCATGTATGACATTCCTATGGTAAACCTGGCTAATTTTCATGTACCAATAATGCAGAATGTTTTCTGTTTTGATATCTGTGGCATGCTTTCCGTATGTCATTCAGACACAAAACTTATGGGACATGACAACAAACCATAGAAAGTGGAAACACTGTCATTGTCAGGTATAATATTTTAAATGACATTATCACCTAGACTTTCCTTGTAAACAGTACTGCCATGGCAGAAGTGGTAAGAAACATAATACACTTATTAATTAGCATGAATAAAGAGCTTTGCATGGTTTCATAAAGAGTAAATATTCAAATCCCATTTTGTAGCTGCTGACTGTGAGGGTCGCTGTTACTTCTTTCCGAGATGCAGTAACCTAAGAATGTATTATAAATAAGGGGAGGTATTTAGTCAGTCGTATGCTGCACGTGCTCTCCCCAGATATATTGCAATCAGAACTAATCGTACTTAGAGAATGGGCAAACTGTACATTAGCACCCTGACTGGAGAATGAACGTTCTCCAGCAGGGTATTAATGTACAAGTAATTCCCGCTGAAAAACAAGTCTGCCGTTTCATGGCAGCATATCAAGGTGCAATGGAGCTCAGAGAGAAAAAAAATAACTGCTACCATTATTTTACGCTTACTAAGCAGTGCTTCTGGTGTTTAGCAAGTGTAAAATGTAAAGAAAAAAAAAGAAAATTAAAAGAAAAAATGTGTGTGTGTGTGTGTGTGTGTGTGTGTGTGTGTGTGTGTGTGTGTGTGTGTGTGTGTGTGTGTTTGTCTTTGTGTTTGTGTTTGTGTAAGTGTATGTATGCATGTGAGTGAAAGCGAGATCGATCGATTACATTTGCTGAGCAGTGCTTTTGCTGTTTAGGGAGTATAAAACTGAATATAACAGAAAAAGCCTGTGTGAGTGGGCGTGTGTGTGCATACATGTTTCTGTTTTTGTGTGTGTTTGTTTCTGTCTCTATGTGTTTCATGCGTGCTTGCATGCATGAAAGCTAGTTGTGTGTGAATGAGAGAGCGTGAAGCATGAGAGCGATGCAACACTGGCAGCAGCAGCATTCAGGAGGTTTACATACCTCACCGCTTAGATCCAGTTAACTGAATAAAACCTAAAATAAAGGGAGAACAAAGGCTCAAAACAGGAGCATATTCCTATTAAAAAAATCACAAAGTTGCTTCAATAAGAGGACTTGTGTTAGCATGCATTTTCTGAAGTGCATGTGTATGTGTGTGTGTGCGTGTGTGTGTGTGTGTGTGGGGGGGGGTCTATGTGAGAGAGGGAGAGGCAGTGAGATCGATGGTCCACTGGCAGCAGCAGATAAGAGGCTTGCATACCTCTCAACCTTTCAGCTCAAGAAATCTGGATAAAGCCTGAAGTAAAGGCTCAAAAATAAGAACAGATTTTAAATCTCATACTTAAAAATATTAAAAAGTAAGTTAAATAACAAGATTTGAGTTAACATGAATTTTCTGAGGGAAATAAAGTTTGAAAGTCAAATGTATGTCATTATTTAGTGACTTCAGTCCCCAATGACTGGCAAGAAACCAGTTTAGCAGTAAAGGACCAAAAAACAAAGCAAATATCTAGTTATTTTTAACATCATTTACATATACTACAGCAACTTTGAAAGATTAGGAGGAGGAACTATTTTACATAAAAAAATGTATATATATATATATATATATATATATATATGCTAAATCTGACTCTAAACCGGTTATAAGTGGCGTTCCCCAGGGCTCATCCTAGGACCCCTCCTGTTCGGCATATACTTCTCAGAGGTACAGACAAGCACAGGAGGACTATGGCGGACCAAGTTCGCAGACGACTGCAAACTAGGGGCTATAATTGACTCACCGGCTGACACAGACATCTTCTAAAAGGGTCGCTCTGAGACGGATAACAGGTGTCAAAATCATGGCCTCAAGCTAAATGCCAAAAAGTGCATAGTTATTCCCTTTGGAATTAACAAAGTACCCACAAACTACCACATAGGTGGTAGTCCCCTAAATATGGAAAATATAATAAGGGATCTGGGGACCCAAGTAGATAGTAATCTCTCCTTTGATAATCACATTGCCAAAGTGGTTAGAAAATCCTTCTATGTGGCCCACCTAATCACAACAGGGTTTGCATCCAGATCAAAAGAGGTCATTGTGCCCCTCTACTCATCACTCATCAGACCCATCATAGAGTACAACGCCCCATTTGGGATGTAACTTACAAGACACCTGCAACAGCTGGAAAGACCACAGAAGTACTTCACCAAGAGGATCACTGGCCTCAAACAGATGCCCTATGCAGCTCGACTGAAGAAACTCCAGCTGTACTCGGTTGCATGCCGCCTGCTCAGAGGTGATCTCTGCCTGACATACAAGGCCATGTCCAACCCAGAATTGATGTACATGCTCCACCTAAAGAAAACCTTATTCCCTCGAGCCACACACTCTAGGGATCTAAACCTCACCACAACAATAAATAGGACGTGCTGTAGGGATAGATTCCTGTCCCAGAGACTTCCCATGCTTTGGAGCAAGATTCCAATCTACATTAGGCAGAGCTCCTCACTAGCACTCTTCAAGAGAAACCTTGACGAGTGGTTGAGAAACAGAAAGTTTACACCGGGGATCACTTCAGTGGCTCTGCTGGACAGAGGCACAGGGAACTAATCTAAGGGGGCAGCGAAAGCCAACACATTTTGGCTATGCTTATAAATGCCTTCAGGCAGATAGCCTAGTACCTACCTATGAACCTATGACCCTATATTTAAATAACAAAATAATATAGTAATGTTGTATCTTTCGGCTTTTCCTGGTTAGGGGTCACCACAGCGGAACTCCGGTCCGCTAATGATTGGCAGTAGATTTTTACGTGCCGAGTTGCCGACCCTGATGCACAACCTTCAACGAAGGTAAGCCCATTCATGCATGTCTCCACACAGAAGACGCTCTAGCTGAGAATCGAACAGGACAACGTCTTACTGTGAGGCGACAACGCTACTGCAGCACCACCACCGCAGTATATAACAACAAAATATAAATCAGTAAGTAAATCACAACAATTTTATTAGAGAGCCCATTCTCTCAGTGCAATAATGTCCTTCAGGGTGTGTATTAATGTGTAATTAATGCCCTTCTAGGGGTGTAGAGGCCCAAAGCCGCAGGCCTCATAACACCCCTGGGCGGCCATTAATTACACATTAACAGAAACCCTGTCAGGCATTATTGCTTGACTAAGAGAGGGAATGCAAGGGATATTCTCCTGAAAGGGAGAGTGGGGGATGGAGCCATTGACAGAAACTTTTTTTTTGTATTGAAAGCTTGCAGTGACATACTTTAAATAGACTTCTTCACCTTATCATGAGACCTGGTTTGCATGAAACCAACATTCCCCTACAAGCAAAACAAAAAAAAACAAAACAATAGCAACAACAAAAAAATGTCACTATACTTATTTTCTTTCCTTTCTGAACTGTGGTGATAATGTGATGGTGTGTAGTATTTTTTAGAACTAACTTAATTAATTTATAAACCTCTGATCTGAAGTAGCACAAAAAGAATCTCAAAAAATATCAGTGCCAGTAATATAGTTTTATTTTGATTTTATTTATTTATTTATGTTGCTTTCTATGGCCATTTATAACATTTCCTGGCATCTGTAAACACAACAGTGCGCATAATTTGGGTGTACCATGCATGTTGAAATGGTCAGTGTGGACTCCGTAGAAGTAATATTAAGGGAGCTGTAGGACTGATGATTACTTGCACATATCCAACTAAGTAGCAGTTTTACTTCAGTTACTTGATTTCAATGTTTAATTCTCAGCTTTGGGAGAATATAAAACAGCAAACAAGGTACATGGAGCTGTGTGGGCTCCACTCCTGAGCATAAACAAGTTGTTCAGGTGGCTGTAATATTGTACTGGCTGCATTTTGTTCTACACTAGCAACAAGCTACATCCCATGCAAAACATATTCCTCTTCTTTCCTGGCAGATCAGTGCTACTGCTATTATAGTAATTGTACTGGGTCAGGCATTTTGGTTTGATCTATTAATTTTCTAACTTAGCAGATTGATTATGCCAGAAGTATAACAACCACAATTCAAACAATGCCAGAAAAGCACTACTACTACTTTAAATGATTTAAATCATTTTTTGCAGTGTTTCTTTTGTTCCTGTTCCTGTACATACTATATAAGAAAATTCTACACATTATGCATTATAGACTTTTATAGGCTTTTATTTGCAATCACTGGGACTTTTTCGCGAATGATGTAATCTGTACTTCTTGCCAAACTGCCTAATGTGTTCTGCTATCAGTCAGAATAGCTTTTACAAACACCTAGTCAGTTAGAAGGGATTTTTTTTTAACTGCTATAGTTTCATTGGTTTCAGGACTCAACATCAAACTTGAAAGTGACTGTTGAAGATTCACTTTTCGTTACCACACAATTAGCCACACAGAAATCTATGTACACATTGACACTACAGCGCCAAAATGGAACAACAGGTATTAGTGGTTAATGAGTTACATAGTTCATTGTAGTTGTACCATAATTCAATACCCCTACCACCCTTCTACTGACAACACATTACTGCAGTTGTCATATAAGCTGTTGCTTCATATAATGGGCACAACCTAATGGTCAAACAGTCTAAAACTTACAATAAAGTGTCTGCAGACCATAAAGATTAAACAAAAGATTGCAAATTACATTGTTTCTTTCACACACATGAAGTAAGACATGAGAAAGAAAAACATATAACTATATTTTTGGAACCCCAAGCACTGCAGACAGGCACATGCTTTCTCTCCTGATTTGTTTTATGAATAGCTGAAGAATGTTCCCATATGACTGGTTCAAAATAACTGCTCAACAATCTTTACTCTAAGGACCTCAATTTCATCCATTTGTTCAGTTACCAGTCCTATTCAAAATAGTTTCATTTTGTATTATTCTGTCATTTTAACCCATGCTATATTGGTGCTGATGAAAATGTATTTTACTGATAGAAATAGAACTGAATAGTAAAGAAAATGTAATTTTTTCTATTGTTTTTGAACCAGAATATTTAATGTCAAGAGAAAACTGAAAACTGATCATAACCTTTTTCAAGTAAATCATCATTAAGAGATCTGATGGCCACCGTCTTGCTAGGTGACTGCTGTTCCATGTAGTGCCATGCCACACCTGGATGAATGCAAGTCACAATAATATGCCTAAGAGTGTTTATATGGGTTGCACACAGGCTAACCTTCAGCTTCTGTTAGTTCATTCTTGTGCAGTACAGATAAGCATGTACAGAGTATATTAGGGGCATCAGGACAAGCATCAAAAACCTTTTGATGGCCCAGGCCCTGTGGCTTAAATGGATGACGTCTTGATTCAACAAGTGGTGCAGGCACTGGAGGGTCTGGATGGAGAAATGTGGGACTGAGCAGTCAATACTAGCTTAACCAACCTAGGAGAAAGCTGGCAGCTTGGCTCACTACATTGGCATATACTTCTCAGCCTTTTAGCACAAGAAATCTGGTCAAAGCCCAAAAATAATGGGGGACAAAGGCCTAAAAATAGGGACAAATTTTAAATATTGCTACTATAAACTTAGAACATTGGTAGAATAACAGGTCATGTGTTAGCATGCATTTTCTGAAGGATAGGAATTGTGAAACTCAAATTTCTCTCATTATTTAGTAACTTCAATCCTCAATGATTTGCCAGAAAAACACAAATTTTATGAAGAACAAGCCAAAAATATGAGTGAAAAATCTGGACATTCTGTGAAAATCTGGACAGTTTAGAGGTGTGCATTGGCAACATCTATAAGATGGAGTGGGAAGGAGTGGCTTTTTAGCATCTCTCCCATGCTGGGGCAGCTAGGGAGGGGCTTCTGCCCATGACTGGACATGATCCTGGTGATGGCAGTGAAACTAAAAAACTGAAACAGATGTCTGTTAGTATTTTGGGTTTGAAGAGGGGCAGTAAAGTTAATTGGCATTACATGTGGTGCTGATACAAATTATGTCAGTAGCTATGCCTAAGTAGGACATATAAAAGAAATGCTCTAGCATGCAGAACAGCATATGTAATGCCCCTAGATGCTATTCTGCACCTCATCTCCCCTTCCCAACCTGCCACTGGTGCAGTCTTATTCTCCAGGGATAGTATTGGGGGCATTAAAGTAAAAGGAGTTATACAAGCAGCCCTAGACACCAGTTCCAGGACACTGAAAGAAGGCCATAAAAGTATAAAAACAAAATATAGCACAGGTATATCACCTGCAACAGTAAACAATGAACCTAGCAAGGGTGCACAACAGCAGTATGGTGATAACGAGGGGGAGTGACACTTGTGGTAGAATGCATGCACCCCCCTGTGAGCGGGAACTGCAAAGCTTGCAAGCCTCTGCAGGGAGAGGTTTGTTAGAGATTTCTAGTCCTGATGCATGGTTGATGGCACCTGCTGCTGATAGGCCAGAGAAATGAATGGACAATAAAATTTTCACCTCTGGGGAAAGAATGGATTAACTGATGATCTGGGAGGGTAGTGTTAGATGACCATCAGAGGATCAAGAACAAAAAAACTTTTAAGGGAATGGCAACTTTTCTGAGGCACTTGTCCATTTAAGAATAAGTGTGCAGAACTGAACTGATCAGTCAGATGGCAGGCAAGAGTTGGGGGGGGGGGGGGCACACAGACAAAAAAAGTTAGCACAGACTAGTTTGCTAATTAGTTCTTATAATTAATTTCATACTCACAAGTTTGATTATGCAGAGTTTTGCACTTGTGTTCAAATATAATACAAGTGCAGTTCCAGTCACAGGTATGGCAACAAGACACATTCCCCTTCAGTTATTCCTCAGATGTTATCAGGCTCTATATACAACAGCTGATAAGTATACAGAAGAATCTGGATTCAGACTGCTTGATGGGTAAATGTTCACTTCTAAATTTGATGTACTGCCTTTCAGCCTGGGGAATGTGAAGCAAGAAGGCTCACTTTTGATATACATGTTTTATTAATAAAACTGTTTGTCTACTATTGCTGTTTTTACAGATTAGAAGTAAACAGTTGCAATTTCTTATATTTATGGACTGCAAAGCAAGTAAACTTTCAATACAATCCCTAAATAAGAAGTGCATGCCTTATTGTAAATGTCAGCAACTTCAAATCTATAGTTTATATTTTTCTTCTGAGTTGAGTCACAGAAACCAGTATAATATGCTTTTCACTACCAGGGATACTAAACAAGATAGAACTTCTCCTCCTTCATGAACCGTGTTTTGTTGCTGACTGATGTTTGCACTCCTCTGCTGTCTACAGAACTACAGGCTTATAAAAAATCAACAATATTAGCCCACTATTTAAAGTTTCTGAAGAGTGAAGTTGAATTTATGCTGAACGTCATCCAAGCATAACCTCTTTCACACCATATCTGTGAAAATCTCTAGGGATATCTGTTCATAGATTAGTACGAAGCTAACTGCCCTTGTGAGCCATTTTAAGCCTAGCCAATTATCCCATGTGAGACTCAAACCCTGCACCTTCTGTTTGTAAGGCAAACACCTTAATCATTAGGCCACCCTCCCTGCCTTGTCTATCATTCATACAAATCCTGCTGTTTCTGAGAAATAATTGAATTGCTGGTGCAGGGACAGACTAAGGGCAACCAGTACAATACTGTAGCAGAATATCTTCATAAATAATTTCTATTGGCTGTGAGGTTGTGGGATGTTGAACCTTCTTATAAGGATCATCACATCAGTACTATTACTACAAGGCATTAATGCACAGTAAGGAGGGATGTAACCAAAAACATCTGTACACCAAACTTCCACACTGCTACGCTCATAATAGGTGCAAGTGTTATAGAATACAATATAGCATTTGAAACAGAATTTGTACTATTACCCCTGAATTGAGCAAAATGCTATCCTTCTGGAATGAATTTGCACAAAATGGCTTAAATGGCCTGTCCATGCCTACACACACAACAGCAAATACATGCACTCATGTCACCTCAAATCACAGCACTCACTATTGCAGCAATCAGTGCAGAATTAAACAATGCTTTAGAAAATTACTTATTTTGTATGTAAGTGTAGTAATTTTTGGGTGATGCAGCGGTGCAGCAAGTAACATTGTTACCTTCCAGAAAGAGGTTTTCTGGTTTGATTCTCGGCTGAAGTGCCTTCTGTGAGTTTGCTCTGGTTTCTACCCACATTCCAAAGACATGCAGTAAGCAGAATAGACACACTAAATTGTCCATAGGTGTGGTTGGGCATGTTTGTTAGTGTGTAGTACAGAAGAACAGCCATGGCAGGGCTAGCCACTCTATGGTTTGAATATTGGCTCTAGATGATTGTCACTGTGACACCACAACCTCACAGCAAAAATGGGAAAAAGAGAATGTAGATGGATGAATGTAGCACTTTTAAATTAGGAATTTACTGATTTTATTAACATATTGAGAGCTTAGGGTTAATTATTTACAGAAGTAAATTCTTACTATTTCTGCATCTTTCTTTTTTGCATTGCATTTTAATATCTGTTTATTGTATCCTTAAAGTTATTTTATTATACCTGAGTTGTATGCAGGAATAGCCGGCAACAGATGTACTACTGATTTGTATCAAGGGTACTACAGGTTGAAAAATGCTGCCCCTTTTGTATCTTTAAAGATTTCTTCCATCATCATCATCATCATAATCATCATCATTTAACTATTAATACCATTGTTGAGTACTATGGGATTTGCAATGATTTCCTGCCTGTGGATCTTCTGTGTTCCCTGTTATAGCACACTCTGTTGCTTGATATGCCTATTTCTGAGTCAGACATGGGAACCAGTGGCTAAAGGCATAAGGGATATGCTTTTAGAATGAGGACACACTGCACAGTTAGATCTGCTGGACAGTACCTGGCTATCTTATAAATATTTACTGAGCCTAGCTATGTATTTATAACTATGGCTGGTATTATGCAGTATGCCATATTAACACTGATGAGTATAAACTGGCCACTGAAGGGTCAATTAATTCTACCACGGTTTCTCAAAATAATGTCACTGTATTGCATTTAAGCAATATAGAATAGGCTAAATGTGCAGTCTCTGAAACCCTTCCAAGTCAGCTTGAGGCTGTTTTGGGAAAGAAAGTGCCCAACTTTACCCCAGAATAGTATCAGGAGATATTTACAGCAATACACTTAATGAAGTCAAATTTACAAGGACACAGCAGAACACTGTGTTTATTGATCCAAGAGGTTAGGTGAATGAGTTCACCTGAAAATTTTCTGTGTGCAGCATCTGTTCATGCAGTCTCCCTCTGTACATTTGTGGCTTACTGTTCTGAGGCCACGCTGTACAACAGCGCAACTTGTGATTCTGCAGATTGCAAATATTTTTCTGCTGCAGCAAACAAGCATGCTAGAGTGTTATTCTTCTTTTGATATGCTTTATGACACATGCACCTGGTCACCAGGAAATAAAATGAATATCATATTTCATTCACCAAAACCACTTAAAAGATATCCTTTGTTAGAAACATTTATATAGCTTTAGCTGGATGGTGCCAGTGACCAGAAAGAAGAGCTTTCCACATCTAGTAAGTCATCGAGACGTACTAATATATCTTTTGACATTCCAATTATAATATAATCCTGAATTTTGTAACTAATGAAGCAAACCTTTCTATTACTGTATTTTAACAGAATATACACATAATACTTGTATTTGGAGACATTTCTTTACAATGAAGTGTTCAGTTTCTTTATCTGTTCATTTTCCTGTAAATGTTTTCCATTTCTATGGAAATATAATTGGAGATGTGGATGTATATCACACAACCTCTGTGCCCAGGGCACATTTAACTTGTCTCTTTATCTCAGCATGCATTTACAGACAAGGCATGGACTACTTCACTTTTCTCTGTTTATTGAAACTCTACAAGTCTGTAGAATCACCTCATAAACACTACCTTAAGCAGACATCAACATTCTACGCATTCAGTAGAAATCCATTAATAAGTCAATACCTGGAAAAGCAAATCTAGACAGAGACACATCTGACAGTATAAATCCCTGATAAAAGACAGCAATCCGTTCATCTACAACAGAAGTAGTGTGCCTTTAAGATACTAAAAAATAATGGTAGGTGTGGAAAGAGTTATTACTAATCACATAAAATGTATTTAAATTTCTGAAGAGGTTTAAATTGCTTTAACAGCTCAGGATGAAATAAGTCTTTTTGCCGAGTAACTGTTTAAAATGCTGTTCAATATGTTTTGGTTATACATTTATATACAAATCACACACTGAGGAGAAATTTGATGCAGTATAAATTGTTATGGAAGTACATGTGCATAAGATATGCTTATATAAAACAAGCAGGAGTTTTTTGATTAATATTACAGAACTAGAGAATATTTCTGTGTTTTTATAGCAGTAGTATTGAATTTCATAAGTTTCTGAATGTTTTTAATCCATAAGTTAAAATACTTTAAAAACACAGACACACCCATTCACAACAGCGTTTCTTACCTTTTTTGTTACCCATCATATCAAAAGACAAGAAAAGTTGCGAAGATTCTCCTTAACTCCTCTCTTGCTATAACCACACTGATGCTACAAG